>NW_027492360.1:0-460177 GCF_021521415.1 Bidens hawaiensis | reverse complement strand
CAAAGAATCCTTATCATAAGATAATATTCCATCATAAGAGGATTCATTGACGTAGACACAGATTCCTGATCTGGAAACGACATGTGTGAAAACCTATATAGAGATGAATTGTTTGATACCAAAAACTCCTCAATTTGAAGTGATGCCAAGTTCTTCAGTTGCTCGTCACTAAGAGACAAACCTGAAAAAAAATCTACCTTAAACTAAACTACAAAAAGACAAGTTCACACATATAACAAAACTAACCTGGATTCTAGTGTTTCTTTTGTTGATGATAAAGAATCCCGTCGACTAAAAAATGCCATGTATTATCCCAAACGTAATCATGTCTTGATAAGGAGGATGTTATAAGCATTGTTGCAAACAAATTTCTTAGATAATATCCGTTTGCGGTATGGCCGCTTCCTCAATTGCTTCTATGTACTCCTTATCATCGTCTAAAAGCCCTCTTCTATAACATGCATCTCTAAAAGAATCACAAACAAAACCATCTACTGTTTGAATATCTTCAAAACATTTTGGTCCTTTAACCTTGTTTAAAAGTATTCTTAAGTAGTATGCCTCGTCAAATGATGCGGGAACGGCATAAATTCTACCAATAGCAAATCCACTTTGCCTTTCTACCCATTTTGGTGGTGATGTTTTTTTCCATACAAACTGTGTTGAAAACTCAGCATATGATAGCCTCCTTGCATGCTCGTAGTTTCTATTTGCTTCCATCCAACCAGTAAACATTGAAACTGAATTGGAAATCTTGGTAAGAAAATCTTCAATATCTTCTCAGGGCCATAAGTTACTTGTTGTTGACCGGGTAAATGAAAAGGAAGTCTCGTAACAGCCGGGACCCTGTAATGAACATCAAAAGCAAATCTTCTCCAAGAAGCCTCACATTCAGAAAGATATCAACAATTGTAAAAAGCTTTAATCTCATCTACTTGAGGATCTTCATTGTCAGCGGTGTTATTTTGGACAAGGGAAATTGTAGCTCGATCTGGACCCTTAATTATATATTTAAACAAATACTTGATTGACCCTTCTTGATTGCACCACTCGACATTTATATGGGCTTGATACTTTCGTAAAAGAATTTTGTTGTAAGGCACAACACTTCTATTATCTAGATTTATACCTTTCTTAACGACGTAACGTCCATTGTCTCTTCTTTTATAAAGCGGAAAACCATTGGAATATATACTTGTCTCATTTTGAAATCGTTTTGGGTAATTTTTTGAACATTCTCTATCAATCATGCAGCTACAGCTCGGATTAGCCTTACAACAAGGACCATGAAGCATATGATCTGACACAAGCTGGTATAGGTCTGGTTCAGTGGCCTTGTCAGGAATTTCACTTGAAATAAAATTATCTATATGTGACGGATTGTGAATTTTATTCTCTGGAGCAATGAATAGGCAAATATGGGCATGAGGCAGACAACGTTTCTGAAACTCAATTGTGTAAACGGCTGCATTTGGAATCAAACAAATAAATTAGCAAAAATTAAATAAAATAAACATCTTTAACAAACAGTAAACAAAATATAAAAAAAATATTAAATAGGGAACCGAACCTGCTTTAATTTTTTCAAACAAAGTCTTATCCTTCAACAACTTAATCATTGAATCAAGCTTCATTTTAAAAATCCGACATAGTATATCTGGCCTGTCTTCAGAATTTAAATTGGTATCCTTTAAAAAACGTTTGACTTCTGGCCAACCGGGATTGCACGTAATGGTTAAGAAAAAATCTGGATAATGGTAGCATCTACAAAGACACATAGCGTCCAAGTAATTTTGCGTCATATATCTACTTCCACCAGTAAAAGATGACGGAAGAATTACACGCTGCCCAGATGTTGAAACATCTGAATTTCCTGCCGTCTTAAGGTTTCGAAGGCTTTCATAGGTGTCAGACCTAAGTTCACTCTGTTTTCCACGTATAAAATGTAACTTTTGACTCTCAACCATGGTATATTTGTCAACCAAAAGCTGCTGCAAAAGCCTTCTTCTATTTAAGGGTAGTGAGAATTGGTTCGGCCTATCTTGTAACCTATATGCAAAGAACTCTCGCATCGTGCACTTCTTACGGGCAGCCGCAAACGAAGGATCGACATTCCTATGAGGAATGTCTACCTTATAACCATCCTCACTAAAAGGATAAAGTAAAGGAAATTGTAGATGAGTATAAGAAGGATGAAGTTCACTAATTCGTCGAAGACCACCAGACCTGGAGTTAACTATTATATCTCTCTTGTCCATTGCATCACCAATATCTCCAATAATAAGAGCGGAAATCTCAGAGGCCGTTGGTAAGTTATAAGTCCTAGCATCGTATTTCCTTGTTCCAACAATGCGGAGCTTAAAATCAATCTGAGGATTTTCTTTAAAAGTATCACGTACCATACGATATGCCTGAACCAATGGATTTTGTGAGTCTAACATTTCCTTGAGATAATTAATAATATAATTTTCGTAATAGTCGGCATCTGAAGATGATTCATTGTAAGACAAACAAATAAACTTTAACATTAATATAAAGGAAATATATGATAAAACAGTAATTGTTTTAAAATTGAAAAACATATAATGTTTAAAAGTAAGCCTTACCTAAAAACTCGTTGTCGGTTTGATATTTCGTTCTTCGTATCATAAATGTATAGTTGAGCAAACTGAGGTTTGTTACCATCTAAGGGAAGAAGACTTCCTATAGAATGGTAGTTTTCTCCGCAAAGTCTAAACGTGTAAGGAGCGTTTCCTCTATTAATGGAATTGTCAATTTTTCCAACCATTGATGTAAAGGAGAACATAGAATTGAATCGTCTAATATTTTTCAAAAAATACTTTCTTAGAGGATCTTCACCACGAAATAACTTTACATATGTTTCATGAGGTTGCTTTAAATCAGGAAGTTTAACATTTCCATTGCGACAACATAAAGAGAACGTTGTATCGGCAGTTTTTTTTCCTCTCCTAGATTCAACATCCCACAAGCACGCGTTGCAAGACTCACATTTGAAACTTTGATCACCATGATCAACGTAATCTATACAATAAATGAGACATATAATTTTATGACCAACTTTTAAACAATATTTAATGTAAAATTATATAATGTATTAAATAATAACCTGCTGATATGCCTTTAAAAACATCAACAACAAACTCAAAATCGTTTAACTGCTGCATAGGTATAGGAGTAGTATTGGTTGTTTTCCTTGGTCTTCCAACACGCCTTTTTGATGACGTACTTCCAGAGTTTATGTTAGAAACAGAACCGCTAAAATTTGATGTTGGATTAAGGATGATGTTAGAGGAAATAACATAACCTGTTAAAAACAATATTTTATAACTAATAAAACAACAAATAGATTAATATTACAAATGTATGACTAAAAGGAAAAGGTTTTACTTGAAGAAGACGGCATTGTTTGAGAAGCTTGGTTTAAGGAGTGTTTTAATTTATCACGTTTACCATCTACAATTTGTTTTCTTTGTTTTCGATTTGAAGAATAAAAACTACTAAGTTGCGTAGAAGTATCATCTGGAAATATATTTGTAATATAAATATAATGAAAAATGAATAATGAAAATAACAGTAGCTAGAGAATTAGAATACTTATGAATGAATAAAAGAGAAACGAACGTTGGTTATTTAGCGAATTATTGTTTACGCTTGGTAGTGTTGACGGAGATAAGTTTTCCTTCCCTTTGTGAATTGAAGTAACACAACTCCTTTGAACTTCATACAGAGTACGGGTTCTAATGTTTGAATCTGCGTTTATAATTTTAAAATAAGTCCAATAATGTAGTATAGATAAATTTACAAATATATAATAAATATAATATATATAAAACTTACTTGAACCATTTTTTGATGAATAGTTATTTGATGTGTAATTTTGAGATATACTAACTTGTGTATTGCTTAAAACGTTACCTAATTGGCCGATTTGAGTTTGACCTTTATTTCAACAAACATAGGATACGAAAATAGATTAATTCAAAGTAAATGAAAATATTAATATTACAAAACAAACCAAATTAAACATTGTTAAAATTAATATTAAAATGTTGACGCCTCGAGATATTACCGTATTGATTGGAATGACATACTAGATATGAGTATCCGTTAAAAAAATGTGGTAGGTGGATTCGAATGAACATTTTGAACATTATTTGACTGGGTTGTGTTGGAAACATCAGACAATGGGTCTCTTGGAAGATTACCTACATAAAACATAAAGAATTCCGTTTAAATGAAAAAACAATCGACTGAGTTGATACAAATATGAACAAAGACTGAAATACCAGTTGGATCGTAGTTCTTACTCTTTGAAGTGGAGAGAACAGTTTTACGTTTCTTAGAAGATGAAGACATGATTATACGAATAATGGAAACAAATGGTGGAAGATATGTTGAAAAATCATAGAAAATGGTTAATAGAGGAAAAAATTATGAATCAGTATTTAAGGAATTTATAATATTAATTAAAACTGAATTAAAATGTAACTAATGTAACAAAATGGAAAGAATCTTAAATTAGGGAATATGATATAAATTTCAATTATGAATATCTTTAGGAAATCGTAATTAAGTTTAATGTAAGTCAATAGTTTATTATTAATCTATTTTGAACAGGTTGAAAAAAAAAGTATGAATAACATAAATTTTACATTTACATAGGTTATGGTTATACAAAAGATTTTGGTTAAAGATAATTGTTCTTACATTAAAGTTTTAATAAAGTCGAAATTAATAAAATTAAAAACGAAAACCAAACATCAGAACTAAATAATTTTAAGAACAACCAAAGCAACATCATTCTTATAATAACGAATAACTAAACTCTTGCCAAAACATAATTGCCAAAACATAATTGATTGTTGATTACGTAATCCTTCCATCCAATTAACGTAAAGCGACCCTTCTCGTTTTCTCTTCCGTTTTTAACTTTAAAGATTGTTTCATTGCCTGCCAAACTCCTGAACTTAATTAAGCGCCTTCTTTTCAGATTCGCTAGTCTGCCAACTTCAGCAGGTAGTCGCTTACATATTAAAAACAAAATAAATTAGAAACTTAATATGGTTAATTTAAATTTAAAGTAACAAACATATAACAAAATAGTTTTCAAACATATAAAATTTATTACCATACGATATTCAATCTTCTTATGGAACTCTAAATAACAATTAGAGTTTTCAGCCTTATTATTATCACCATGATCTATAACGGGATTGTGAGAATAACCAACTACTGATTCACAATATGGAGAGTCCACGGTATGTTCACCATGTGTATTGAGATTTGATAATTGATGAAAAACAATTGGTGGGAAATGTGGAAACAATAAAGGAATACCGTTCTTGTCATACACTCTTAAATCAACAGTAGACGTGCTGACATACTTTAACCAAAGAACGTCACCATCTCTGAAAGCCAAATCTTGAACCAACTGTTTCCAACCGTCACCAAATAAATAGTGTTTTTTATAAAATTTAAAATTTATCTCCCATGAATGGTTATGATAAAAAATGAACTTAATTACTCCGATTTGAAGCGCGTCTTGAAATTGGGATTCAATGTTCTTCTTTGAAACAACCTGTTAGGAAAATAGAACAGCATAATATATGTTAAAACCATTTTAATATACATGTTTCTAACACTGACTATTAATTAAAAACAAATAAATTTAATTATACCAATTTATCATTCATTCTATAATGATCGTATAAAACAAATGTCTGTCGATGCACAGTAGAAGTTGTCTTCTTGGAAGGAGTTCTAACTAACCATTTACTTTCATCTTCAAATAAATAAAAATAATCCTCTGATAAGGACGAATCTTCAAAGAACACATTAGATCAGTAACTCCATCACCCAAACAAACTGTTTTTTCATACTTTTTTAAGTCCACTTTCGATGATCCTCTTTAATGTTCAATTTCAACTGTTTTAGGCAACAGGTTAAGCATAAAAGGATTTTGCAAGATAAATTCTTTTGGAATTTCCTAATAACAAAATTAAGATTTACAACAATTAGATATTGAACGTTTAGACAAAAATATTATCATAGAATTTTAAGAATACCTTAATAGGAAATTTTGGATCTTCGATAAGCATAAGAAAAGAAGTTGTCATTACAAAAATAATCTCTCTACATGAAACAAAATAATATAAATTTAAAATAGTAGTTATTAACGGATTAATCTAAGAAATACAACTTCCATAAAAATAGTTAAAATTAAATTATACATTATAAGTAGTAAATTAGAAAGTAAGGGATGGATACATACATGAATGACGGCAGGAAGAATGATAAAGAATATGTTAAACCTAAAAGATGATTAGGGATTTATAACATTTTTTAAAATAATATTCTAACTTAGGTAATAGGCGGCTGTTAGTGCACAGAAATTTGACACTTTGGATATGTTATCCTGGCATATGTTTTGGATCAGTTATCCTTAGCGTGTGTTCCAGATCCCGTCAGAATCAAGGATCCGTAGTACTTATTATTTATTAACGGCTGTTCTCATGTGTAGTCTTATATTTAGCAGGTGTAACGATTAGAAGACTTAGTCTATGCACTAACTTGCAGTCAAGAAGATATTGACGTGTCTGGATCAATTATCCTTCTGAAGAGTTCCAGAGCTATGTCAGGATCATGGATCCTCGGTATTTGGTGCTATTAACGGTTGTTTCTTATATGAAGGCTGATATTTATCAAGTGTAACGGCTCCAAGACCTGGTCTACCCCCTATATCGCAGCCTGAGTGATGGAGAACATAGTCAAAATGGCAGTTACAATTATATTGAAGGCAATGGCGGATTTTTAGGGATTATTAGTTAATAGTCTTTATTATTCATAACTCCATTGAGTTATTGTCTTTGATGTATAAATAGAGGTTATGATCAGCTAGAAAACACACCCCGATACACCCAATACACTCTGCTCTCTAAGAACACAGCAATACACATACACACTTAGAAAATATTGTATCACTGATCATAATCTCCAAACTTGTATCCTCATTTTTCATATTAATAAACTTGACGGTGATAGTTTTCACCGTCCGAGGGTTTTTTGTGCCAGAGATTATTATAATCACATACCATCCGACCAAAGATTACATTGTTAATCCTTGACCGAAGCAATTCGACCAAAGATTACCTTGCTAGTTTTTTACCGAAGTAAGATTATCATAATCAAGGGTTTTTTCCCTCGTGATCAAATCCTTGTGTTCATCATTATTTTGTTTACATATTCATTATTATCATCATAGCACTAGACCTCACTATTACGAATTTGGATACATTATCCTTGAGTGATTTTTGTCCAAAACAATTTGGCGCCCACCGTGGGGCAATTGGTGCTATAATCCAGAAAATACCATATCAATATTCAACCTTTCATACCCATATCACCATCAATGGCCTCTCAATCAGCCTCTGCTTCATCAACCATGCCATCCTCGGTTTCTCTCTCATCAAGAACTTTGCCGCCGATGCCTCCTCCAATTACTGGAACACCAAGGACCACCGCGGCTGGAAACAAGACACAAATTTCAGTCTTCTAGAGCTCAAAAACCACTGCTGCCACTTCGGTGGTCAAATCTAACAATGATGTTTATGCTATGTTTTCACAGGTTATGGCATACATGGAGTAGCCAAACAAAACCAACCAGAGGATCCTACGTGAAATTGAAGATCTCAAGAAAAGAAAGATTCCAGCGGAGGATCAGACTCCCTTGATGCCTAGGGTGCTGGATTTCACTACTCCAGGATCCGTGGCTCAACATACTCAAGGATCCTCGATCCTTTAGCAAGGATCATCCATCCTTCAACAGGGGTCCATGGGTCAACAAACTCAAGGATCCTCGTTCGTTCAGCTAGGATCATCTATCCTTCAACAGGGGTCCATGGGTCAACAAACTCAAGGATCCTCGTTCGTTCAGCCAGGATCATCTATCCTTCAACAGGGGTCCATGGGTCAACAAAATCAAGGATCCTCGTTCGTTCAGCCAGGATCATCTATCCTTCAACAAGGGTCCATGGGTCAGCAAACTCAAGGATCCTCGTTCTTTCAACAAGGATCATCCATCCTTCAACCAGGATCCTTTGGGTTGTATCCTCAAGGATCCTTCAGTTCCCAACCTCAAGGATCCTTCTTTCAGAATCAAGGATCCTCAGGAATCCAACATCAACGATCCTCCGAAGTCCATGAAGGAGATTTCATTCCCATGCAGACTATTTCATCGGGTGGTCCTACTCCTATTACTGATTATTCTTATCCCAGATACTCATCCGAGATGCCAACTTTCACCCAGCAAAGAGGTAATTTGTATGATCCTTTATCCTTAGACGCTAACCGTGGTTCCACGCAGGATGCAGGTATTAACCAAGCAATGGCCAAGGAACTACAGAAGCTCAAGGATATGATATCCAGTGTTCCCGGGGTCATACGACCAATCCCCGAAATACCTGAGGGAAGCCACAAGTTATCCAGATTTGCTCTACCTATCTGTGATGCTGAAATCCCGAAGCGATTCCAAACTCCCAATATGAAGACTTACGACGGGACCACTGATCCTGAAGAGCATGTGGCACAATATAGAGAAAGGATGGAGACCAATCTTATTCCAGAGAGACTCAAGGAAGCTTGTCTGTGCAAAGGCTTTGGATCCACGCTGACAGGATCAGCATTGAAATGGCTGCTAAGTCTTTTTCTTTTTTCAATTACTTATTTTTCTCATTTAGTTAACTTGTTCAACAACCAATTTTCCGGTAGCAGGAAATTTGAAAAGTTAACTAGTGACTTATACCGAGTTATCCAACCAAGTGATGAATCCCTTAGGGATTTTGTCATGAGGTTTGTAAGGGAAGCCTTGGAAATCCCTAATCTTGATATGGCTACGGCTGTTGAGGCCTTCAAGATGGGACTTCAGAGGGGCTCCCCCTTTTATGATGATCTTGTGATGACTCCTTGCAGGTCCTTAGATGAAGTAAGAAACAAGGCGCTCAGATTTATACGGTTAGAAGATGACAAGAGGATCCAGGATCATCTAGGGAATCAAACAAAACAAGAATTCTCTGACAAGAAGCAAGGATTCTCGTTCAAGAATAACAACACAAAGCCGTATAACAAGTTCAACAACCAGAACATACGAGCAGTCGAAGAAGGAGATGATGATGAAGACTATCCATGCATCTCCGACTATTGTTTCTAAGTGGATACTCATGGCTTAATCTGTGCCATGAAGGATCTGGGGGAAAAGGCAAGGTGGCCTCGGAAGAATGAGAAGACGACCACCTTCAAAGACAAGTCTAAGTGGTGTTCCTTTCACGAAGATTTTGGCCACATGACAGATGAGTGCATTGGCTAGAGGAGAGAAATTGGATACCTCCTGAGCAAGGGTCACTTCAAAGAACTCTTGGGAAGGAAGAAACCCAAGATCCAGGATCCTGAAGATCTTCCACAAAAAGCAAAACCACCACACCACCACCAGATGCTCATGTGATCAATTTTGTCTCCAGAGACTTCGAAATATTCTGAGATTCTTGTACCATAGCAGAGAATTCCGCAGAAGAATTCGAGTTAGACGATGAAAGAAGACCGCTCATCCCCACTACCCGAGTGACTGATCAGAGAATCTTCTTCGACTCAAGGATCCAGGATCCTCAGCAGGATGGGCTGGATGTGCAAACGGTTAATTTCATCTCTGGAAGTTCAGAGATATGTGGAACTTCTTTCTCTGCAGCAAGAAGACTTGCCAAAGAGGTCAAGATGGATACGAAGACCGACCAATAGTATCAACCACCTTAACAACAGACAAAAGAATCTTCTTCGATGAGGAAGACAAGCTAAACATCCAGGATCCTCATCACGACGGTTTGATTATTACTTTATTTATCTCTAACCATTATGTACGCAGGATCCTAGTTGATGGTGGGAGCTCGGTCAACATTATCCAACATGATGTCCTCAAGTATATGAACATTCCGGATTCAGAGATCGTTCCTAGAACATCGGTGCTAGTCGGTTTCAGTGGTGAAACCAAGAAGACATTGGGGGACATCAACCTTCCAATTTATATCGAAGGGTTAAATTCATACCAAAAATTTTGTGTTATAGATAACCTTTCCTGTTGCAATATTATTTTAGGTAGGCCCTGGCTCCATGGGATGAAAGCAGTAGCTTCAACTTATCACCAATGCATCAAGCTACCAACTCCTTAGGGAGTTGTAAAGATAGTTGGTAACCAAGCGGAGGCCAAGAATTATTATTCTTCATCAATGAAGCCAATAGCCAAGCACACTATAGCATAGCAACTACAGCAACATCCTAGGGACGTGCTGGAAGCTCGGGAGAAGGACCTTAAAGAAGTATCATTGGACCCTGAGGATCCAGAGATAAAGGTGTTCCTAAGATCCACTATCCCCAGTAAGATTGAGGAGGATTTAGTATCCTTCTTAGGGCGAAGAAGATCTACCTTTGCCTTCAAGCATTCAGACATGACAGGTATTTCAAAAGAGGTAATCACTCATAAACTCAGCCTTGATTTATCTGTTAAACCCGTCCATCATAAGCGAAGAAAATTCGCTCCTGAGAGGAACAAGATCATACAAGAAGAAGTTGAAAAACTTCTTAAGGTCGGTATGATCAGAGAGGTTCAATATCCTCAATGGCTAGCTAATGTGGTCGTTGTTTAAAAAAAGAATGGAAAGTGGAGGGTGTGTGTCGATTTTACCGATTTAAACAAGGCATGCCCCAAGGATCCTTTCCCATTACCACATATAGATTCCATGGTGGATGCAACGGCAGGACATGAAATGCTTACCTTTATGGATGCTTCCTCTGGATTTCAACAAATTCAGATGGAACCATCTGATCAAGAGGATACAGCATTCATGACTCCTACCAACATATATTGTTATACTGCTATGTCGTTCGAACTATGAAATGCATGGGCAACATATCAAAGACTGGTGAATATGATGTTCAAGGATCAGTTAGGCAAAACCATGGAAGTATACATAGATGACATGGTGGTGAAATCGAAGAAAGCTGAGGATCATCTCAGAGATCTCGAAGAAGCATTCAATATCCTTGACCAATATAACATGAAATTGAATCCGTCAAAATGCCACTTTGGTTAAGGCTGGAAAATTTCTGGGATATATGGTAACTAAAAGAGGAATTGAAGCAAGCCCTGAGCAGATTGAAGCCATCCTCAATTTGAAATCTCCTGCAAATGCAAAGGATGTCCAAAGGCTCACAGGAAGAATAGCTGCTCTCAATAGGTTCATCTCAAGATCCTCCGAGAAGTGCAAGGACTTCTATGACATCCTTAGGAAGAATAAGAAGTTTGAATGGACGGAAAAGCATGAGGCTGCGCTTACAGCCTTGAAGGATTACTTATCCTCAGCTCCAGCTCTAATGAAGCCGGTGGATGGAGAATCCTTATATCTATATTTAGCTGTCTCAGGAAATGCAGTAAGTGCCGTCTTGGTAAAGGATCATGAAGGTGAAAAACATCCCGTTTACTATGTAAGTAAAAGTCTTCTAGATGCGGAAGCCAGGTATTCTCATTTAGAAAAGTTAATTCTTGCACTTATTATGGCTTCTACTAAATTGAGACATTACTTTGAAACAAATACTATTATTTTGAGAACTAACTATCCTGTTAAGAATGTTCTTAGAAAGCCAGAATTGTCAGGTAGAATGGCCAAGTGGGCTGTGAAGCTGAGTGCATATGATATTCAGTATGAGCCTAGAACAACCATTAAATCACAAGCGCTTGCAGGCTTTGTGGCTGATTTCAATAGTGACATGCAAAATGAAGCTGATTTAGAGGTCCAACAACTTGAAGAAACCAAGGATCCTTGGATCCTCTTCACAAATGGAGCATCCAATGTAAGAGGAATAGGTTTGGGCATACTACTAAAATCGCCAAAGGGGAACATAATACCCCAGTCCATTGCATGTGCATTCCAAGCCACTAACAATGAGGCAGAATATGAAGCTCTGATCGCAGGTTTGCAATTAGCCAAAAGCATGAGGATCAGGTATCTTCAAATATATATAGATTCTTTGTTAATAGCTAACCACTTTAACGGTTCTTATACTGTGAAAGGTGAGAATATGGTCAAATATTTAGATCTTGGATCCTTCCAATCAAAAAATTCCTACAAGATGGAGAGATCCCTACAGGGAAAAATCCTAAAGCTTTCAGATTAAAGGTATCGCAATTCATTATTTACAAGATATTGTGTATAGAAAATCTCTTGTAGGTCCCTATCTGAGATGCATTGAGGATCCTGAAATACAAGAGGTACTTCAAGACTTCCACGAAGGCGATTGCGGAAACCACAGAAGGGGAAGAGCATTATTCTCTAGGATACTTAGGACTGGATACTTCTGGCCAACAATGAAGAAGGATGCTATGGAATACTCAAAGAAGTGTGATGCTTGCCAAAGGCATGGAAACATTCTTCACCAGCCAGCAGAACCTATGTATCCTATACCCTCTTCATGGCCTTTCATGAAATGGGGAATGGATATTGTAGGCAAGCTACCAAAGGCACCTGGCGGAAAGGTCTTTATGCTTGCTATGACAGACTACTTCTCTAAATGGATTGAAGCAGAAGCATTAGTGCAAGTCCGAGAAAGGGAAGTTATATCCTTTATTAAAAAAATATTATAGCTAGATTTGGTATCCCTTCTGAAATTGTTTGTGATAATGGTTCCCAGTTTATCGGGAAAAGAACCACTAACTTTTGTGACAGTTGGGGCATCAAGATGATCACTTCTACACTTGTTCATCCTCAAGCCAATGGTCAAGCAGAGTCAAGCAATAAGATTATCATCAACAACTTGAAGAAGAAGCTAGGATCCAAGAAAGGCAAGTGGGCTGAGGAACTTCTTTATGTTCTTTGGGCTGATAGAACAACACCTAAGAATACAACAGGTCAAACACCCTTCTCATTGGTGTTTGGATCAGAAGCTGTAATCCCTACAGAAATGGTGGTTTCTACTGCTAGAACAAGCATCCATGATCCTGAGGCCAATAATGAAATCCTTCTCCAAGATCTAGATACTGTTAATGAGCTCAGAGACCTAGCTAAGATCAGAATGGCAGCATATCAACAAAGGGTAGCTGGGGCATACAACAAAAATATAAGGATCAGAAGATTTCAAGAAGGAGATTTGGTATTGAGAAAAGCCTTCCAAAATACAACCAACCCGGCAGATGGAAAGCTAGCACCCAAGTGGGAAGGTCCTTATCTTATCGAATCGGAGGCAGGAAAGGGGGCATATCATTTGCTCACAATGGAAGGCAACAGGTTACCAAGAGCATGGAATGCTATCCATCTCAAGAAGTACTTTTTCTGATCAGGATCAAGTATCCTAAGAGGATCGAGTATCCTTAAATGATCTAGGATCCTAAAATCGGTAACATCTATCTGATCACTTACCCTTTTCAGATTCTTATTAATTTAAGGATAATATATTTTTAACATTTTTCTTTTCTAAGTTTTTAAGTAACAATGCAAGTTTCAATAAGAGGTTAAATGTCTAAGAGGTTGGCCACCTATCCCTCACGCTTAAGGTACATTGCTATTTCCTTGGCCTAGCCCACGATTGGATATGACCCCCGATGGTCATATCCTCCAAGGTTTAAAGGTTTTCACCTTTCTTATAAATTAGAGTTTCTACACTCTCGCTTGGAGCGCACACTATCCAACGTATAGTCCGAGGCAGCGGGACCAGTACACGCTTAGTGGCTGACAATTTCGTTGTCTTCGGCTATATGGAGGATCCTACGATTTATGGTATACGTACCATACCACCGGTTTATAATGTTTTCACGTTATCTCAAGACAAAGGTTTCTAACATTTTCATGTTAGCTAAGATTTTGGCGTTTTCACATCACTCACGTTTGGGCTAAATCCTGGTTTGGGCGAGTCCCCAGTTAACATCCGTATCCTTGGGCCAGTCCCCAGTTTGGGCTTGTCCCCAATTTTTGGGCTTGTCCCCAGTTTAACACCAGTACACGGGCTTGTCCCTAGTTCACGGGCTTGTCCCCAGATTACACGGGCTTGTCCCCAGTTGCACGGGCTTGTCCCCAGTTGCACGGGCTTGTCCCCAGTTTATTTTATGGGCTTGTCCCCGGTTTATTGGGTTTAATCCCAGATAATATCATAAGTTATTTGCATCAGGTATCATAAATTAGATTCTGAGGATCACCGAAAGATCAATACTTATGGATTCAAAATCCTTTATGTAAGGCCCCGTTACCGGTAGCCCTACTTTCGTGTTGGATTTACTCATAAACGCAGTTCTAAATATCAGAGTTAATTAAAACATTCGCGGAATATAAAAGCTTTCATAAAAAATTTCATAATAAAACACGTCTTGTCTTAAAACATCATTTTATCTTTCAAAATAAACGAAACATTAAACTTAAACGTCTTGAGTCTTCCGATGCCAGCCTCTTATTCAGTGCCACGTGTCTCCTCAAGCGAGCTGCCTCATCCTACTCACCTGCGTGCATACTAAAAGTCAGCTACGCTGAGTGAGTTCTAGTTAATCATACGCTATGCAATACACATAAACTTATATTCTTTCATTCATACTTTCATACTTTCTTTTGTATTAACTTACTTTCATATCTTACGTTATAAAGAGCATTACGCCCTACATTCCTCGAGTATTATTAGGGCTCGGTACCCTCCTTCCTTGAGTATTATTAGGGCTCGGTACCCTCCTTCCTCGAGTATTATTAGGGCTCGGTACCCTCTTTCCTCGAGTATTATTAGGGCTCGGTTCCCTCTTTCCTCGAATATTAGTAGGGTTCGGTTCCCTAGTTCTCGAATATTAGTAGGGTTCGATTCCCTCTTCGTTACCGTACCTCCATCCTTTCCTTCTTTTATTAACTTTATCACATTCATACACATAAGCATACATATCATACTTACCTTATACTTAGCGTTACAACCTGACAGTACGTGCAATATCCGAAGATCGTTCACGTACCGTCAAGCCATCATTCATACATTTCACATTATTCACATAAGGCATACACTTATCTCTTAGGATAAGCGTATTAACAAACATATTGAGTATGCACACAGCCCCGAAAACATGACACATAATTGGGGCTAGAAACTCACCTGAACACGGTTATGTTCACCGTTAATCGTAATCCCTTTCTTCAGTTGTGCACGGCTGACTGTATAACAAGTATACGTATCAATTAACTATCACTTCTCATATCATCTTTCTAGTCTTAACTAGTACCCACAACGAACGGGGGTCCGGGGGCAGCGCCCCTGGCAGCGGGGTCTAGGGGCGGCAGCCCCTAGCAGGGTCCAAGGAGCAGAGCCCCTGGCGAAGTTATCTGTCTTAACACATTTTCCATTAGGTTTTTAATTTATTTTCTAAGCGAACTTAACTTTAGGCGAAGTTAAACCTTAAGCGAACTTAGCTTTAGGCGAAGTTATCAGTTAGGCGAACTTGGCCTTAGGCGAAGTTAAACCTTAAGCGAACTTAGCTTTAGGCGAAGTTATCAGTTAGGCGAACTTGGCCTTAGGCGAAGTTATCAATTAGGCGAACTTGGCCGTAGGCGAAGTTACCAGTTAGGCGAACTTGGCCTTAGGCGAAGTTACCAGTTAGGCGAACTTGGCCGTAGGCGAAGTTAAGCCTTGAAGGCGAAGTTAAGCTTTGAAGGCGAAGTTACCGTTTTGAAGGCGAAGTTGCCCAGTTCGCAGGCGAAGTTGCCCAGTTCGCTACGGGTTTGGTTTTTATCACGCATTTTGGCGATTTTAATACCCTTGTTATGGTTCGACATCACCCACTAACGTTCCCTAACCATTTCGTTCGTATATATATCCCGTATAAACTATAAAGCTTGGATCTTTAAGCTTAAGGACATTCAATAAAACATAAACTTTAAAGGTCAAGAACATACCTTTTGTGCTCGTTTGGATCTCGTTTAACTTGTTTAATCACAACTAATCGTTTACTCTCTCTCGGATCTTGCTCGTTTCTCTCCCTCGGCCGCCAGCCGTATATGGCGGTGTGTGGTGTGTGTGTGTGTTTTGGAGTGTGTTAGAGAATAAGATGGAAATGAATGATGGTTTAGGGTTTAAGGTTGGTTTAGGGGATATTTATATCCCTTAAAGCCCATGGACCTAAGGCCCATTCTCATTTAACCCATCTCAATTAGTCTATAAGTCCATGATCCGTTCTTTACTCGATGTTAATTAATTAATAACGCGAAATCACTAAACGTAACTTTCTTTATTCAACATTATAAATTTTAGGATGTTACACTTTAATTCAGTTTTATAAGGATTGCAAAAGGATCAATACTTTTGGTAAATTAGGTCTAACCAGACCTTACGGTATGATTTCTGTTTATCGGTTTACACTTATTTGATTTCAGTTTATATCTTCATAGATATAAGGATTCATTATTCTCAATCTATTTTTATAAGAATTTAAGATCCTGTTTTATTTTTGCAATGATATTTTATCCTAAAAACTTTTTACTAAAGAATATTATTTCTTAAAACTTTCAATGAGACTTAAGCTATATCAAACAAACTTTCAAAATAACAAGTTACAAGCGAATAGTCAAAAGTTTTATTAAACATAAGTTACCTGGACTTATCCAAAGTCCTTAACCCGGATTTCACCATACGAAAGATGGACCATCCACCCAAGTTAAACAGGTTTTACTAGTTGTTCATGATTTGCAGGGAGAAGGATATACAGCTAGAAATGAAGTTTCCATGGAAACTCCATTGATAGTGACAACTATATCCAGCTTGTCAAATCTCATATGTTTTTGCAAAAAGTTTGAATTCAAAGGCAAAATGACAGCTGTGATCTTATCACAACCGCCATTTTGGTGGGCAATTGTTAGTGCATAGAAATTTGACACTGTGGATATGTTATCCTGGCATATGTTTTGGATCAGTTATCCTTAGGCTGTGTTCCAGATCCCATCAGGATCAAGGATCCACAGTACTTATTATTTATTAACGGTTGTTCTCATGTGTAGTCTTATATTTAGCAGGTGTAACGATTAGAAGACTCAGTCTATGCACTAACTTGTAGTCAAGAAGATATTGGCGTGTCTGGATCAATTCCTTCTGAAAAGTTCCAGAGCTATGTCAGGATCATGGATCCTCGGTATTTGGTGCTATTAACGGTTGTTTCTTGTATGAAGACTGATATTTATCAAGTGTAACGGCTCCAAGACCTGGTCTACCCCCTATTTCGCAGCCTGAGTGATGGAGAACATAGTCAAAATGGCAGTTACGATTATATTGAAGGCAATGGCGGATTTTTAGGGATTATTAGTTAATCGTCTTTATTATTTATAATTCCATTGAGTTATTGTCTTTGATGTATAAATAGAGGTTATGATCAGCTAGGAAACACACCCCGATACACCCAATACACTCTACTCTCTACGAAAATAGCAATACACACACACACTTAGAAAATATTGTATCACTGATCATAATCTCCAACCTTGTATCCTCATTTTTCATATTAATAAACTTGACGGTGATAGTTTTCACCGTCCGAGGTTTTTTGTGCCGGAGATTATTATAATCACATACCATCCGACCAAAGATTACATTGTTAATCCTTGACCAAAGCAATTCGACCAAAGATTACCATGCTAGTTTTTTACCGAAGTAAGATTATCATAATCAAGGGTTTTTCCCTCGTGATCAAATCCCTGTGTTCATCATTATTTTGTTTACATATTCATTATTATCATCATAGCACTAGACCTCACTATTACGAATTTGGATACATTATCCTTGAGTGATTTTTGTCCAAAACAGCGGCAATTTTGTTAGACTGCAAATTAACATAAAATGAATATAAGAAGGGTGGTTATTGAAAATGAAAACTACATTCTAGAAGAATCAAAACAAATTAACAAATAAAACACATCTATTTGTTAGTTATACTAAAAATTTAAACATAAACTATTAACATGTAAAACATCAAGTAAATAAGTTAATTTAATATAAAATTAATATATATACTACTAAACATAAGATACTATAACATTTATGATACGTTTTGAACGACATCAACATGACAACATGTATGACGAACAAATTATGATAAACATAGATTTTATAAAATCTGTTAAGTTTATACCAAAACATAATAATTAACAAAATATATTAAACTGAACAAACATAAAGTGTCAATTGTAGCAGAACTTAAACAACCAAAACATAATATTCTTGAACCCAAACACGGATACCACAAAAGCTTGTTTAAAACCTTTTCAAATACTTGTGACAGGATCAGAGAATGAGTTGGACGGTTGTACTCGAGTAGACATTTCTTCCCCAAATCGAGTGAATTAAGACGAACAAATTCTGGCCAGTCATGAACTCTAAACTTGTAATTACCATGATTGTATTAAATGTGGATTCTAGTCATCACATCTTCACCATTTGGGTTTATCAACACCAACCTAGTCTCTTTATCTAATCCATTGTCACGTGCAAATTCAACAGGTAAACGCTGTAAAATATATAAACAAAAGTATTTAGTGTTTATAATAATACATACTTGAATACAAAAAACGTAAGTATAGCATAACCAATTTATGACATGTTCAAAAAACTTACCAAACGATCCCTAATAACAACTTCAAGAAAATTGTCACTGACATCCTCATCTCGAATCCAAACACGCTCACCTTCTATATCAACAACACCAAAGCTATCATCATCTAATAATAAAAAACATAGAACAAAAGTTAACAAATAATTATATTTTGATACACAAATTATGTGAATATTGGGAAATTAAACTGAAACAGTAACTATATCAACATTGTCCGACCCACCAACAATATTAATTTGTTGAACAAACTGTGTCCGTTCAACACCACGACTATCAAAGACATATAACCTGAGAGTATTGCGATCAACCGGTAAAAACACAAGATAATCATTAACTTTTAAGTTAACATGCCTTGCTAAACTGGGCCATTCACCAACAAATGCGTATCCAGGAATACTGCTTTTGAAACTTTTAAACACAAGAGTCCATCTACTTCCATCAGCTGCACAAACATCCCAGGCAGATGACCTTCCACGATTCAGATATGGAAGATAACGTACAAGCTGATCGTCTCTTAATTGCTGTCATGCAAATTTATAAAACCTTATTAAGAATACTGTAAAAGACAAATTTTAAGAAATAAACAAATAAATATATAAAAATTTAAAACTGATATATAAGTAAGAATAAAAATATGCTTTAACATACCAACTTATTCATTGTTGGATAAGAGACATATACATCAAAAACCTTATGCTCCCAATCCAGATGTTCTGGAACATATAACAATCTCCACTCGTGTGGCTGAGTGGGAAAGAAAACAAAAACATCACCAAATCCGAAACCGTTGTCTTTTACAAATGGGAACCATCCATTGCCAAATACATACTTATAAAAGCTTAGATCAATATCAACACTCCACTCTTGATTTAGATGTGTAATGCTAACGGTCTCACGGACAGACTCATTAGGAAAAAGAAGCTTAAAATAATCTTTGGGAATTTTCTATAAAATACAACAGAAACTATATTAGCATAAATTAACCTAAAAATTTGAAGTACATGATAATAACGACAACTTTTAACTTGTAGATACTGACCATATGTTCAACGAATGGTTGATTAAACACGGCTAATGCAGGATAATTCATCTGATTAGTCAATATTTTTGGTAATTAGCTTTACAGTAATAAAAACAATTATATGAAATTCAAGTAAATGATGAACAATATGTGTACTAATCAAGAAAAATCTAATAATATAGATTGTTTGGGAACAAAATCAAACACTAATTAGGGTTGAAGTAACCAACTTACCTTCAAAACACGGAAGAAAATCGAGAATTTTTTTTGATATTGATCGGATTGTTGAAATAGAGTAAAAAGAATTTAAAATTGGTTATAACTGATACCAAAAGTCGGTTTGGCCCGGGTCATCAAATGGTAAACGGGTTTCTTGAAAGTATAAACATCACATTTTAATATTGGAATATAATATTATAACCTGGATAGCATATCTATGATATTTATATTCATCTTAAACTTTAATATTTTTAGAAGGTAATTACATTTTTATAGTCAATATTGAATACATTTTTTATAGTCAATATTGAATTATGTAATCCCAAATTTAAAGAATTAAATTTTTAAAAACATAAAATAATAAAATTAAACTAAAATATATGAGTTGCAATAAACAAAAGAACCAAAATAAGGTTAAGGATAATATAAAGAAATTAAAAACCACCATCATAAATAAGAAATGTATGTAAATAAAATAAAAACCCAACAATAAAGTCTTCAAAAACACCACCAAAAGGAAGTCTTAAAATATAAATAACACCGAACACACTCAGGTGTATTTATTATTAATTATTAAAATGTAAATAAAATAAAAACCCAGCAATGAAGTCTTCAATTCACTTCTCGACCTTTGGAGTAACAAATTTAACACCATACTTGCTTGATCCAACAACGCTAACCAACTCAGAATCATCTTGAACATCGCTTATCTTTGACTTAGTAGAAGAAAATCCCGATGGTTGATCACCCTCAAAAACATCCACAAGCTTACGCTTCAGTTTGTCATCTGAATCACTACTTGACAACTTGATCTCATTCACTTCATCATCAATCAAACGATAAGAAACTGGAGTCTTGTTATCCCATTCTTAGAAATCTGTCAAAAAAAAGTGTAAACAATATAAAAACAAATCAAAAAAACAAAATAATGTAAAGTATATAGAAGTGGAAAAAACCTTTAAAGAAGCAGAGCTTGTAGATTGAAGATCAGTTAAAGAATTTCCAAAAGTTAGAGATCCAGAATCAGAAGGCTACAAAAATAATACAAAAAATTAAAACATAAGGCAATAATGTAGTTGATACAAGTTAAAGGTAGATGAATTTACCACTATAAACTCAGGCATTAGTCTTTTCTCAATAGCAGAAATTATTTGTTGATCATCTGTTAGCTTTGATATACCGTATACCTCAACATTATTCCTAAAATTGAAATCAGCAATCTCAACTTTAAAAGCAAACTTATTTTCTAACAAACAGTTCAACTCACTGGGAAATCCACTATGCCCAACATCATCCTAAAAATTTATAATAAAAACATGTGTTATATAAACAGTGTTTTATATAAATAAAAAAAATAAGCAGTAGAATATGAATACATAATAACATAACCTCATCTTTAGTAGCAAGCAATTCAGATGCTGTTTTGTTGATAATAAGTTTGGCATCCCGATCAAAAAGGGTCAACGAAACAACACCACTGCCATCTTGAACTCTTAGCTTAATCTTAAACCTAAAATAATTTTTTTAATCAACAACATAGCAACATTTATTATTAAAACATATTTACTTATACAATATACAATATACCTAGGAGTAAGTGTACCACCCAAAGTGTTAAATCTCTGTTTCTTGCATTCATAAACATCTTCGCCTTCCACCACAGTCACGCCCACCTTACGACTACAACTATTGCAACCGATATAGTACCATTCTGAATCCGGACAAACCGCCTTTATGGTGTCGAGTACTATAATACTCTTTGGCTGAAATAAATCAATTAAAAAAGATAACATAACCTTATGGTAAATGTTATAAATTATAATTAGATGTAATTATTAAAAAGTACCTGCAATATAGTGCAAATTTCACAAATGTTGAAAAATGATGTAGCCATCAGAAACTCTTCATCAAGAGTAGACATCAATTTTACAGGAATTGGCCTACGAACAGCACCATCAACATTGAAGTCCAAAAATTCAAACAAACTGCAAAACAAATTTATAAGGAGTTAGAAATGCAAAGAAAATAATTATTTAATAAACAAATCAGGAGATACATTAATAATATTACTGTGTCTTATAATCTTCAATCTCAGAAATACTATCATTGATGAACACACGACTAACATCAGAACCGTAGGAATTAGACACATACGGTTTCTCTAAAAATTAAAACACAAGACAATCATTATGATATTAAAATAAGAAAGTCTTATAAAAAAGAAATTACATATTAAAAATAAAAAACAAACCTTCATAGTATTTAACTCTACCAAATTGCATGAGAATAATCATATGTGATTAATCAAAATGGTCAACAACATACTTAGAGAACTGTGATACGTAATCCCCCCCCCCCCCCCAAAGAGTAACGTAAACACTGCCACCGCTGTAGAAAAAACTTATATTAGAACTAAAATTTTATAGTCTTCCAATATTAAGAAATATTAATACAAACTGACATATAAATTAATGAAAAACATGTACCTAATATCAGAAACCTCCATAGTTAATCTTGCATTTCTTTTTACATCTCTCAAATTAGAATTGTTATCTTTAAAAACATGAACAACATGTCCAATTATATCTGGAAGACATCGGATTAAAGAATTAGAAATACAAAAAATGGTGATAAATAATAAAAAGAGTAAACTATTTAAATAATACCTATAGTAGCTTTCAACGGGATCTCTTTATCAATAACTGACTTGAATGAGTAAAACTTAAAACCGAATGTAGGACCATCAAACTGGCTACAAGGATTAACATGGGTATTGGAGTTTAAAACTAAATTATTAGGGCAGTCGATAACCTTGTAATTAGACGCATTAGATCCAAGGCTAGGGTTGACTATAGTTAATGTAGCATTCTCGTTTAAATAACGTTAAAAACGGAATATGTCTTGTTTAAAAACTGTAGACTGCATTCGGTTACTCTGGATTTTTAAAAAAACAAACAACAAATTATGAACCATAACAAAAGGGACAAAAAATCATAAACATAAATGGTAAAACTAAAGATTACCGATTCATCCATAAAAACCATCTCAATCAAGAAATCATCATTAGGTTTATTGTTATCCTTGACACTCCAAACCTTCAACACTTTTACTTTAATTGTAGATGGAGTAGATCTAAGCACATCAATCTCATGTAACATAGTAAACTTTTGGGCCTCCATTGACCTTAAGAAATATGAACAAAAGTAATTAGTAACGTGTAATGAATGAAAAATGTGAAAGATAAAACTTAAAAAATATTAAAAGTAAAATTGACATTAACTTGGATGAAGAAAAACAATGTAGATTCTAATGGCTCAAGGTGATTAGAAAGATTAAGAAATGAACGAATATATAGTGTAAATTATGTAGTTATTTATGTAAAATGAAATATAAATAGAAATGATTTGGAATAATTGGGAATTATAATTATAATTCTGGACAAATTGATTTGGACGTCATATAAAAGTTTCAACTTGATTTTGACTAATTGCGAATTATATTGTTCAACCAATAAAATATTTTTAGTGTTACAAAATAATCAGAAACATTTATATATTTGATTTGGACTAAAATATTTTTAGTGTTACAAAATATAATTGTCACATATATTGTTTAAAT
Source organism: Bidens hawaiensis (assembly GCF_021521415.1). NCBI lineage: Eukaryota > Viridiplantae > Streptophyta > Magnoliopsida > Asterales > Asteraceae > Bidens > Bidens hawaiensis. Next base: position 436,646 of record NW_027492360.1, on the reverse strand, counting down.
AAAATAAAATATATGTAACATTAATTAGTTAAGGGATTGTCAAAATAATATGTCATTAGAATAATACAAGTCGAAACATTTAGAACCAGAATGAATGTCATTTGAATCAATATTGACTCACCAGAATTAAAGAAAACATGTTAAGTAGGAAACATGAGACTTTTTGACCGTATATTAAACGAAATTCAAAGGAAACATGTTAGTAAAACAATTAATATGGATATTTATTATAAATCCTACTATACTATTAAAACAAATTAGTTTGCCTCCACATGGCCTTTTCTATTGGAAGATTGTCTTTATTTCCAAATATATCTTGCACTTCTCTATTTCTCTTACCAATTAAATAAATCAAAATTAAATTCTATTCCTAATAATTAAAATACTTAATGTATTCATTTGAGTCAATAATACTGGTTTCCAAGTTTCAATTCTTTCAACATCATTACACCATTTCCTTCATACTCAACTTTTTAACCTAATCAACGAAATTCTCCATACAATCGGCTATTATTTTATGTCAATCGAACAATGATTTGATTAGATCTGACATGTTCAATTGACACCGTCGTTCGTCTAAATAAGGGCAATCGACGATAAACGGAATAGTCAACTATTTGAAAACAATCACTGATCTGATTACATCCAGGAAACGATCTTAGTAGATCCATGTCGATTGTTAATCATATCTTCACTTCGATGGTTGTTTTACCGCCAATCGATGTTTTATCTGGTTAGTATGTTTAATGTTTACTTCTTTATCTTAATCTTAATTCTTAGTGTTAATTGATATCGTCAATTGATATGGATGTTTCATTGATTCGAAATATCAAATTCCATTATCTGTTAAATTTGGTTTATTTGTATTTTAGATTAGATTTAGATTTAGATATTAACCTAGGTTAGTATTTTATATTGTTAGGATAGTATGTTTAATTATTAATCTTAATTGTTGATTTTAATTGATAATTTATATGTTTCCTATGGTTAATGTGTCACACCCCGACCAAAGGCGGTGGAACATGCCGGGGTGTAACGATTGCTTATAAGCGCATGACACTATTTAAAGCGACAATATTTAACAAACTCATTTCATTTCACAACATCTAAAATGTCACATAACCAAATATTCATAAGTCAAATACAACAAAATATAACAAAATATAGCAAATCAAATATTGTTCATTTTTGCTAATATCCTAACTGTATCTGTGGTGTTTTCTTCACCGAACTCCAAAATCAACCTAGATGCAAACCTGTAACATTTCATAAAAATAAAGTTTATCAACACAAAGGTTGGTGAGCAATTCATAAGTTTGAACAATAGATATATAGTATGAAAAGCCACAAAACTAGTATACAAAACCATAAATAATAGCTATAAACTTGGATAAATAGTTATCGCTAACAAGTTAGCGACACCCAACTATAAGGGGTTGCCAAATAGTTTAGGATTTTATAGTTACCGTTAATTGCATTACGTTAACGACACCTTGCCATGAGGGGTTGCCAAATGGTCTAGGATTTATAGTTCCACCATCCAAAAGCGATAAACACATAGGCAAATAAGCATAGAACACCAAATCGAGCAATTATTTAAGTAAAGTATACAACAACGTTTGTGGTTTAAGACCCAAGCATAAAACATTTAGTTTAGATAAGATGAAATGTCACCCCCAAAATAAAAGATAGAAAACGGGGTATGAAGTTACTCACGTTCAAGTATAAAACTTGATCGGCAAAAGATGAATAACCAGATGGATGAAGTTTAACGAGCAAGGCCTAAATGACAATAAAATCTTGGATTTATAATGGTTGTCTTGAAGATCTTTAAATAAAATAATTGTTGCAAAATGTAAACAATTAAAGTTCAAGGTTTAAAATGTAACTATTTAAGAATTTATAATAACAATCCTTTAAAAACGTAAGTTTGCTCGAAACCGGGTTAAAGTATCTAACCTTAATATTTACTTAACCAATGTTAAGTAATAAGGTGGGAAAAATGCTAAAATGCAAGTTCCTTTGGGACAAAGATACTAAAACGGGTCTTTAACGAGTGTTCGGGTTGTCGGTTCGGGTCTTGACAAATGGTCAAACCCAAAGTCAACTTTCCAACATATTAATTGTTATGAGATAACACATTAAAATATACTAACACTTAACCAAGTATGTAGATCTATTGTTTAGAACTAACAACGCACGTTAAGCGAGTGTTCGGTTTTGTCGGTCCAAACTATGTGATGAGATCAAGTTGGATCCAACAATTCCAAGTACTTAAGAAAATAATTAAAATCAGTTTGTAAACTATGTTTAAAGAAATATACAAGTCTTGATAGCTAAAAACACACTTGTATGTCTAAAGCGAGTAAAAGTCGGTATAGTTCGGTTTGGTTAGGTCTCCATCTCACAAATAGTTCATAGATGGTTTCTACATGCCCAGATATCATAGAACTTGTATATTAGTTTATAAATGAAGAAAACTTAAATTTTACAACTAAAAAGTTAACTACAAGTCTTTTAAGCAAAAGTTTCGGTTTAGTTCGGTTTCCATCTCCCAACGAGTTCATAGATGGATTCCATATGCTTAATATCAAAGAACTTGTAAAAATAATTTTTGAAACTCAAATCTAGCAATAAACATGTTTAAACAACTATTTTAACAAAACTAGTAAACAAAAGTTCGGTTTCAGGTTTGGACTAGTTTCGGTTAAACCGAGGTTTGTCTTATACAAACCCACACCATGGAACTTATAAATAAGATGAACAAACTAAAAAGGGTTAGAAGTTAGTCATAAGTGATATGTATAATAAGTTATGTGTGTGTAAATATATATCAAGAACACGAAGTCCTCCATGAAGCCTTGCCTTATGACATTCGAAACTTAACCAACCGGAGTCGGTGAAGTAACAAATAAAGGAAACAAGGGGTGTGTATTATATATATGTTGTACCACCATATTTAAGTGTTAGTAATATTAGATGAACAAATTAAAATGAAATACTATAGTTAGTTGACCTTAAGAAATCAAAATAACAAAATGTTGAAGATGAATACTTGGATTTGAGAGAGATTTGGAGAAGATGAACAACCAAAATGGTGTATGGAGCCTTGCTTTTATAATGGTAAGAGTATGGTTCATACAAATAGGGTAAAGATGCATGTGATGGTTGAAATGGTCAAACAAGTTTTTGGTAAATGGCAATAATAGTCCCCAAAGTTTGGTTTAAGTCATTTTTAAAGAGTTTTAAGGACCAAAAAGAATGTTTTCAAGACCCAACAAGTGTAAAACAATATTGTAACATAAAATACATCATTTTGATTATATCATAAGCTTTGGTTTACAAAATGGGTCGGTTTACATGATAAACGAATACAAAAACGAATACAAACGAGACCCGAAATTGACGAATGTCACATAATGGTTATGGTATTTGTTTCAACTTTAATGTGTAATTGATTCCAATTTTCAATTGTGGTATTTTTTTCAATTTTAATGTGTAATTGATTCCAAATTACAATTATAGTATTTGTTTTTTATTGATTCATATCATTACTAATACCTAACTTTTCAAAATCGGAATTTGAATTCACAGTCAACTTAATGTCTAATTTTGTAAACATGAATTATAATATAATTGAATTTATATCAGTTATGACTTATGAGTTATTATTATTTTGTTATAAATAAATCCCTAATTACATTCTACGAATTTACTATATTTATTAATCGGTTATTATACAAAGCCCTAATTGTATTCCCTAAATTAACTGTATTTAGACCTTTCCTTTTTTTTTAACAATTCAAACTTTCTAACAAATAATGTTTATCTATATATACTATAACCAGAATAAAGAGATTCACGCACTTCTCACTTACTTACACATCGATTCATATTTGTATCATTGTCAAGGTTTTCCATTTTCTTTCATATAGATAATTTTTTTTTATTTCTAATTTTATTTGTTTCTAAGAATTATAAATGTTAATTACTGAATCTTGAATCTTTGCTTGAATTTTTACAAGATGAGATGGTATAATTATATACAACTATAATTGTTTATATTTCTTTTTTTTTCTTCCTCATTATATAAAATCAATTGTTATAATGTTTGTCTTATTAATAATGTTGCTGACAACCCGAATGAGGAGTATCTCATTATCGTCCTTCAATTCGCACGAGTCAAGTACTATGGAGGTATCATTAACAATTATATCTTTTATATTTTACCCTTCAAATTCTTTATAGTTAATAATTTTAAATTTACATATGTGTAAATTTTTTGCCAGAAAATGTATATGTTCAAAACTCCTATGGTAACGCTGTTTCAAGATTGTTGATCAATGATTACTTGTATGAAGTGCTTGATTACAAGAAAAGTTAATTTTTTATAACTATTTAACTCTAATTTTATTTTATTCCATGTATACATTATTATTTATTTTAAACACCTTATGACTTACTTTTTTAAATAATAGGTTGCTTGAAATATCCTCTCAAGTCGATGTTGAAGTACCTAAACCGGTTGGTTCATCTATGCTGCTAACTGTTAATGATGTAAGGCCAATACGTATCATTTTGCATCCATGGGTGCTATGTAGTTTGTTTGCTGTCTTTTGCGTTTATCGACACTTCTGTTTATGGATTTCAATGTTTTGTTAATGACATTGTCGTAGACTATTTAACATGTTTAGATAATATGGTATGTTGAAGTTTGCATGCTTTATCTTGAAGATGATTGCAAAATGTAATTTTTGGTATTATGTTTACCTTACTTTAATATTGTCTTCAGCAATTCTATACATATAAACTTAATTAAATCATATATAACTAACTAGGAAAGTACTAATGTTAAATAAGACATAGTATTATGTAACATGAACGCATGTAATTTACTTATTCAATATTTTTGTCAACTATTAACATATATAAACATATGTTAAGTAAAAAAAAGATGTGAATGATTTATTGCTTTCTGTATAATTTTGTTATTAATGGAATTACTATATGTTAGTTTAGACTTTTAAACATAAATAATCAATAATTTCAACCATATTTAAGTTTTCGATTTCAAATTAAATAGTTAGTTATCTTTTATTTCTTTATTTATTCAATATGTATATTTTAGAAAATTAGTATTAAATTTATAGTTTCACATATGGAAGTTTGTTGTATCAAATTGTTAGATAATTTTAAATTTTAACTACTTTTTTATTTTGAGAGTTACATATAATTTGTAAATAACAATCACTTAAAATAGGAATAAATTCATCGATAAATGTAGATTGTTATCTTTTTTTTTTAATGTTGACGTCTAATTAGTTAAAATTGGACCAAATTCATCAATAAATGTAATTTCATTTAAGTTTTTCGTTCAAATTATCATCAAAGTTTATGGTAATTAGATTTTGGTTATTTATTATGAACAATAATTTTGTTTTACATATGTCATTACTAACAAAAATCTCGGTCATTCCTTTTAATTCGTAATAAATATAGTTGAAAATTAATTTTTCAACATACTCAATATTATATAAAATACACTATATAATACAGTATATTGATTTGGTCAAACAAATTAAACAATCATAATGATTCTTTCAAAAAAGGAAACTAAATTTAGGCAAAATAAAATCCAAACAAACTTTTCATAACTTTTTTGAATTATTATTTATATAGAAAGAACATAATTTATGCTAACCATAGAAACTTAGTCTTCCCTAAAAATACTTTTACCATAAACTTTCACACCTAAACTTCAAACCTATATATTGAATACTTAAGCTTACAAAATATGTCACTCTTAAATTGTCACTCCTAATATTTGGTGGGTTATTAACTCGGAGATTCAATAATTTGGAAGTGTTGATAACAATTTAAGTTGAATTATATTATAAGATTGAAGGTATGTATGATTTGTTTGTAAAATATGCTACTTTGTATAATCGATATAATTATACATCAGTCTATGTAACTTATTGTTCTCTGCATGATATAAGATTTCTAAATTTTTCACATGTTAATCGTATTTTTTTTATACTTTAGATGTATTCAAGATCCAAGAGACGCACTAATTCTCAATCATCATCTTCCAATAAGAGGAATAATACAAATGGTTAGTGAGTTTAATAATTTAAGGTTACTCTCTAAATACAATGTTATAATAATAATAATTTTGTTTGCAAAACGTGCAGTGTCATCGTCTGGACAACCATTGCGTATCATATCCAACGGTAATAATTTATTTATAAACCATCAATCGATTAAAAATGTTAATATTTTATGACCGTCTTTTTTTTATTAGATCTAATATTTTATGAGATGTACGGTAAGTAACATTTTTGCTATTCGTCGTGTATTTTAGTGTATTTTACAACGCAACATACTTAATTACTAAAACTAATTTAAAGTAACATTTTTTACTTAAAAGCTACATATAATAATATCGTTTTATTAATTTTTTTTACGAATTTTATATCAATTTATATATGTTTTTATTATAACATCGAAATATGTCAATCCTTTTACATATATCTGCCGTGATTTTTATATATAATTATTTTAGCATAACACAATAATATAAATGATGCCTACATGTATCTAGATTAAAAGGTTTGACTTGAAATCAATAATAATACGTATAATGACAAATATTATGATGAAAAAACAATTTGAAATTTTCTTATTGTAATATTTTTAAAATAATCCAAACATTTTTTTTACATTTTTCAAACCTAATTGAAACCTTGTATACAAGTTACTCAATTGGGTAGGCGTTTTATCGAAGTAAAGGTTATTTCGGGTACAAACATCGGTCATCGCACTTAACTCGTAGTACACTAACTCCTTCAGATAAGAAATTGCCAATCAAGTTGAAACGAACACAGTTTCCTGTTGCGGTTTGTTTTGCAATGACAATTAACAAAAGTCAAGGTCAGTCACTAGCAAGAGTTGGAATATATCTTCGACATCCGGTGTTTACACATGGTCAGTTATATGTGGCTTTATCCCGAGTGAAGAGTAGAGCCGGAGTTAAAATGCTTATCTTAGATAAGGAGGGTAAAGTTATAAATAAAACTACAAATGTGGTTTATAAAGAACTGTTTAGTAATATATGAAGTTGTTATTTTTAATGTATTGAATGATTGTAAAATTCCTTTTATTTTCCTTTGAAAGTTATGTTTAATAAAGTTTTAATTTTTTTACCGATGTTATTAACAATTGTATATTCTATTATCGTAGCCATATGTATGTATGAATTGTGTTTTTCACTTTCATATTATCGGTTGATGTTACAAAATTTAATTGTTTTCACTCGTGGCGCCCACGGGTCAATAACCTAGTTAAAATTATAATTCAAATCATATACCAAAAATGTATAGAGATACCATAGATAAATCTATAACTTGATTTACAATGTAAATGTAAATTAGAAAAGTTGTTACTCCGTATTATGTATTATTATTTATAGATTATGAACATTTAATTTCAGATAACTTATTATTATGTAAATTATGGTTAATTTAAATTTTAAGAATTTTATTATAGATGCTAGTGACAAAGTTCCATAGATGTTAAATGTTATTTTATAATTAGAATTGATATGATCAAATAGTAAATGAGGTAAAAAATAAATTATAATTGTAAAATCGATTTTCTTTATAAATTAAGGAAAGTCATTGTGTATAATATAAATGAAATTAATTGTATTAATTGAGGAAAGTCAATGTATAGCACCGAATTCAGTTATATCCACAAATTAGGAAAGTCAAACTAATTTATGGAATAGTTAATGGTGTAATTTATTAACAAAATGGAAAACAAATACTTTTAACTTTTAACTAAAATATATGAAATTGAAATATTTAAATACATGAATATTGAAAATTAAAAGTAAATATATACATGAATAAATAATAAAAGTACAGATACTAAAGTCTTCATCAATAGTGATATTAGTATAGAGGAGTCGAACAATAACCTGAAATAAAAAAATCGAGAATTAATATTTATATTATGGACTTTTAAACAATAATTAAAAGACGGAAAATTTAAAAGGTGTTACCGGAACAACGATATTGTCCGAATGACCATGGTATACCGGAAAACCGAAAGGAGCATCTATTAATCTTGGCACTAACCTGAAATTATAAAGTAGAATATTAATGTTGAATGTATTACCTGTAAATAACAAATATCGTTGTTAACCATGAAATCTCATATTTTGATTAACAAAGTTAAATGAAGTATTCCAACAAATATAAAAAATCATTGTTATAAACATGAAAGGAAAAAATAACCGGCAACACTTACCGGAAAAACGTATAATGTCCACATATCACCTTCATGACCGTTTATGTTTTACAACCTAAACTGATTTTTTTAAAATCAGTTAACAATGAAAATAAACATAAAAAGCTTAGAAGAAAGAATAACCGGAAAAAATAATAAGGTTGCCGGAAATTAATTTATATAAGTTTACCTTATTATCGGAAAGATTAACCGGATATTAGAGGCTTAGAGCGGCAATTATGGTTTCTGAATAGTGGTAGCAGACGAAATTAGACTAAAATATAGTATTTGAATTTAAGGGTTAATGGGTTGAATGGATATCCAAGACCCGCGAGAAAATAAGCTTAAATGGGTTAATGGGTTAAATATTGTTTAATTGCTGAGTTGGCATGCTTAAGAAAGGAAATTGGTGACATGGAGTTGAGGTGGCATCCTATGTGAACACCCTAGAACGGTAACATGTGAAAATTGTTCCTTGCTTTAATAGTATGTATATAGATAAGTTTTAACTTTCAGACATCTTTGAGGTTTGATGATTTGGTCAAACAGACTCATTGAAGAATTTAAGATTTTTTAATTACTTTGCTACCAATTTAAAACCATTTATTCTTCTATGTTTGATTATTTTAAGTATAGAAAGGAAAATTAGGATCACAATTTTTTTCGAGAACTTCAAAAGTCAGACTTTACCTTTTTTTCTTACTTCATTGTTTTTTTTTATTATAATTTATAACTACAACATACGGGCTTGAAAGGATCTATAGAACCACTTCTGGAAGAAGCTGATATCGACGAAGATGGTAAGATTAGCTTGCCGGAGTATCGTAGGCTGTTAAGAACTGCAAGCATGGAATTTGGGATAATTACATAAAAAACACCAAAAACAATTCTCAAAGCGTGGCCAAGAAAGATTTAGTCTCCTTAACGGTCGGCATTTTAGTCTCTGCAGAGGTCGGCGGTGCGGTCTCATAGAGTTTTGAGGTTTTCACGTTTCTTTAATGGAGACGTTTGATTTGTAGGTATTTGTATCATTGTATGTATATGTTTCTATAAGTTTAATAGACAAACCAATATTTTGGCCAATTATTCATTCATGTTTGTATGTGGCAAGTGAATAACAACAAATATAATGTTCCATAGAATATATGAAATGACATGAAAACACCACTAACTTATAATTCGTATGACCACCTTTCAGATATTTATATCAGAAACAGGTTAAATGTTGTTTTTGAAGTGAATTTCCTCATAAACGATATAAAATGGGTCACAGATCACATCAAAGAATTTTATATTTGTTGGGAAACAAATCCAGTTCAAAAGGGTAAATTTAACCAATTTGTATTACATACATCAAACTAGATATATAATAATTATTGATATAATCCTTCATCTATTTTGTATTAGTTCAATGTTTAGGCCCTCTTGTAAACATTCAAGTGACAGGTGGTTTGTTTGATCATGATTAGCATGATGCACCGATCAAAGTAGAGTGTGTGTTGTGTTTACACATATTATAACAAGAGCATGTCAATAGTCAAAAGTGTGTGTTGTGTTTACACATATGAGGTTTACTTGAGTTTGATATTAACTAAGAACCCTACCAATTTTATAGGAAAGGACTACTTTCATCAACGAGCATGTCATTAGTCAAAAGTTTGCTTACACATATGAGGTTGTTCTTGGGTTTGATATTAACTAAGAACCATACCAACTTTATAGGAATTGACTACTTTCATCAACAAGCATGTCAATAGTCAAAAGTGTGTTTACACATATAAGGGTTTTTAATTAATTTATTGTGCATTATTATATGTCCTTAATGTAGTTGGGAACCTTTTGCATGCTCAACAGATAAATGAGTAATTTAACAAACCGTGAAGCTTTATCAAGTTGTACCAAACCCTTAAAGAACAAATCGAGGTATTGACAAATTATTTTTTCCGCCCAATTATGAAATGTCGTTTCTGTCTCCGTCCTCTAATTATGAAATTACCATGAATGCCCTTTATCTTCCTTAATAATATAGAATATAGATATAGATTATATAAAATCTTCATTTTTAGCATATATTATTTTGTTATAATAATATAATAGCTTTAGATCCAGTGTAATACACGGAATAAAACAAATAATAAAAATAAAGAATAATTTTACTAAATATTAAGTAGCACATTTTCTTTGTAATCATATTATAGTTTTAACTTCAATATTAGATTTTTAACCCGTACCCAATCTTACCAAAGGCAGTTTAAATTTTAAGATGCCTAAGGCGAACACTTTAGTTAAAATGAGTGCATGGAGACACCTTAAAATTATTCAATTTCTATTTCGTAACATTGTAAATAAAATCTTAATGATAATTTCTCTCAAATTTGTATTAATCATAAAACTTTAATGACAAACGCTTGCTTCAATTACATGTACAACAAAAGAAATATCTTTAAAGTATATATCCATCATATAAGTGTCTTTAGCAGTATACAAACTGGATTATGGTCTCTTCTTTACATCATTCTTCTTAAGAACATGTACCAACAAACACACATTTATCTTATATCAGGATATGACCCCTTCTTTACATAATTTCAAATTTGTTGCATCTTTAAGTAATAGATCAACATTTTTTCCTTTAAATCATCATATTCCAGTCTGCTGGCTTTGTTTCATTCATATCATGAAACCATCCTTTGCGATTCCTCGACCCAGTTCTCTTCATAAATCACAAACCTTCCTGCACTACCCCGCCCTAGTTTCATTCAATCGTCACATTCTTTCCTCGTTGTTTTGTTGGCCCTAGATCTAACCTTCATATCAATAGAGCCCATTAATTGGAGAATTGAATTCTTAAATTAAAATATATTAGAGTTACCTAAGTCAAAGCAATGAAATTGAAAATATTAAGATACCAAATTCTAAAAATAAAACTATAAGGAATGAAAAGCTATTAATGTAACGCCAAATCTAATTAGAATACATAAAGAGACTAACTTATAAAATACACAACCAAAAATCATACACAACGAAAGAATGTAGGGCTCATAAGAGACTCTCATAAAACCGAGAATACAAACTTTTCAGCTTTGACAACCAATATGTAGCTTTTCTCAATACTCCATCTAGAAGCCAATCTCAAAGTATTAAGTAATTGAGAACAATTGTGATTTGCGATAAATATGTTTTTATACCCATTTGACCCGTTTGCAGTTAAAAGTAACCCAAATCGGTCATTTCATGAGACATTTTTTTTATTTTAAGAAGCTTGGTAATGAAGTTTAGTAAAAATAGCCCCGGGCAAGTATATGTATTCTCAGATCATATTAGCTGATTTAAAATTTTCTGACACAAATAGAAAAACGGGTTTGTGGGTTCAAAAATGAATGTTAGCTCATGTAAAGTTAAACTAAAACAAAATCATTAGGAAAATTCAGTTTTTGGTCAACGAATTGTCCATTTCCAACATTAGCAGATGACAGTAATTCAGGATGTTGCAACTGAATAGAATTTTTACCAACATTAACATCGTTGTATATATTATCACACTCACCTACAATTTCATCATCTGCAAGTGCAGGAATTAATCCCTCACCATGATATTGCATCTTCAAGTTAGACTTAATCCCATCACTTGAAACTTTAGACCCTACACCAACAGCCCCTGTTGCAGTAATCTTCAAAGTAGAAGTATTAGATTTCAATTCTGTTGGAAAGGTTTGTTCCCACCAAAACCCATGCCACTTTGTTAATTGCCCTTTTTCAGATCATTCCAATTATGACATTTTATTAACATGTTTGGGTTAAAATTTGATGGCCAAATTTTTATTTAATGCTTAAGTGGGTAATAAGACAAAGCAAATAAACTTTAAAGTTATGTCATTGCCTGAGAATCTTGCACATCAACAACACTCGAACAAATGAAACACAAATTAAAGAGAGTATATAAGATTTATTTGACACTATACTGTCTTCACAGTTTCTAGTAAAAAGTGAAACTTGCATTTTTCTTTTTAAATATGTTACCGTGTCCACAAATAACCTAATTGCTTGAGTTACTACACGGCCCAACTCTTAACATTCTAAAAGCAAGCACTTCACTGTGAGTATATAACAGTATATCCTAATTCCTAAAAGCATGAACCTTTAAAAATATCTCTAAGCTTGAAAAGACTATAGATCATCAAAAGGAATGATTAAATGACAATTTAGTGTTCACATATAGATCATCTATAAGTTACCCTAACCTATAAAAAAACTACAAATTCCATGTTAAGGCAAACAAAAATCATAACTTCATCATGAACCATAAAGCAATCAGTCAAATTCATCAACGGAATGACCACATCTTGGGATAAACCTATTTTTATACTAAAATCATAATTTTCATAATATATTCATGTTCTTGTAAAAAAAATTCTTAGAATAAATTGGCTGAATAAGATTAGCTAAGAAACAAAACATCAACGAATTGCTTTCCACATTATTACAAATAAGTGAATAACAAATCAAGTAGAGTGAGCTGGATTGAAATTTCAAAACTAAATGAACATTTGCTTACAATACACAATAACAGTATTTGATCATACCTTGTCCATAGAAGACTATGGCAGAATCAGAGAAATGGACAACCATTAGGGCTTAGGAGCGTTTCTGAAGGAAAGTGCCGATCACAACAAAAATTCATCTAGTGATTATCAAAAGACGAAGGCAAAGGAGATATAGCGAGGGAGAAACATTAGGATTTCGATAGAAGAAAGAACCATTTTAGAATTATTGGATTAAATTGTCGATGGAGGAAATTACCTTAAGAGATTAAACGAGTTAGGTGACGTGAGAGTGCGAGCTTATTTAACAATATGTTATTTGGGCTTTGTTATTTAGTTTTATACTTGGGCTTAAGTGTAATGTTAAATGGGTTTTTATTAATTTATTTGGGCTCATAAGGGAATTGGATTTAGATTATATTAATCTATGTTTTTCATTCCCTGGATAATTCTAACTTCATCTAATATATTGAAGAGAGAAGATGGTTACTTCTTCTCTGTTCTTCAATTCACGGACACAATCAAAATTCAATGACAGAATTACAAATATTGTCCTTTAAACAAAGCCAATTTAGTCCTTTATTTAGTTTCGTTGCAGGCGGTGTCCTTTAAACATTATTTTCCTACACGTTATGTCCTTTACGCTAATTGAGTTAGAAAAACTCAGTTAAATACCCTCACGTGAGGCACATGTGAAAGCATATTGGTCTTTTCATCTATACCTGCACATTTATAACACCTTGACCCTCTTTTCTCTCTTCTTTCTCTCTATGTCAATACTCAAAAGTGTGTTTACACATATGAGGTTATTCTTGGGTTGATATTAACTAAGAACCATACCAACTTTTATAGGAAAAGACTACTTTTATCAACACAAACCTGCTCCAACATAAGAACTTTATAGGAAATGACTACTTCATCTTCTTCAACATAAGAACTCCAACAAGAAACCTTCTCATTATCTTCTTCATCTCCTTCAACATCTATACACTTTACTTTCAATTTTCATCAATTATAATCTTCACAACAACTACATTACATATATCCAACATTTCAACCATGCATTACTCATTTAAAAACTACTTTCATTGTAATGGACTTATTAACCCGTTACTTAAAAACATCTCTTGTCCGGATACATGCTCTTATCTATCAACTAATTCCTCATATTTAGAGGAAATATGTAACACCACAAGAGTGTTAGAAATGCAATTGAGTGCACTAAGGGGGTGTTTGGGATTCCTTATTTTACCTCCTTATACCTTATTTAAGGCATAGGGTATAAGTTACAATGTTGTAAATTATACCTTATACACTCACAAAACCCCAACTTTCCCAAGCACCTTATAACTTATAATCTATAAGTTATAAGCTATAAGGAGCAAAAATAAGGAATCCCAAGCAGCCCCTAAACTCCTATTCAGCGGCAACTTAGGGTATGCACAACTTACCTATGGAGTTAGTTGGGATCTACATCGCAACAGCCTTCATTATGGTTTGTTGTTGCTATGGCATGGGATTTGTTTGATGGTTTCAAAAGGAGACGCTATTGGTTTCCAGCCAAGATGTTTTCCATGAATTCGGCGATTATGACCATTTTAGCCGTGGTTATGAAACTGCTAGTTGACCTAACTATCACTAGTAAACATCCTATTAGTGTGAATCGCAATGTGAGTTGAACATTTAATAGACAATCCATGTGAAATTTTGCCTTAAAGATCATCTCAGTGTGTTAATGAGTTTTTATTAACGGTAAAAGACTGTTTACATGAAAATTTGATAGCGGAACTAAATGGTTGGTGTCTTATGAGTTAGAGACATGTGAGTAGTAGGTTTAAATCGATTGTTTAAAGTAGCTATATAGAGCATGATTGATAAATGGGGCATGAGTGGTCTTTTGCATATTGATAACATAAATAGCCTTTTACTCTTTTACCATTAATACAAAACTATTACAGTATAGGGGGGGAATCTCATCACACACCTCACCCAATCAAATTATGCCACGTCACCAACCCCAAATCCATCACATTTTGATGGAATTTGGTAGGGGTGGTGTGGTGTGATAGGTTTTGGTATATATACATACATATATATATATACATATAGGTTTTTGTGTGAGTGAGAGGAGTGTATTTGGGGTGTATATATATGTATATATAGAGAGAGAGTTCCATCACTCAAACCCACTTAACGAGTGATGGCCATCACGCAAAGCACATCCATCAAGCTTGATAAGGGAGTGGCGGCGGTGTTCAAAAACCCATCACGCGTGATGGGAGCTCCATCACGCGGTGCCCCGGGTCCCCTAATGTAAGGGGGCATTTCCTTCCAACACATGGGGTCCTTCCGTCGCCTCTTCTCTCGAGCCTCGAGCAACATCTTAATGATCAAATCCCTAACGGGCTTAATACTATATAAGTTTATTATATATTATTGAATAGACTTTTGACAATAACCTTGAGTTACAAATATAATCATTGATCGATCGACGGAGGGTCAAAAATCAAATGGGTTTTGACTCATTTGTATGCTGTCCATGAGGTGTATCACTTGTCAATTACTAATTTACTATTATGCATGCCATATGTGTGTCGAAACAAAATCTAATAACACTCATATTAACCCTATTAACTGAGAGTGGGTCATGTCGATAAATACATGCATGGAATTATAATAGGCGCAACAGATTGATTGTAACAAAGTAATACGACGTAGCTCATAATTATTGGGATTGCATGTAAAGAAAAGGCTAAAAACACACAATACTTTTTCTTCATTTCAAACAAAAACCAAAGTTATAGAGATAGTTTAGTAGCTACTTAAATACTGGTACATCTCTCCCCCGGGGTGATTTTAGCGCAACAAAGACAATAAGTACCCCGACAAAACATTTTTCTTATGGCTTTATTCGCTGGCACAAGGCGGGTGCATTCTAGGACGCAACACTGTTCATCACACATACTTGGGTTGTGATTAATAGAATAACCACAAATATTATCACCTGCATGTCAATCAAATATATTAACAAAGGTACTCAACAAATAAGGTGATATGAAGAGAATAGTAAGTTAGGTTTCAACAAGAATTACCATACGCCTTGCATTCTTCTTCGGGGTCGTCCATAAGATTTGAACATACGATGTAAAGAAAGATAAAAGACAATATTTTTTTCTCCATCTTCAAGCTGAGAGAGTGTGTAATATTAAAAGCGTATGGTGAATTTGACACAAGAATGCATGGTATTAATAACCTTGTAATAACTGAGACATAATAATATTGATTAATAATAATCTATATGTGTATGTATGTATATCTATATTCTATATGTATATCTAAAAAGATCTATATAGTATATATCTATATTTTATATGTGTATCTATATTCTATATTATGATGTATATCTATATTTTTTTCTATATTATAGGATGGGCAAAATGGTGTTTTGCCAAAAGTAAGAGTTTTACTATTATTTTTATCTAGAGAAAATTATTGTTTGAGTTCCTATGGTTTGAGAGCGAAGTCACGTTTAGTTTTCGAAAAAAAGATGAATTAATTGAATCTATGTGGTTCTGAAAGTGACCTGAATGTGTCAACTTTATGTTATTAGCACGGTTAAAATTAGGGGCAAACTGGTCTTTCACTCCTTAAAAGATTATAAAGAAAAAAATAAGAATTGATGCTCATCACCAAAGATCCGAAGATTTAAGTCCGTGTATCCCTCCATTCACCACTAGATTCTATAAATCGAGTAATCATAATATCAAATGGATCCGTCTGAATTTTGTTAATTTGAAGCGAACATGGAGGACATCTTTGAATAGTAAAATTCTACTTCTTCAATTTGATGTTGTTGCATGTTAGCTAGTTCTATTCACGGTTAAGCTCAATTGCTGATGGTGATCTGTTATCAGCTTTGAACTAGGTGTTGTTATTTTAGGGTTCATACTCAATTGTGTTTTTGTATTCTAACCTCAACCATACCCAAAATGGTTAATTTTACATCATCACTGTCAATTTTTGTGCTTATTTGAAGTGGGTTTTGTGTAAAGTTCACTAATTTGGTGAGGCCTACCAGGTGTTCGACGAAATGGCACTTAGGATCAAATCATCAAACTGAGCGCTTTTTGTAAGTTTTTGTGAAATGATTACCTAATTCGATTAGTTTTGACATTAATAAATTTTGGTTCAAAATATTTTGTTAATAAAGTTAGGTTCCATTAGTTTATCTAAAAAAGTAATTCGGGGTTGATTAGTTTTTTTAAGTAGTTCGGTTCGATTAGTTTTCATAAAAAAAAGCAGGCCGGTTCGATTAATTTTGATAAAAAAAAGTAGTTTTGTTCGATTAGTTTAGTTAAAAAAGTAAATCGGTTCGATTTGTTTAGATAACAAGATAAAGGCAACCTTTGATTCTCTTATGCCCGTTTGTCCGCTATATGTTCTGGTGATTCTTCTCTGTTAGATGGCCCTCCCTGAAACATCTAAAGCCACATCTAGATATAATATGGAAACATTGGAGATTAAATGAACATAAAAGTTTTGGAGTCTTTGCATACTTTGTCTTTTAAAGTCAAATTGAGAAAAAGAAAAGGGTATCTTTTGCATAATTTAGTTTAGATTTCATATTACAAGCTTTTATATTGGTATTATTTTTTATATATTTTTAGCAGAATTCTTTCATTTTTCCGATTTAACTGGACTAACATCCAGTTTGAGTTCTAAAGTTGACCAATTTGATCATAAAAGTCAATAACATATGTGTCTCTTTTTAATGCATACACTGACTATTGAAGTCAAAAGATTAAAGAAAGCTTTAAACTAAAAGGTGCCTTGTTATGAAACCTTGACGGAATTCAAACAAGTTTTGCATTCAAAAATTGACTATTTTGACCGTAAAGTCTATTACTTTGAGGTGACCACAACTTCATCTTCCAATATATGTCTGGTATATATATATATATTTATTTGTTTGCAGGAAAATAAAGGTTAATTTTCTAGAAACAAGTGTAAACAAAATCATAACACCAAAAAAAAACAAGTGGGGTTCGATTAGTTTTCTCAAAAAGTAGTTCGGTTCGAATTAGTATTTTTAAAGTAGTTCGGTTCGATTAGTTTTGTTAATAAAAATAGTTCGGTTTGATTAATTTTGTTAAAAAAAGTAGTTCGGTTCGATTAATTTTGCTAACAAAAGTAGTTTGGTTCAATTAGTTTAGTTAAAGAAGTAGTTTGGTTCGATTAGTTTAGTTAAAAAATTAGTTTGGTTCGATTTGTTTAGTTAAAAAGGTAGTTCGGTTCGATTAGTTTTTGTTAAAAAGGTAGTTCGGTTCGATTAGTTTTGATAAAAAGGTAGTTCGGTTCGATTAGTTTTTGTTGAAAAAGTAGTTCGGTTCGATTAGTTTCATTGAAATTGTAGCTCGGTTCGATTAGTTTTTCTTTAAAATAGTTTGGTTCGATTAGTTTTGTTAAAAAGGTAACCCGGTTCGATTAGTTTTTTTCTTAAAAAAATGTATGGAGGGAAGGGACTAAAACTGATCATGACCACAAACCACAGGGACTCATACAAATCTTATGAAAGGCATATTGATAATTTATCATTTTCATAGATGGAATCTTAACGGCAGGGACTCATTCGGGCCACATTCGGAACCACAGGGATTCAATCCGTTCATTTTATTTTTCAGGGACTCAATGTGTAGCAGCAAGTTATGATTGAACTGCAAGTGATGCAAGTGACAATGGGGTTGAGACTGAACTGAAGTTGTGTGCTATTTGTGGTTGTCTGCAGACGTTCCAAACTTCCACCACAAATCAAGGCATCTGGCTCAAAATCAAGGGCAAGAGGAGGAGCATGACGGCATCTTTGATAAGCTGAGACTTTGGCTTCCTCGGATTCTCACCAATGATTCATTGTAATCCTCCAACGAACAGGTAAAATAACTAACTCATGTTTCTCAACTGTAACTTATGTTTTTGTTTTGTATAATGTTGTGTTATTGATGTTTAATGCAAACATCAAAACAAACAAGCTTAAGCCTCAAAATACGTTTGTTTATTAAATGAGTCTGAGCCTGAACTTCACTTGTGGAGTATGAACTGGCTCACGAATCTAAATGAGCTTTATTATAAATATGTTTTTGTAATAATTATTATTATATATAAAATTGTGTTATAAATTACTAAATAATATATATTATGCTATATATAAAAGTTATTCTTAGTATATATAATAACAAGATACAAAAGTACATAACTTAATTAATACATAATACACGAGCTAAGCTCGAGCTTGACTTATGGAGTTCGAGTTGGGTCGCAAGCCTTAACGAGCCTTATTAAATATATATTTTGTAATATTTAATTTTATATATAAACTATGCTAAAAGTAACTAGATACTATATGTTATTTTATGTATACAATTTATACTTAATATATATAAAAATAGTTATAAATGCAAAAAAATTAGTAAATAAAATATGAATGAGCTGGGCCCGAGCTTTAGAAATAAAGCTTGAAACAAGGCAAGCTCGAGCTCTTGTAAGTTAAACTAGCCAAGCTCGAGCTCTCGTAAGCTAAATAAGCCAAGCTTGAGCTAGACGAGCTCGGGTTCAGACCAGCTTGTTTTAAATTGAGTTGGTCAGTTGGAAAATTGAAGAGGTAGGTCCCAGCAGAACCCAGTTGGACCCGCAAGACTCACCTTGAAGAGGGACGTCTGCGCAGAAACCAACTGGATCCGCAGGACCAACCATGCTCAGAGACGTGACGTCCTTACGCGCAGTACGCAAGCTGTTCCCGCAGGAAATGCCTCCCAATGGTGAAGGACTCCGCCTGTCCCCGCAGCCTCGGATACAAGCCATCAGGGAAGGCCACCGCGCAGCAAGGCTACACGCACAAGGCACTTAGCTCTCAATCACTCAGTGTCACCTGAAGGAATGAGCAAAGCCGGGAACAATCCCGCACAAAGGCGGGAGGGGGAATACTCCCGCCCAAATAAGCCAGTCCGTACGATACGGGAAGATCTTCTGTACTGTACCTGACGAGGTATGGAAAAAGATCTGACTAAAGATACGACAGCTTATTGACCACAGTATGGCGAGCAGCATGCTCCTGTACTGTGTCACTATTAGCCGCTGCCTACTCACCAACTACTGCCATACCACGTGCGTAGCCGGCAGTTGGTGGAAAAGGAATAGTACACAGCAGGCCTGGTCACTATCAGCCGCTGCCTAACCACCAACTACCAGCAGGGCTCGTGCGTAGGCCACTGTTGGTGGAACAGGAACACTGTTGCAGCCGGCCACACCTCCTTGGAAACCTACCTTCGGCTATAAATACCACAAATGGTATGACCAACATATCTTATCTTGTATCATCATATTATACCTGATATCTGCTCTAGCAATCTCTTAATATACACTTATATTTAAAGAGCAATCTAGTCTGATTCTCACGCCGAAGGGTGGTCACAAGGAGGAACCCCCCCTTCTCAGTGACAAGCTCACGGTGTCTGTTTTGCAGGTAATCAGAAGAACCATCTTCTCTGGGTCTAACCCCTAGTGGGGAAACATCTATCTAACCCCCAGGTTACCAGTAATCTGTCAGGGGTCCACTTAGTGTTTCTTCATTGGCGCCATCCGTGCATAAAGCTAGAACATTTTTCTCCAGTTTTTTCAAACTTCTAAGATGGTTAAAGAAACTCCGGTAACCACAACCCCAGCTACTGGGGGGAATACGGTTACACAGTCTTTACAAACACTACCCCGGTTACCCAAACCGGGGCAAGTGAAGTAAATTTTACGAACACTACCCCAGTTACCCAAGCTGGGGCAAGTGCAGTAAATGATCGCTCACTGGGATTCACCGATACCCAGTTAGAGAAACGAAGACTCCCCCGCCAAACACTCGATGAAGTTAAGGCATGGGCGGAGGCACGTCAGAGGGAATTCCAAGCTGAGTTGGACGAACGTTTGCGTTCCGTCCAACAGGCTGACGAATTCGAAGGATACTTGGACGATTCGGAGGAATCCGACTCCGACGCGAACCCTCGCCATAGGGCAAAAGGGAAGCGTAAGGAAACGGACTCCCAACCAAGAAGGCATTTTGGAGAAGCTTTCAAACCAAAAAGCACAGGTGGAAGTCCACGAGACTTCTCCAAAACATTCAGACCAAACGTTGCAAATGCGGGGAACGTCCAAATTTGCAAGGGACATTGCGGAAGCAATCGCCCCAAAAAGTGCCAAACAAATGTCCAGCATAGGCACATATGATGGTATATCCGACCCGGATGATCATTTGAACAGATTCATAGCGGGGGCAACCGTCAGTAGTTTGGACGGAACCCATGTGGTGTTACATGTTCCAAATGACGCTTGTCGGGGCTGCTAGAGCGTGGTTCGATCGACTACCGGTCAACCACATCTACGACTGGGCAGACTTCCAACAGAAGTTTAGCCAACACTTCAGCCAGCAAAGAAAGTATACCGAGGAGCAATGGACAATCCTCAAGTGCATTCGAGAAAAAGAAGAATCTTTGCTAGACTTCATCACCCGCTTCAATTCGAAGAAGCTAAGTCTGGGTAACATTAGCGAAGATCTTGTTCGCGCTGCCTTTATTCAGGGCGCGAACGACCCAGAGCTCATCCGCACCTTAACGGGTAAAGACGGCATGCCATCCACATGGGATGCCATCATGACAGCAGCTAAACGCTTTGCGGAAACGGAGAAGCAACTGGGTAGAGATCTCCCACAGAGCACAAACCTCTACACCCAGAAAACAAGGGAAGACAACGTCCTTACCGCCCGATTAAACAAAAAGCGAAAGCTAGGCATTTGGCAGTCAAGGGTAAACTTTGACACCTCATCCGGCTTGCAGCATCGGTTAGGCGGAAGGGATAATGTACAGTCAAACAAGAACTCCAGATGGACGCCGCTCACCAAAAGCGTCACCGAGATATTCGCTACCGAGGAGCTCCCATGGCCAAAGCCTCAAATAATCCGACATCGTCACAATGCTGATCGGAGCAAATACTGTGACTTTCACAGGACAAAAGGCCACAACACCGAAGAATGCATAGACGTAAAGGACATGGTCGAAGCATTTGTCAGAGATGGGACGCTCGCGTACCTCGTGGCGCAATGAACGCTGAGCAGGCTGATGCGTGTAGAACCCCAGCTGGGGAAAACACGAATAAAATACCAGCTTCAATGTGGAGACTACATGCTGCGTAAAGAACGAGATCCCGAACCAGGTGCGTATTGGCTCGATGGCACTCCCATCCCAACAACATGGAAGGGAGCTCATTTACACAGTTTGCATGTAAATCAATTCCAAATTTGTAAAGAAAAGGCCAAAAGCCACTTCTAATGGAAATGATTCTCCTTAAAATATCGACGTTGATGATTTTAAATTTATACTTTTATGAACTATCAACACGAATATGCCGGTTTTCACCGCATAATTACGTGGAAAGTCGTTGCATGGGGAAGGCGGTAAAACCCGCATAAACCCAAAAAACGGCAAACCCTCACGCAGGTCAGTTGAAGGGGAAAAGTTCAGTTATCCCACTAAATGAAAGTGCCGGTCTATCCGCATGAATCATAAGAGGAAACTGAACACTAACCTATTAACAACCGCGCGTCGAACGGTTAATTTATTCAACACTAATATGCCGGTTTTCACCGCATAGTTACGTGGAAAGTCGTTGCATGGGGAAGGCGGCAAAACCCGCATAAACCCAAAAAACGACAAACCTTCACGCAGGTCAGTTGAAGGGGAAAAGTTCAGTTATCCCACTAAATGAAAGTGCCGGTCTATCCGCATGAATCATGAGAGGATACTGAACACTAACCTATTAACAACCGCGCGTCGAACGGTTATTCAAAACAGAGAATTTCTAACAAAAAGGATGAGGAAAACCTACACGCAGGTCAGATATGGGTAAAGTTTAGCCATCCTACTAAGTGCAAGTGACGGTCCTACCCGCACAATCACGAAAGAGGAAGCAAAACTTCACACCTATTATCTACCACGTTCAAAGGTTAACTTATCCTCAAAAAGGATGAGGAAAACCTACACGCAGGTCAGATATGGGTAAAGTTTAGCCATCCTCCTAAGTGCAAGTGACGGTCCTACCCGCACAATCACGAAAGAGGAAGCAAAACTTCACACCTATTATCTACCACGTTCAAATGTTAACTTATCCTCAGAAAAGATGAGGAAAACCTACACGCAGGTTAGACGCAGGTAAAGTTTAGCCATCCTACTAAGTGCAAGTGACGGTCCTACCCGCACAATCACGAAAGTGGAAGAAAACTTCAACCTATTATCTACCACGTTCAAAGGTTAACTTATTCTAAAACACTTGGAAAATTGCTAATTTAAACTAAAGTATGCAAGTCATATAACGTTTATAAAGCAAGGAATCCAGAGAAAGTAGCGGTCTTACCCGCACAAAGATTTATATTTCATAAATATTCATTACAAGAATGGCCGGGTAACTACCCGCCTACAAGAGAAAAAAAATCTATACAAGATAAATCTATCCTTGCAGTGGGAAGGGATCTTCAGGATCAAGCTTCAGGGCCACTTCCACTTGGACCAGCACCATCAGTAGATCGTGGCAGTTCAAGGAAAGCTTTAAGGATAGCTAACCCATCATCAGCAGCAGCAACTTCATTCACCTTCTCCACCACCGGATGCGGGAAGGCGGCGTACTGATTCACTGCTTGGTCGTAAACAGCTTCAGTATCAACATTGTACAAAGGGAAGTTGGAAGGCGGGATGCCTTTCTCAACGAACCCTAGACCAAGCAGGAAGCCGGCCTTTTCCCCATCCTCGTGAGAAGCGTTGAGGGCTGCGCTCACAGCATCATCATAAGAGGTCTCTGAGAAGACCCGATGCACAACCTACAAAGAAAAAATACAAGTATCAGAACCTTTTCTATTTACAAAGAAAAGCGTAAAGACATGAAAACATACCTGAGACAACGCTTCTCGAAGAAGCCATTCCTTGGCAACCAGAGCTTCTTGGAGGGCAGCTTGAGCTTCTTTACGGGCGCGTTCGGCTTCACTCTTGTTAAGGTTGGCAAGCAACACTTCTTTAGCCGCAACCTCTTCGACGCCCTTTAGCTTCCGCTCAGTATGGTCAAGCACCCCCCTCTGGTCCAAGATCTCCTGGAGCTTTTTGGCGTCTTCCATCGCCAAGGCATCATGAGCCTGCTGGAGAGCCTCTAATTTGGCTTTAAGCTCTTCATTCTCCACGCGTAGAGGCTCAGCAACAGCTTCAGCCTTGGTGGCCCTCTCGGTTGCGTTCCTCGCAGTTTCCTTAGCCAGCCGAAGCTGTTCATTAACAGCTTGGGCAGCCTTGGAACGGGCCTCGAGTCGAGCCTGAACTTCAACCTCGAGGGCCTTGAAGGCCTTCTCCTTCTCCGCAGCCACTGCGGTAAGTTTTTGGTTCTCCTCCCGGACAGCCCGCGCCTGAGCTACTTCTTTAACGCGAGCTGCTTTTAACTTGTCGTTTCACGACAAAGCAGCTCGACGCGCGGCTGCATCCGGGCCAGGAGAACCCGAAGCTCATTGGTTAGCCTACCTTCCTGGTAGCTAGCCATGGCTTCCCCCAACGCACCACTAGGAGCAGCGTGACGAGCCCATTCCACGCACTCCACAGGGGTGCGAAGGGTTGTTCCTCGGCGAATGTTCCATCATGGAACATACACTTCATTGGAATCCGACACTGCAAAAAACATAAAGTAGTTAGGAAAAGATGATAAGAAAAAATATATATAAAATGGGCCAAAAGAACCCTACGCACCTGTAGGGTCAATAACATGCCGATAGCCGCCGAACCCATCACCTGAACCCAAGAGAAATCCATCCAAGAGGTCAGGCAGATGGGAAGGTGGCAGAGATTGGCGAGAAGCCCCATGCGTACCTGATGGATCGGCCGTCGTTGCCGATGGCGGGGGCATGGTAGCAGCCGCCGCGGTCGCCGCCGCGGAATCCGCAGCAATAGTAACCGCCGGCTCGGTGAAGGATGCTGTAAAAATAGCACTCACAGCCGGCGGTGACGTCATCACAGCTGGAACAGTCGGCTCAAAGGAGTGAGCAACTGAACCAGCGGAAGCAGGCGCAGGCGCCTGGGTCGTCGCCTCAGGTAGGCTGACCGGGCCTACCGTCATTGGCGGGGAGGTACCACTCTGCGCTCCACCCTGGAATGCGTCAACATCCACGCCTGCGTTAAGAAGATAAGTGTTAACGATATTAAACTATGAAGCTAAAGACAAAGGAAATTTGTACTTACGGGTTTTCTTGAGCCTGAAAGTACGGACGGGCGGGGATGAACCCGATGGAGCCGGCCTCTTCACGCCGGTCACCGTTGTCATCCTGGGCTTTTCGGTGACAGTTGTCACAGCCTCCGGAATGGTGGTCTTATCACCACCGGGATTCCCCGCCACCTCTTCGCTCTCGGTCTCCGAATCAGACCGAGGCGCCGGATCGGCAGTGGAGGCGACCTTCTCCTTCCCCTTCCCGCCGGCAGCCTTCTTCTTCCGCACCAACGGAGGACCATCTGCGGATTCCTCATCAGAACATACGATTAGAGGAATTCCAGCAGAGGTTTCAACATTGAGGGGTCGAGGGTCGAATAGCGCCTTACCTGGCCGACGGGTGCTAAGGATCTCATGGCCTAGCGGATAGACCTCCACGAACCGATCCGCCGTTTGTTCTAGGATGGGCAACTCGTTCTCGTCTAGAGCGCGAGTACCCATCCGAGCGGGACCGTCAGCCTCCCGCGGGTTTAGGAGCGACTGCAAGTCGTTCCCCTCTGAAATAAACAGGAAAAAAGTTAGAAGAGATTCAAAATCAACAAAAAGAAACAAAGCATACCGTAAGGAACAGAGTTCGAACCGTATTCGAGGACGATTGGGATCTTATGCGCATCCGCAGCCTTCCACACCCGGCTCATCCCCAGCATCACCATCCCGGACTCCGCAAACCGGTAAACCGGAGATTGGACTCGGGATATCTTCGAAAACCATTCCGCCTCCTCGTAGTTGGAGGCGTGAAGGCTTGGGAGAGCTTGCCCATTCTTAAACTTCATGGCAAGGGGGATGGCGCGAGCGGAGATGAAGAAGAACTCCCGCTTCCACGCGCGAAGACTGCGCTCGGTCGCGCAAATCTTCAAACCCTTGATTCGGGTTATCAGGGTATACCACCCCTGGATGCACCTCCAAGTGTAGAAGGTCATCAGGCGGTCAACATAGGGCTCAATGCCCAAAATCCGGCACACCCACTCAAAGTGGCGAATCTTGGCGATCGCCATGGGGTGCAACTCGGTCAAATGAACACCGTGCCTCTCAAGGACACGATAAACAAACTTTGTCAATGGGAACCTAAGATTCCCATAAACAAAGAATGCAGCATATACCCCGATCTTGCCTCTGGGGGCATCGTACACCGTCTGGTGGGGTTCAGGAAACTCAGGCTCGAGAGACTCGAGCATGAACTTCCTGACGACGTACCGATACAGATCGCCAGGCAGAGCACACTGGCACTCGCCAGCAGTACTCTTGTCATCGACTGTAGATTCGAGATCACGAGACATCTTGTAAAAGAAGAAGAAAACGATTTCGGGAGAATGCTTGCCTGAAAAGGTGAGTATTCGCCGGAAATCGCAAAGAAGATGAAGAGAAGAGTGAAAGTGTGGATTACAAAGAGCCCTCTCCCCCTTTATATACTAATCGCAATTAATGCGATGAAATTAATGCGGAAGAGAGAGAAAACAAAGGTGCAATGAAAATATGAAACGTGGCAAAAAGCAAGCTGGCAACAGCTGTTGACAGGACGCATAACATTAATTTCGCGGCAACGCGCCCGAAAAATCGCGCCCACGCGCCTGAAAAAGCGTCTGGAATGACCATGTACTGTCACGTCACCATAACTTCCTGCACGTCCTGACACAGTCAGAAGAAACCGTCGCACGACGTTTCAGAGGTTTGGACTGTTCTTATCCTTCCACCAACTCTTCGAATTTCAAAATTCAAAATTCAAAAATATTAAAAAGTAAGCGGGAAAATACCCCTTACCTTGGCAAACAAGTAACCGTAAGACGGATGCGGGTACAGTGTTAAGGCAAAACCCTTCACATACCTAGCACCCGCAGGGAATTGAAGCCAAGAAAACCTTGGCAAACAAGTAACCGTAAGACGGATGCGGGTACAGTGTTAAGGCAAAACCCTTCACATACCTAGCACCCGCAGGGAATTGAAGCCAAGTATACCTCGGCAACCAAGTAACTATAAGACGGGTGCGGGTACAATGTAAAGGCAAAACCCTTCACATACCTAGCACCCGCAGGGAATTGACGCCAGGAATACCTTGGAAGTAAAGTAACCGTAAGACGAGCGCAGGTACAGTGTTAAGGCAAAACCCTTCACATACCTAGCGCTCCGCTGGGAATTGAAACCAAGAAGGATCTTCTGGGCAATGCTTGCGGAAACGGAAATAACATCCCCGCATAGCGGGAACGTCGAGAACTACGTTGTTTGAAGCTCCAGGATGGAATTGGTGGTTTTAACATAATTGATCACTATGTTCAAAACTACCAAAACCTCATGGAGAATCCACACAAGTGGGACTCAAAGCTCCTGACTTGCGAGGAGGTTACAGACCTACCCGCATCATACCCAAAGACCAAGCAGGAAACTCGGGAATTTCTGCAAGTGACAAGGACTTCCGCGGGAAGAATCCCCATGGAAAACCTTAAAAAACCCTTTTCAAAAACCCTTTGCTTAAGTCCAAAAGTTCACCTCACTTTATTAAACACTCATGAGAAGAACATTGGACTGGGGGGACTTGAAGAGGTAGGTCCCAGCAGAGCCCAGTTGGACCCGCAAGACTCACCTTGAAGAGGGACGTCTGCGCAGAAACCAACTGGATCCGCAGGACCAACCATGCTCAGAGACGTGACGTCCTTACGCGCAGTACGCAAGCTGTTCCCGCAGGAATGCCTCCCAATGGTGAAGGACTCCGCCTGTCCCCGCAGCCTCGGATACAAGCCATCAGGGAAGGCCACCCGCGCAGCAAGGCTACACGCACAAGGCACTTAGCTCTCAATCACTCAGTGTCACCTGAAGGAATGAGCAAAGCCGGGAACAATCCCGCACAAGGGCGGGAGGGGGAATACTCCCGCCCAAATAAGCCAGTCCGTACGATACGGGAAGATCTTCTGTACTGTACCTGACGAGGTATGGGAAAAAGATCTGACTAAAGATACGACAGCTTATTGACCACAGTATGGCGAGCAGCATGCTCCTGTACTGTGTCACTATTAGCCGCTGCCTACTCACCAACTACTGCCATACCACGTGCGTAGCCGGCAGTTGGTGGAAAAGGAATAGTACACAGCAGGCCTGGTCACTATCAGCCGCTGCCTAACCACCAACTACCAGCAGGGCTCGTGCGTAGGCCACTGTTGGTGGAACAGGAACACTGTTGCAGCCGGCCACACCTCCTTGGAAACCTACCTTCGGCTATAAATACCACAAATGGTATGACCAACATATCTTATCTTGTATCATCATATTATACCTGATATCTGCTCTAGCAATCTCTTAATATACACTTATATTTAAAGAGCAATCTAGTCTGATTCTCACGCCGGAGGGTGGTCACAAGGAGGAACCCCCCCTTCTCAGTGACAAGCTCACGGTGTCTGTTTTGCAGGTAATCAGAAGAACCATCTTCTCTGGGTCTAACCCCTCGTGGGAAACATCTTTCTAACCCCCAGGTTACCAGTAATCTGTCAGGGGTCCACTTAGTGTTTCTTCAAAAATGAAGGTAAAAATTCAACCATTAAATATGATTAAATTTAATCGTTCAGTGATTAAAATTTATCTGTCTGATGCTGAGTTTGTTTTTTTAACCATTTTGATCTTATGATTCACTGATTATATTCGTAGTATTGTTTCTGCAAAATCTAAGTTTAAGCTACTTTATTTGCCCATTCTGAAATGGCGACAACCATTTTCCCACTTTTCTGCCTTTATTTTTATCAATGTTGTAGAAGAAGTAGTGAATAAAGAACTATTGACCTTAACCAAAATGACCCTTGTTAGCTTTGTTATTTTTCAAAAGAGTGGCAAACTTATATTTTGTTTGTTTGATTTTCTATGGTAAAGTAAAACCTGTGTTTGTGCATAATAGTGGTATAAGTTTTAGTAATGTTTCAATGCATTGTTGCAGATGATAAAACATCATATATGTCTAATGGAATGGAAGGAAAAACCTTTAAACTTATGGTTTAAAAAATTTGGACACAAAATGTTTTGGGTAATCCAATTAATCATGACCTGTTTCGACACACTAAACATACAAGCTTTATAATTATTGGGATTACATGGAAAGAAAAGGTTAAAAGACACCATACTTAAACCAATAGCGCCTGTTTGATCCTTCTGATATCCCTTAGTTGACATGCTTTTATTATGAATTTTATAGGATAAATTGCCCATCGAGATGACCAACATTGAGAGTTCTGTTGTGAACACACATTTGCCAACATTAGATATTTTTGCTGGTTGTGGTGGCTTATTTGAGGGTTACAAAAACCCGGTAGTTACTTTTTGGTTACATATGAATTATTAAAAACTCATCTTGTTTGGTTTTATTGAATTAAACTAAGATTATTAATTTATTATGAATACTTATTTATAGGTGCATTGGTAACACATGGAACGATTGAATATGAAGAACCTACTGATATACGAGGTAAACTGTTGTATAGTTTAAACTCTTGAGCTGTTGATTGTTAAGTGGTATCAGTTCTGTAAACCGTTGAATATTCATAAGAAGTTAGCTGAAAAGGGGCATTTTTGTCTTTACGGTGTTATAGGCGGTGAGCATCGGACAGACTCTCCACTCTCAATGCTTCCCATCTACAAGGAACTCATAATTGCTGGTTTGCGCGTATGGGCATTCAGTTACAATTTAAAATATAATCAGTTATAAAGATGATTAGTTAATAAAAGTGTTAAAAGGAAATTTACGAGCTTTCTCGACGGGCCATGAGTTGGCTCGACTTCGACTTTTCAGTTTGTTAAAAGAAATGAGTCGAGCCAGTGGGTTTTATTTTGAGCTTGAGCCTGCCATGGTTTTGCTTCACTTGGCTCTTGACAAGAAACTAAAGTTTTTATTATCATGCTTGAGATGGCATATTGGGCAGGGTAGGCGGGTCGGTTCGGTTGGGAAACGGTATGGGTTGGTCAAGTGTGGGTTGGGTTGACCTGTTTACCTTTTCTTATTAGGCTGAGGGGTGTGGGGGGCTCTAACGGGGGCGCGAGTGGGGGCTCCAGCCAATAATATTGTGACGTGTGGCAGAGAGAGAAACTGGATAAGATGGGTGTTGGAGCCCCCGCTGGAGCCCCCGCTGGAGCCCCTGGCCCTGGTGTGGAGGGGCTCCAGCAGGGGCTCCAGCGGATTTTTTTTTTATTTTTTTATAAATATATTCAAAAAACGTATTATTAAAAAAACTCATAAATTATTAAAAAAAACACACATTAAAAAAAAACACATTAATATCTAAAAATAAAAAAAAAATTAAAGTACTAAAAAAACATTATTCTTATTCTTCGGCTTGGTCTTCTTCGATCAACCTCTTTGGGATACGTTCCTTTTGCTTTTCCATCAGCATTTGATCGACCGGATTTAGGTTACTGAAGTCTCTTGTAAGGAAGTCCAAATCTCTCATTCGACTTTTTTCCTTTTTGTCATTAGAGACCACCTCCATGGTTTTGTTGAATTTATTGAGGGATTCAACAAGATCGACGATGTTTACGGCTCCCCCCTCAGCCGGTTTTTTCCCCTTGGCGTCCCATCCCAATGGCCGCCTCCTCGGCGGTGAAGACGTTTCCTCCCCTCAATGTTTAGGTCGAATCCAACGCGGCAATCCGACCCGGCAGTAGTGCTATACGCTCCAGACGAACTAGTTTTAGACCGTTTCTGCCCTACTTCCGCATCAGTGTCCGGCGCCACCAGCTCAACCCACTTGAACACCTTTTCAACCTCTCCCACAACTTTACATCGTCCCACGTCTTCACCGTCCCATACCTCCGCAAACACTCCTGCCTCCACTCTTCGACAGTGAAATTGTAAACCGCCAAATCATCACTGCCACTTGGTCGCATACGACCGGCGTTCCTATTGAAAAGATTAGTAAACAAGCCGACAAATTTTCTGATTTCGGACCACCGACCCGAAATCATATCGGCGTTTCGCTCTGTACTCCCAACGAGCGTATAGAACGTCTCCCTAACATTTGTCCAAAAAACCTTGCTTTTTTGGTAGTCGGCTGCAAAATGAATAATTAAATTAGATTTCCAGTTAACTTTTTTAATTAACTATTTTTTTAAAAATCATTATTAAAAACGTTAAAACAATTACCGCAACGCCGATCCTCAGAAATGACTATCCAAGCCCGACACAAGGCTTCCTTCTCATCCGATGACCACGGAGTGGTTTTCCGTTTCATCCTCGGAGTCGAAGCCGGTCCCGGCCCGTCCGTTGCAAGTTGTTTTTTTCGGTGGACGCGTCTTCTTGCTCCCGTAGCATCACCGTGTGATTCTTGTGTCTCCGGAACAACAAAGTTAGGAGACGGTTGTATGTTGGATTGTTGAAAGCCGGATGTTTCTTGCGACCCCGAAAAAAACATCGATTGGTCTGGTGACGACCATAAATCGTCGTAACTATAACCTGAATCTAGGTTTGGGTACCAATTTCCAGACATGTTTTTAAAAAAAAGTTTGGAAGATGGGTTGATTTTGGGTTTTTTTTTGAAGTTGTGGTAATTGTTTTATGTGGTTTTGGGTGTGGTAATTGTTTTAGGTGATATTGGGTTTATATATAGGAAGAATAATTTTTTTTTATTAAATTAAAGAGCCCAACGGCTCATTTGTGTACACTCCAACGGCTATGTCACGCACCCCAATGCTCCTTTACGCCACCTTTCTCCCGCTACCCCCCTTGCGCCTGCTTTGAATTCCGCGCTCGCGCCCCTCTCGCGCCCCGGTGGTGTGGTGCTCGCGCCTGGGGGCGCGAGCGGAGGGGCTCTCGCGCCCCCGCTGAAGCCCCACACCCCTCAGCCTTATAGTTTTGTAAACATAATTTCAAGTTTTATAATTTGTTAATTTGACTGATGATAGCTAATAACTGTTCACAAGTGAATATATATATCAATCAATCAATCATGCCCAGTAAAATCTCACCGACAGCAAAGCTATAAGTAGGGTCTGGGGAGGGTGGGATATAGGCACACCGTACCTCTATCCAAAGGAATAAAGAGGTGGCTTCCAGAGAGACCCTCGGCTCTAAGTACATGTGTTGAATATATATATCCACTATCTTAAACTAAATGCAAGGGTATTTTCGTCAAACCTGTAGAATACATGTTAAAACAGAAAATTGATTCCAGGGCAGTTTGGTCAAGATGCTGTCAGTTGTTACACAGGTGATGCTTGTCATTGTCAGTGTCAATGGTTTGGCGTGAAGTGATGATAGCACTAGAGAAGTATTTGATTATAGAGTATAATATTAAAGTAATAATATATGAATCACTGTAATGACACATGTATTCTTATCATAAAAAGTAGAAAAATAAAAAGTTATTGGATATTTATGTATTCTTATTATAAAGAGTAGAAAAATAAAAAGCTGCAAAATTGAACTACAAAACTTTATATAAATGAACAGGTATAGTAAAATTGCTTTTAACAAGCATAATCTCTTTTTATTTTGTTCAATGTAATATGTTCAAATGAGATTAGCATGGTTGAGAAATTTTTTGAAAATAATATAATTGCCGGCAGCCACTTCATTTTCTGTCCATATGTGAACCATATGTTACAATGAAACAAAATTGATCATTATTTGGCAGGCGTATGTTTAAAGCTCAACTCATCGCATTGATACAAAACTTTTTATATAAAATTATAAAGTAACATGTATAGTTTTTTTAATATGAAATAAAGTTATTAAATTAGATCATCACAAAAGTATTAGCTCAAAAAAATCTCCTAGTATTCAATATACTTGTAGTAAGTATAGTAATTTTTACACTATGGCCCAAGCATGGCTGTTTTTGGACTTTTTCCCATTTTATGTCATTTCATTTTCATCTCCTTGAAGGTCTTATTTACACTTTTTTTTTATCTTTTCCTTTCAGTTTATAAATATCAGTCTAAACCCCTTCTTTGATTTATAATTGAAGAAATATTCTTTCAACGTTCTCTAAAATGTCTAGAATCCTCCACCCCAGGGGCGGACCCACGTAGTGTAGAACGGGGTCCCGGGACACCAATGTTTTTTAGAAATTTTCTAGAGGCGGTATATTAAATTGTTTATGGACCTCATAAAAATTAAGAGTTGGAACCCATGTTATCAATACTAATGTGGTGTGGTGGTAAATTCTTGGTTTTGTATCCCAAAGGTCACTAGTTCAAGTCTTCCAACCCTCCATTTTCTATGATTTTTTCATCCTTTTTTAAATCCTACTCAATATTAGTTACTAGTTAGGGCTTTAAAATAACCAACATTCGGACACAGAGATAGAAGACCATAAGTAGAACAAGTGGAGTTTACCTTTTGTTGGATCCAGCATAGGAGCTTTGGAGTTTACCCTTTTTTTTTCATTTAGAGCTCGTTTTTTGTCATTGTATTATTAACTTGCTATTTGCTAAAGGAGTTTTGGAGTTTAGAAAGATTAGAAGTGGCAGATATTGAAGGTTGGTCATAAGCTGACTTCCATATAGCATTTATCAATTGAAATGTCTACGTATATATGGGTCTATGAAGCTGCAATAGTTGTATGGCTTTACACAGTTTTAGATCGACAAAACAAATCTCGAAGTGGTTACGCAAACATAACGTAAAGCTGTGAATATAATAGGCACTAACATCCATATCCTAAGGGATGATTTTGATTCAAAAAGAAGTATATCAAAGCTCATTCTTTGACTATTTATGTTTGTTATTTGTAGAATGTAACATGGACTTTTTGTTAATAATTTCACATTGATTTTGAAGTTATCTACATTGTATTTTGTTGATAATTTTGTGTGTTTTCTAATGAGGACCGATTGTATTTCATCATATTGTTTTATTTATGTTCATCGCCTCGACCCGAACCAAACGACGGCCGACCCGAACAACAACTGACCCGAAAAATCTAAACACCGAAAAAACGGGACCCCATTGGCCAAAATTCCTGGATCCGCCACTGCAGTCCACCCCTCCTTCTTCGTCTTCCTTTCCTTGTTCATGCTCATGTTTGTTGGTGCTTCGGTGGATCCGATGCAAGTTTGCTTGAAGGGTAAAGCTAAACACTAAGGTACAATTTAATTCTGATTTAATAAGAGTAAATTATCATAACTAGTTATATCTTAACATTAACATTAACCCAAAAGATCTGTTAGAAAATTCCATACAATAACACTTAAAACAAATTGGTATAATTTCAAACTACATTATGGTCTCTAGCTAGTGTGTACCAGCAAGTTATGATTTTCTTAACACTCTTAACGAAAACCTACTCGTTGAAAATTTAAACAGATCCAAACTAAAAAGTTATTAATGGCCTGGGACTATTTGGTCAAGATTGAATTATAACTATGTTTTTACCACTTTTGCAACATCTTTGAGCAACAATGATCTTTTTACCCACTGCTCATATTCAGTTTTTGCACATGGTATAGCCCAAAATCAATGTATATAAATGATAAGTAGTTCACAGTTGTACCAACGGGAGAAAAAATAAAAAATAATCAAAAATGTATTGATAGATCTGGTTCGGTTTTTACGGTCGGCTTTAGGTTAAAAAATGAAAACCACACCGTTTCAAAATTTTTAAACGGGCCGACCTGAAAATATATATAAAAGCCTACTTTTGAAACAAAAATTTTCTTACAAGTGTATTTATGCTATATATTTTCATGATTTTACACTCTCCAAAGAATTCCCCACATGAATTGTGCTCGGCTATACGTAAGTAATTAATATTTGGAAATTAACAAGTCTTTAATTATAGTTAAGATATTTCTATTCAATTTTGTTTTGTTTGGTTTTGGTTTCCAATTAAAATACAGATGGAAGAGAAGATGTTTATGATTTTAAGTCAAATTTATGTATGTGTGGTCCCTGTGTTACAAAGTGCTTTGACTTGTATTTTGACTTACCCCAGCTAGACATAATTCGCATGGACTGTAAAGGCACCCAATGCACATGTTGCGCGCTCTAACTTTCCAATTCACCATGGGTCGACGGATGGGGGTGGGTTTTACTTTTAGCCTATGGTAACTTATTATTAGTTCTTCAGTATATGTAATTAGGAGGTGGTTTAGACTTAACTCTTAAGCACCAACGTTAAATTATATTTTCTTTATGCCGGACGCAATTAGTTTATTTGTAGTAAAGCTTATGGGTGCTTATGGTCTACGTTTTTCACTATATCTACTTGTTGACGTTCACCACACTCTTCGGTTTCGAATGTACTGTTTTGTCACGTGACGACTGAATGACAACTAAAACACAACGAAAATAACTTAGCAAATGTATATTAAGACACTAGGTCAATGTTGCAATCAAATGTCATATATAATTACAAAGCTAAAAATTCAACTACAATCTAATTTGGTGATACGTCTTCTAATTTGGTGATACGTCTTCTAAAAGCTAAAAATTCAACTACTATCTGTCATGACTTCTTCGGGTTAAGCTATGCAATTCAACATACGTCTTCTAAAAGGGTTTTCTATATCCAAATAAACTCATCTAATTCTCTATATTTTCATATCTTAAGAAGAGGTACATATGCTTAAAAATAATTGGTCAACTAAAAAGTTGGTGAGCTCATGAGTTTAAGTTACAAAACATATAGAAGCTCATGAATGTAGATACAAACTTTGGCATGATTTTGCTACAATTTTTTAAAGATTTTTGCTACATATTTAGCTACATATGAAATTAATCATTTCTTGATATATTTTGTTTCAATATTTTCATGTAAACATTATATTCACGTTTTGTAAAATATAAAATATCAGACAAAAAAATAAATATCCAAACTAAATAGAACCAAATAGCTAAATGTGAAACAAGAATAACTATCCACAAAGCTATACAATAAATATTCAATATTAAGTTCACCAACATAAACCCGTATATTCACTTGGTCGAAATTTTCTTCATTTTTTTTTCCATCATAGCATGTTTCTCTACATTTTATGTTCCAACTCCGTTACTTTTTCCTCCAACCGGTGTATCTATAATTATTAAAGTTGCACGTTATCCTTAACCACACATCAATGTTCATTTCCTAATATAATTTAACAAATTGCAAGCAAATATAACTCAATTTAAGTTGCTACATCCAAATATAAACCATTTATACTCGTTATGACAAGTTCTAAGAAACAATGACTTGTAAGTTGTAACATCTCTTTTGACCCGTTATAAGCAAATATAACTTAATAAAAGTCATCACACAAATATGAAATGTTATAACACATTACAAACTAATATAACTTAACATAAATCCATTCATTTAAATAACAAGATAAAAAAAGAAAATTTAAAATTTTCATGTTTCCATGGATGGTATAATGATATTTTTCGTTTATGATATTATTGGAGTTGAGAACTTGGGATGAATCTGAATGATTACTAGTTACTACCAAAAGGTTATGTGGTCTTAATTCTTATTTCAGTTTTTCCCCGAAAATGTCACCCACCCATAATTGTAATCACCCAATCCAGAACTTTCCACGCCTAACCACACTTGTAAAGAAACAATTTACTAATGAGACACAATATGCTAGACACAACACCATTAAGATGATCTAGAAAGTGTAAATTTGAGGGTGGAGTTTAATTAGTGACCTCCACTTTTGTTTTCTTTCCTTTTTTCCCACTAAATTCACTTTTTAAATCACATATTCAAACAATGGAGACAAAACAAGACCTAACTCAATGTTTAACAGCTTTTTTTTACAAAAATAGAATACAAACCTTATCACTTCTCCCGCATATACGAACTGCCCATACAAGCTTTGACAATGCACCCTGGAGCACTATGATTCTTATCAGTTCCTTATTAAATCCATGTAACAAACATATGAAATCAATAAAACAATAATTGGTGCCAAGTTAATGTTAGAGATGTAAATTAAATCCGCTTATTTATAAACGGGTCGACTTAAAAAGTTAAGTCAAAAGGAAACGTGTAAAAATTACTCAAATTGGTATATTCTCTATTCAAAAAGTACATATTATATAATTAATGTACTCATAATAAATGCCCGAAGATGGTATTTGTTTTCTAAGTGACAAAACTTCACCTCTTATGCATCAGAAAGTAGTTTTGTTGAACAAGGCAGTTTGTTTAAACACATTAGATCCACATTTAAATGTCTCGATATTCAAATCAAGCAACATATCTGTTAAATCATAAATGGATATATAATTTACATAAATGCATACATATAATGTGTATACTCTGAAATCTTAATGAAAGCAAAAAATTCAGTCACATAGATTAACAAGGAAGAAAGTTTGTATTACCAATGATGAGGTCATGAGCAGAGGTAGAAACAAGACCGAGGTGGTCTTGAAGTCTGTTGCTGAGAGAACACATTGATGCTTGTACTCCACAGGTGC
Source organism: Bidens hawaiensis (assembly GCF_021521415.1). Taxonomy (NCBI): domain Eukaryota; kingdom Viridiplantae; phylum Streptophyta; class Magnoliopsida; order Asterales; family Asteraceae; genus Bidens; species Bidens hawaiensis. The sequence goes on along the minus strand of NW_027492360.1, from coordinate 399,116 downwards.
AGATGACCGACGCACACCATAACATTGCCTGATTATATACATGATGTAATACAAATACAATAGCCAATTGCAAATGTATGCATACAACAGCCAGCCAGCCTAATAATATACACACAACAACCAATATATACATATACTTGATAATCAATCTTTATGGGCGGAGGTGAAGACCGGACGCGATGGACATGAAACCATTACCATTGAGTGGTAGATTCCTTTCGTGCTACAAAGGCTCCATGATCTTTTGGTTTTAAGGGTCCGAAAATGAATTGAATATGGGAAAGAACAAAAGTGATAATGTTACAAGTGATATTTTGTAAGGAACACAAAGCTCATGTAAAAAGAGTACATTTTTCGATCGGCTTACGAGTGTGCAATTCCTTTTCATGCATTTGAAAAGGATAGCTTCAAAATGCTGTTGGAGGCGGTTAGCCATTTGGACATGGTTAACTAGATATGAGATGAGAGAAATATACCCAAAAAAAGGTTGGACTGTCAAAGGTGATGTAGATGAATATGAGTCTCAAGTATCCTTGGAGGCGGTTAGCGAAGCCATTGGTGGCGATGAATTTTTCAAAAATCCAAGAAGTTCTAGATCAAGAGAACTTGACGAGGAAGACTTTGTGTCCGAGGATGAAGATGAATTGGATGATGAGGTTGAATATGAATCCTATGGGGTTAACATCAAAGAACAATACGGAGGAGATACCTTGGAAGACGAGAATGAAATGATTATTTTGTGTTAGCTCTGTTAGTTGCAAAATCCCACCTGATACAAGACTTCGAAGACCGATCGAAAAGTACCAGCCAAGTATTTTAGAGCTTCTTGACTGGATCATAATTGATCAAGCGACTTGCATTTCTTATTGCAATATGTGGGTTTGATTCCATTGTGTACAATATATGTTTATAAAGATTATCATATACATAACTTTAGGGAAAAACTTTATGTACTCATTGATCAAGCATACTTTGATTATTATTATTATTATTAGATTTGACCACAATAAACAAAAAGAACTATGCATTTTTCATATGTTTTAAGTCAAAACTCTGCTACTATTTCTGCTATACTTTTGAGGTCAAACACAGGCTTTGACTTTTGATGTCAAAAAGACTAAAGTTTTTTACTTCAGAATTATAATTTATTTTGGTTAGAAGGTAAATATTCCAATTGCTAGTTTTGTGGGAATTGCAGTATGTTTTGATTTGTCGTCAAACGTTTCTTGAATTTTTGGAATTTGTCTCAATTTAGAAATTGAAAATTAGTCAACTTGACCTTGAAAGTCAACTGTCTCTTTACGAGAAACTGGAAAATCTGTTACACGTGTTGCCACTTGCCACTACTTTATTTATTCATTAGTTTCAAGTTTCAGACATCTTTGATGAGGTTTGATGATTTGGACAAATTTCTAGAACTTCGAACAATCTTATCAACTTTAAAACACGAAGCTAGAATCTTTGACTTCAAAAGTCAAACTTTACCTTTTTTCTTACTTCGTTGTTTTTTTCCTTTTAATTACAGCATACGGGCTTGAAAGGATCTATAGAACCACTTCTGGAAGAAGCTGATATCGACAAAGATGGTAAGATTAGCTTGTAGGAGTTCCGTAGGCTGTTAAGAATTGCAAGCATGGAATTTGGGATAATTACATAAAAAAACACCAAAAACAATGCCAAAGCACGGCCAAGAAAGATTTAGTCTCCTTAACGGTCGGCATTTCAGTCTCTGCAAAGGTCGGCGGTGCGGTCTCATAGAGTTTTGAGGTTTTCACGTTTCTTTAATGGGTACAGAAAGAACTTGTGAGAAAACAACAATGGAGACGTTAGATTTATGGGTATTTGTATGTATATGTTTCTATAAGGTTAATATCGCAAGTGAATGACAACCAATATTTTGGCCAAAAGTATTCATTCATGTTTGTATGTGGCAAGTGAGTACCAGCAAATATAATGTTCCATATAATATATGAAATGGCATGAAAACACCACTAGCTTATAATTCGTATGACCACCTTTCAGATATTTATATAAAAAATAGGTTAAATGCTGTTTTTGAAGTGAATTTCTTCATAAAAATGGGTCGCAAACAGTGGTGGAGCCAGGAATTTTTTCCAACGGTTCGAGATTTTTCAATGCTTAAATTTTTTCCGACGTTAAAATTTTCAATATAACAAATGCAAACATCATTTATATAATCGTCATCCAAAAGAGAAACTAACCTTTCTTTTTGTACTTATATAGGATTTGATAATTTGAAAACAAAAATCAAAGAAATATGGATGGACGCAATGACGGAACTTAAACATTTAAGTTAAGGGACCGAAAAGTTTTGTTAAATTTGATTTTTACATTAAAAGAGACCCTACCATGCTAAATAATTAAGAATGTGTTTTCATGTTTATGTTTAGATTATTATGTCTCATAAAAAGTTCCTGTGCTAAAAGAAAGGTATAGTTAATTTGTGAAAGTTTGAGATGAACATGCTACAGTGTTAGATTTGTAAGAGATACAAGAAAAGTTGGAAACTTGAAGGCTTTGTTTAACAAAATAACATGATGACAAATAGAGCTTGTAAAGTTGGTTATTTAATGCAACATAGACGATGTTGTTAAGAGTGGCAGGTCAATTTTAAAAGTTAAGTTATTGGAATGGCTACAGGCTAAGTATGCATTTAGAGTTGATGTTCAGGATACTTAGGCATAAGTGAGCGATTATTTGCATTTAGAGTTGAAGTCCCTCTTGAAAATAGCCCATTTGAAACCTTACCTCAAGAAGAATATGGTACGGTACTTATGCAGATGATTTCATATGCCCTTATGGGAAGCGTCAGGGAGCAGAGTGGCCAGAAATGTTGGGTGAGGTATATGAGGTTACGTTTGATCGGCTTTCAGAATCAATGCCTTTATTAATGAATGATTTGAACCCACTGCCTCGACTAATCTCAAAGATTTTTACTTGGAATGTTATTATACCAAGACGGAGTGATAAAACTAAGGTCAGAAATTGTGATGTGCGACTTCTTTATGCACTAGTTTTCCTTTTTCGGCAGTTAATTAATTATGGTAAATGTGTGGGAAGCACGAGAAAGGTCTAAACAGGCTTTCATTCCTCATTGTCGGTTGATTTCATGTTTGTTAAAGAATGCAAATGTTATCCCTAATAGAACTACACCAAAGATAGCGGGCTTTACATCATTCTGCTGGTCTCAGTTGGGAATTGGAGAGTTTGCTTTTAAAGAAACTGTTACCCATTTTGTTCTACATGACGCCAGTAACCAGCGGGCCCATCAGGTAACTAAAGAGGTAGACATTGGGGAGAATGATGGGGTTTCTAATGAAGAAGAGAGAGAGAGTATGCGCAATTGGGGAGATTCGAGCCTACAAATCCGTATCCCGGTCAACCTCCCACTTATAGGCATTGGCGTTCGTTCGAGAAAGAAACTTGGGATAGAGATACAAAAGAGTATGAAGAATCACGAGAGTGGAGGAAGGAGCAACGAGAACTATTACATTTGTGCATGTACCAACAGGAGAGAAACTATCAGAATTTTTTGAAATGGTTCGTCATCATGAGGACTATCGAGCGGGTTTGCAATATCGTGAGAATGTTCCGAGGGTTGACTACAACACTCTAAGGATGATGAAAATTTGTCATTCCCACACTACCCACAGATGCCATTTCCAGAGTGGAGACTAAGACATGAGCCAACCCAAGTTAGTAGCCAAGGTGACAGTTCAAACAATGGACAGCTTGTGGATCCCTATGAAAGACATGATTTTTTTCTCCAACTTCAAGCTGGGAGAGTGTGTAATATTAAGTGTGTATGGTGAATATGACACAAGAATACATGGTATTTATAACCTTGTAATAACTGAGATATAACGATATTAATTGATAATAATAATCTTCTATATGTGTATGTATGTATATCCATTTTCTATATGTATATCTAAAAAAGTATATATCTATATTTTATATGTATATCTATATTCTATATTACAATGCATATCTAAACTTTTATTCTATGTTATAGGATGGGCAAAATAAAAATATGAGTTTTACTACTATATTTAATAACACATAATAGTGAACAGCTAGCTTAAGCTTAGGTTGGTAATGTATGTTGTTTCCATGTCCCGGGAGCATTCAAAATTCAAACCAAGCACTCACTTTTCCCTCATCTACCGCCAAACTAGTCCACGTATACGTTTTTAGGTATATTCTCAAACCCTTCATCTTATTATTCAACTACAATACAATGATTTGTCGCAGGAGTTTTTTCTTCTTATTCTTATTCTTCTTCCTTAATTTGTCCTATAATGTTTGTTTTTGCAGTGTTGTCTCGTGATGGATCTGTAATTTCGCCCAATTGAGGTCTTAATAATGAAGGTTTGCTCTTCATTCAAGTTTTTTGAGTTATATTGTTATTCTTTCTAGTTTTAACGAAAATTTCATTCTCTTTCTTCAGCTTACGGTCAGTCAACCACACTGTTTCAATACTTTTAAGCTGGCCGACCTGGAAATATATTTAAAAGCCTACTTTTGAAACCAAAATTTTCTTGCAAGTGTATTTATGTTATTTTCATTATTTTACACTGCTTGCTTTCAAACAGGCTCTCCAATGGATTCCCCACATGAAATGTGCTCGTCTATACGTAAGTAATTAATATTTGGAAATTATCAAGTCTTTAGTTATAATTAACGATATTTCTATTCAATTTTGTTTTGGTTTCCAATTAAAATGTAGATGGAAGAGAAGATGTTCATGATTTTAAGCCAAATTTATGTATGTGTGGTTCCTGTGTTACAAAGTGCTTTGACTTGTATATGGACTTACCCCTAGACATAATGCGCATGGACTATAAAGGCACCCAATGCACATGTTGCGCAGCCCAACTTTCCAATTCACCACGGGTCGATGGATGGGCATGGGCATGGGTTTTACTTTTAGCCTATGGTAACTTATTAGTTCTTCAATAGATGTAATTAGGAGGGGTTTAGACTTAAGCAGCACTGTTAAATTATGTTTTCTTTATGGTGAACACAATTAGTTTATTTGTAGTAAAGCTTGTGGGTGCTTATTGTCTATGTTTTTCACTATATCTACTTGTTGACTTTCACCGCACTCTTTGGTTTTATATGTACTGCTTTGTCACGTGACGACTGAATAACAACTAAAACACAACAAAAATAACTTAACAAATGTATATTAAGACTGATATATTACTACTGTGGATCGTTTGATCGTTTCACCCATGATGAGATGTTGACGTGTTTACATCATAAAGTCCCGCCATCGTGTAGTTTATGAGATCATTGTATATGTAACATGTACCGTTGTCTCTTGGATCCCTATGAAATGCTTGAACAAAACCGTTTTTGTACTTTATTGTTATCGAGCTCGATGACTTGCAAATAACACCCATGTGACCTCTCTCATAACTTCATATTCATGATGTTGTAAGAATAGTCGTGTATGAATGAAACAGATCACCTGATAGTGTTTGAATGAATGATTTATGACATTGGTTGAATAAGCAATGGAATTGTAGTTTGTTATTATTATTTATTATATGATGCATGTTACATTTAAGAACTTGAGTATGTTGATGACCATATTGGACAACAATCAACAGTTTGACTCTGTGGGGTAGGGTCACGGCTGTACTTTATAGCATGGGCCAGGTTTGGTTGTGCCGTAAATATTTATCGCATATGTTCAATTGAGATTAGCATGGTTGAGAATTTTTTGAAAATAATATAATTACCGGCAGCCACTTCATTTTATGTCCATATGTGAACAATATATTACAATAAAAAATGATCATTATTTGGCAGGCGTATGTTTAAAGCTCAACTCATCACATTGATACAAAACTTTATATAAAGTAACATGTATAGTTTTTTTTAATATGATATAAAGTTATTAAATTAGATCATCACAAAAGTATTAGCTCAAAAACATTCTCCCATGTCTATTCAGTATTCAATATACTTGTTGAGAATATTAGTAAGTATAGTAATTTTTACAATGTGGCCCAAGCATGGCTGTTTTTGAACTTTTTCCTATTTTATGTCATTTCATTTTCATCTCCTTGAAGATCTTTTTTACACTTTTTTATCTTTTCCTTTCAGTTTATAAATATCAGTCTAAACCACTCCTTCTCTGATTTATAATTGAAGAAATATTCTTTCAACATTCTCTAAAATGTCTAGAATCCTCCACCCCTCTTTCTTCTTCGTCTTCCTTTTCTTGTTCATGTTCATGTTCATGTTCATGTTTGTTGGTGTTTCGGTGGATCCCATGCAAGTTTGCTTGAGGGGTAAAGCTAAAAACCCAGGTACAATTTGATTCTGATTTAGTGAGAGAAAATTGTTCTTAGTCATACTTACTATTTTCATAACTAGTAATATCTTCACATTAACATTATCAAGCCAAAAGATCTGTTAGAAAAATCCATACGCAAACACTTGGTATAGTACATTATGGTCTCTAGTGTGTAGCAGCAAGTTATGGTCTCCTCCATGCATTCTTCTTCTTTTTCTTCTCTTACACAGTTACGGTCTCCTCGATGTGTTCTTCTGCTTTTTCTTCTCTTACACCTCCAACTAAGAATCATACCAACTGTAAGAACTCCAAACCTGCTCCAACAACTTCTTCATCTCCTTCAACATCTTCACACTTTACTTTTAATTTTCATCCATTCCAATCTTCACAACAACTACATTACATATATCCAACATTTCAACCATGCATTACTCATTTAAGAACTACTATCATTGTAATGGAGTTATTAACCCGTTACTTAAAAATAAAGTATATAAAAAAATACAAATATATTAAATAAAGTCCAAAACAGATATATATTGTTTAAAAATTAAATACGTTACTTTAAAACCTAGAGTTACAAATGAAATACACAAATTAGTGAGACACGATTTAAGAAAACACATCTTTTATGTAAATGTTTTAATAACTAAATGCAAACAAGTGAAAAATAAATGGGTTAAAAGTTTTTTAAAAAAAAAACTAAACCTATTTAAACATACAACCTTAAACATTCTCGCCGCTGTTTCACACCTCTATCTTTTTCTTCCTTCTTCTTCTTGCTTTTCCGGCAGAACTGAATTTTCCGCGGTATTCGCATGGGTTTCCTGTTTGGTTGCCACATACTTTGTAGTGGCATATAACTCTAATGTAAACGTCCCCGAAACAGTTTTGGATTCGTTCCCATTTACCGGATTCGTTTAGGAGACGTTTCGGACGCGTGTCACCGCCGTTTCCGTCCCCGGAACGAGGACTCAACCTTAAACAGCGTTTCTGTGCATCATAGGATAAAACTACTTTCATCAACGAGCATGTCAATAGTCAAAAGTGTGTTTACACATATGAGGTTGTTTTTGGGTTTGATATTAATTAAGAATTATACCAACTTTAAAGGAAATGACTACTTTCATCAACACAAACCTGCTATAAGATAAGAACTTTATATGAAAGGACTACTTCATTATCTTCAACATAAGAACTCCAACTAGAAACCTTCTCATTATCTTCTCCATCTCCTTCAACATCTTCACACTTTACTTTCAATTTTAATCAATTCCAATCTTCACAACAACTACATTACATATATCCAACATTTCAACCATACATATTCATTTAAAAACTACTTTTATTGTAATGGAGTTATTAACCCGTTACATAAAAATAAAATATATCAAAATAATACAAATATATTAAATAAAGTCCAAAATAGATATATGTTGTTTAAGAATTAAATACGCTACTTTAAAACCTTGAGTTACAAATGAAATATACAAATTAGTGAGACAAGATTTAAGAAAAAACGTCTTTTACGTTAAAGTTTTAAGGACTAGATGCAAACAATTGAAAAATAAATGGATTAAAAGTTAAAAAAAACTAAACCTATTTAAACATAAAACCTTAAACATTCCCGCCGCTATTTAACACCTCCATCTTTTTCTTCCTTCTTCTTCTTCTTCCTTCTTCTTCTTGGTTTTCCGGCAAAACATAATTTTCCGCGGTATTCGCATGGGTTTGCAATTTGGTTGCCAAGTACTTTGTAGTGCCATATGGCTATAATAGAAACGTCCCCGAAACAGTTTTGGATTCGTCCCCATCTACCGGATTCGTTTAGGAGACATTTCGGACGTGTTCGCCGCCGTTTCCGTACCCAAACCGTCCCCGAGACGGGAAATCAACCTTAATCGGCGTTAATGTGCATCATAGGAAAGGACTACTTTCATCAACGAGCATATCAATAGTCAAAAGTGTGTTTACACATATGAGGTTTTTCTTGGGTTTGATATTAACTAAGAACCATACCAACTTTAAAGGAAATGACTACTTTCATCAACACAAACCTACTCCAACATAAGAACTTTATAGAAAATGAGTACTTCATCTTCTTCAACATAGGAACCCCAACAAAAAACCTTCTCATTATCTTCTTCATCTCCTTCAACATTTTCACACTTTACTTTCAATTTTCATCAATTCCAATCTTCACAACAACTACATTACATATATCCAACATTTCAATCATGCATTATTCATTTAAAAACTACTTTCATTGTAATGGAGTTATTAACCCGTTACTTAAAAATAAAATTTATAAAAAAATACAAATATATTAAATAAAGTCCAATATATATATATATATATATATATATATATATATATATATATATATATATATTGTTTATGAATTAAATACGTTACTTTAAAACCTTGAGTTACAAATGAAATATACAAATTAGTCAGACACGATTTAAGAAACACATCTTTTATGTAAAAGTTTTAAGGAACTAATGCAAACAAGTGAAAAATATATGTATTAAAAGTTAAAAAAATAAAAAGTAAACCTATTTAAACATAAAACCTTAAACATTCCCGCCGCTATTTCACACCTCCATCATTTTCTTCCTTCTTCTTCTTCCTTCTTCTTCTTTGTTTTCCGGCAGAACTGAATTTTCCGCGGTATTCGCATGGGTTTGCTATTTGGTTGCCAAGTACTTTGTAGTGCCATATGGCTCTAATAGAAACGTCCCCGAAACAGTTTTGGATCCGTCCCCATTTACCGGATTCGTTTAGGAGACATTTCGGACGCGTTTCGCCGCCGTTTCCGTCCCCAAACCGTCCCCGAGACGTGGAATCAATCTTAATCGGCGTTAATGTGCATCATAGGAATGGACTACTTTTATCAACGAGCATGTCAAATGTCAAAAGTGTGTTTACACATATGAGGTTGTTCTTGGGTTTGATATTAACTAAGAACCATACCAACTTTATAGGAAATGACTACTTTCATCAACACAAACCTACTCCAACATAAGAACTTTATAGAAAATGACTACTTCATCTTCTTCAACATAAGAAATCCAACAAGAAACCTTCTCATTATCTTCTTCATCTCCTTTAACATTTTCACACTTTACTTTCAATTTTCATCAATTCCAATCTTCACAACAACTACATTTCATATATCCAACATTTCAACCTACATTATTCATTTAAAAACTACTTTCATTGTAATGGAGTTATTAACCCGTTACATAAAAATAAAATATATCAAAATAATACAAATATATTAAATAAAGTCCAAAATAGATATATATTGTTTAAGAATTAAATACGCTACTTTAAAACCTTGAGTTACAAATGAAATATACAAATTAGTGAGACACGATTTAAGAAAAAACATCTTTTACGTTAAAGTTTTAAGGACTAGATGCAAACAATTGAAAAATAAATGGGTTAAAAGTTAAAAAAAAACTAAACCTATTTAAACATAAAACCTTAAACATTCCCGCTGCTATTTTACACCTCCATCTTTTTCTTCCTTCTTCTTCTTCCTTCTTCTTGGTTTTCCGGCAGAACTGAATTTTCCGCGGTATTCGCATAGGTTTGCTATTTGGTTGCCAAGTACTTTGTAGTGCCATATGGCTCTAATAGAAACGTCCGCGAAACAGTTTTGGATCCGTCCCCATTTACCGGATTCGTCTAGGAGACATTTCGGACGCGTTTCGCCGCCGTTTCCGTCCCCAAACCGTCCCCGAGACGGGGAATCAACCTTAATCGGCGTTAATGTGCAACACAGGAAAGGACTACTTTCATCAACGAGCATGTCAATAGTCAAAAGTGTGTTTACACATATGAGGTTGTTCTTGGGTTTGATATTAACTAAGAACCATACCAACTTTAAAGGAAAGGACTACTTTCATCAACACAAACATACTCCAACATAACAACTTTATAGAAAATGACTACTTCATCTTCTTCAACATAAGAATTCCAACAAGAAACCTTCTCATTATCTTCATCATCTCCTTCAACATTTTCACACTTTACTTTTAATTTTCACTAATTCCAATCTTTACAACAACTACATTACATATATCCAACATTTCAATCATGCATTATTCATTTAAAAACTAGTTTCATTGTAATGGAGTTATTAACCCGTTGCTTAAAAATAAAGTATATAAAAAAATACAAATATATTAAATAAAGTCCAAAATAGATATATATTGTTTAAGAATTAAATACGTTACTTTAAAATTTAAAGTTAAAAATGAAATATACAAATTAGTGAGATACGATTTAAGAAAAAACATGTTCTATGTAAAAGTTTTAAGGACTAGATGCAAACAAGTGAAAAATAAATGGGTTAAAAGTTACAAAAAAAACTAAACCTATTTAAACATAAAACCTTAAACATTCCCGCCGCTATTTAACACCTCCATCTTTTTCTTCCTTCTTCTTCTTCTTCCTTCTTCTTCTTGGTTTTCTGGCAGAACATAATTTTCCGCGGTATTCGCATGGGTTTGCAATTTGGTTGCCAAGTACTTTGTAGTGCCATATGGCTCTAATAGAAACGTCCCCGAAACAGTTTTGGATTCGTCCCCATATACCGGATTCGTTTAGAAGACATTTCGGATGCGTTTCGCCGCCGTTTCCGTACCCAAACCGTCCCCGAGACGGGAAATCAACCTTAATCGGCATTAAAGTGCATCATAGGATATGACTACTTTCATCAACGAGCATGTCAATAGTCAAAAGTGTGTTTACACATATGAGGTTGTTCTTGGGTTTGATATTAACTAAAAACCATACCAACTTTAAAGGAAATGACTACTTTCATCAACACAAACCTACTCCAACACAAGAACTTTATAGAAAATGACTACTTCATCTTCTTCAACATAAGAACTCCAACAAGAAACCTTTTCATTATCTTCTTCATCTCCTTCAACATTTTCACACTTTGCTTTCAATTTTTATCGATTCCAATCTTCACAACAACTACATTACATATATCCACCATTTCAATCATGCATTATTCATTTAGAAAACTACTTTCATTGTAATGGAGTTATTAACCCGTTACTTAAAAATAAAATATATAAAAAAATACAAATATATTAAATAAAGTCCAAAATAGATATATATTGTTTAAGATTTAAATACGTTACTTTAAAACCTTAAGTTACAATTGAAATATACAAATTAGTGAGACACGATTTAAGAAAACACATCTTTTATGTAAAAGTTTTAAGGACTAAATGCAAACAAGTGAAAAATAAATGGGTTAAAAGTTAAATAATAAACTAAACCTATTTAAACATAAAACCTTAAACATTTCCGCCGCTATTTCACACCTCCATCTTTTTCTTCCTTCTTCTTCTTGGTTTTCCGGCAGAACTAAATTTTCCGCGGTATTTCGCATGGGTTTGCTGTTTGGTTGCCACATACTTTGTAGTGGCATATGGCTCTAATGTAAACGTCCCCGAAACAGTTTTGGATCCGTCCCCATTTACCGGATTCGTTTAGGAGACGTTTCGAACGCATATCTCCGCCGTTTCCGTCCCCAAACCGTCCCCGGGATGAGGACTAAACCTTAATCGGCGTTAACGTGCATCATATGAAAGGACTACTTTCATCGATGAGGATGTCAATAGTCAAAAGTGTGTTTACACATATGAGGTTGTTCTTGTTTTTGATATTAACTAAGAATGATACCAACTTTAAAGGAAATGACTACTTTCATCAACACAAACCTGCTTTATGACAAGTACTTTATATGAAAGGACTACTTCATTATCTTCAACATACGAACTTCAAAAAGAAACCTTCTCATTATCTTCTTCATCTCCTTCAACATTTTCACACTTTACTTTAAATTTTCATCAATTCCAATTTTCACAACAACAACATTACATATATCCAACATTTAAATCATGCATTATTCATTTAAAAACTACTTTCATTGTAATGGAGTTATTAACCTGTTACTTAAAAATAAAATATATAAAAAAATACAAATATATTAAATAAAGTCCAAAATAGATATATATTGTTTAAGAATTAAATGCGTTACTTTAAAACCTAGAGTTACAAATGAAATATACAAATTAATGAGACACGATTTAAGAAAAAACATCTTTTATGTAAAAGTTTTAAGTACTAGATGCAAACAAGTGAAAAATAAATGGGTTAAAAGTTTTAAAAAAAATTAAACCTATTTAAACATAAAACCTTAAACCTTCCCGCCGCTATTTCACACCTCCATCTTTTACTTCCTTCTTCTTCTTCCTTCTTCTTGGTTTTCCGGCAGAACTCAATTTTCCGCGGTATTCACATGGGTTTGCTATTTGGTTGCCAAGTACTTTGTAGTGCCATATGTGTAACACCCCGACCAAAGGCGGATTATACATCGGGGCGCCACATATTGTTTCATTACTCGTGACACTATTGGGTGTCAATATTTAATAAATACATTTATTCGCGCACGCGCAACGTAAACACAAGATATAAATAAACCAACATAAATCAATATATTATAAATCATAATAATAAAACAGCAATAACTTGTCTTGATACATTTTAATCTAGGTCCAAAATAAAGAAAACTTCCTATGTGTCCACAAGCTCCAAAACAGCTACTGCAAACCTGAACATGTGTTAAAATAAACGTCAAACACTTGCGTGTTGGTGAGAAATCAAGTTTAATACAATACATAGATGACAATAAATCTGCGCGCAACATGTGTATGTCTGGTTTTCAACAAGGGTGTAATCTGATCGGGACCAACTCTAAGATTCATAAGACTGCCAGTGCTCACAATTGAGCTCACAAACAAGACAAACTGTGCATGTGTAAACAAAAGAGAAAATCATAAACGATAGTTCTCCCGTGTTCATCTAATGGTACCATGAGAACTGCGGAATAGACCGACAAGACGGTTAATGATCCACACATACAAATAAACAGCCAAGTCTACGTCCTCAACACATGGGATACTGCGCGACTAAAGTTCATAAACAGTTTAAGACTCTAAGTTTGTATGAACACATGAACATCCCAAAACATTAAAAGCAAAAAGGGATTAGGTACGAGATTACTCACTTGATAAACGATGCGGTGTAAGATAAAGCAAGAACCAACTTTAAACAAGCACAAGTTAACCTATAATTAAGATTATTGTTTTAATGATTTGTTTTAAGTCTTGATTATAAGTTAGCATAATTAATAAGTAAATTATTATATATAATATATATATATTACCGGAAAAGCAGGGCAGAACAGGGAGGAAGACGGAGGCAGAGAGGAAGACGGCAGAGAGAGCAAGGAGCAAGAGAACAGGAGAGATTAAGTGTTTTGTGTGTGTAGTGTTATGAAAATATTATTATTATTTATAGGAAAACCCTAGGAGACATAATCCCTAGAAAAGGGGAAAAGATCTTTAACAGGATCAAGCAAAAGATATCAAAGATATGGCAGCTGCAGAGGCAAGATAAAGCTGTCAGGGAACAGTAAAAAGCATGGGCGGATCAGATAAAGGTACAGGTCAAGCATGGCAAAAGCAGATCTCAAAAGATTATGTCAGTCACTTTTTCTGTCAACCAATGGGGTTGGTGCGCATGCTGCGCCGAAAGTAACTTTTCAGACATAAGGCAGGTTAGGTCAACAGCTCAAAAGATAAGACAACTCAAAAGCAACGGCTAGAATAAACAGAAGAAAACTCAAAGGGTTTAGCGCGAGAAGGCTGACACAGAAGGTCAAGAGAGCGCGAGCGCGAAGGCAGACAGAAACAACCTTAACGCGTCGCGGAAAGAACTACATTTCTAAGCGCGCCGCGGGAAGAATCACATTTCTTAGCGCGCCGCGGGAAGAACTATAATTCTTCGCGCGTCGAGGGATGAACTACGATTCTTAGCGCGCTGCGAGAAGAACTACAAATCCTTAGCGCGTCGCGGGAAGAACTACCGTTCTTAGCGCGCTGCGAGAAGAATTACAATTCTTAGCGCGCTGCGAGAAGAGTTCGTCTCGCGTATCGCTGTACAGGTGGTCTTCACGCAGGATTCCTTGTAAGGGAGTCTGGCGCGTGGAGCTGCGCAGACAACCTTAGGCGGGAAGGAACAAAGGACAACAAAGAGTTAGAAGAAAAAGAGGGAAACAAGGCTAAAGGGCGGGACGGCGACAAGAGGGAAAAGAAGGCGGAAAGAGAGAAGAGGGACGGGACGGGGAAAGAAAGAGAGAGAAAGAGGCGGGAAGGAAAACATTATTATTAAAAATAAAGTATAAGTATAAATAAATATTAAATCATAAAAGAAAGAGATCGGGTCAGAGAAACGGGTACCTGGGTCGGGTCGGATCGGGGCAGATGTTACAATATGGCTCTAATAGAAACGTCCCCGAAATAGTTTTGAATCCGTCTCCATTTACCGGATTCGTTTAGGAGACATTTCGGACGTGTTTCGCCGCCGTTTCTGTCCCCAAACCGATCCGAGACGGGGAATCAACCTTAATCGGCGTTAATGTGCATCATAGGAAAGGACTGCTTTCATCAACGAGCAAGCCAATAGTCAAAAGTGGGTTTACACATAAGAGGTTGTTCTTGGGTTTAATATTAACTAAGAACCGTACCAACTTTAAAGGAAATGACTACTTTCATTAACACAAACCTACTCCAACATAAGAACTTTATAGAATATGACTACTTCATCTTCTTCAACATAGAAACTCTAACAAGAAACCTTCTCATTATCTTCTTCATCTCCTTCAGCATTATCACACTTTACTTTCAATTTTCAACAATTCCAATCTTCACAACAACTACATTACATATATCCAACATTTCAATCATGCATTATTCATTTAAAAACTACTTTCATTGTAATGGAGTTATTAACCAGTTACTTAAAAATAAAATATATAAAAAAATACAAATATATTAAATAAAGTCCAAAATAGATATATATTTTTTAAGAATTAAATACGTTACTTTAAAACCTAGAGTTACAAATGAAATATACAAATTAATGAGACACGATTTAATAAAAAAAATCTTTTATGCAAAATTTTTAAGGACTAAATGCAAACAAGTGAAAAATAAATGGGTTAAAAGTTTTTTTTAAAAAAACTAAATCTATTTAAACATACAACCTTAAACATTCTCGCCGCTGTTTCACACCTCTATCTTTTTCTTCCTTCTTCTTCTTGGTTTTCCGGCAGAACTGAATTTTCCGCGGTATTCGCTTGGGTTTCCTGTTTGGTTGCCACATACTTTGTAGTGGCATATAACTCTAATGTAAACGTCCCCGAAACAGTTTTGGATTCGTTCCCATTTACCGGATTCGTTTAGGAGACGTTTCGGACGCGTGTCACCACCGTTTCCGTCCCCGGGACGAGGACTCAACCTTAAACAGCGTTTCTGTGCATCATAGGATAAAACTACTTTCATCAACGAGCATGTTAATAGTCAAAAGTGTGTTTACACATATGAGGTTGTTCTTGGGTTTGATATTAACTAAGAATTATACCAACTTTAAAGGAAAGGACTACTTTCATCAACACAAACCTGCTATAAGATAAGAACTTTAGATGAAAGGACTACTTCATTATCTTCAACATAAGAACTCCAACAAGAAACCTTCTCATTATCTTCTTCATCTCCTTCAACATCTTCACACTTTACTTTCAATTTTAATCAATTCCAATCTTCACAACAACTACAGTACATATATCCAACATTTCAACCATACATTATTCATTTAAAAAACTACTTTCATTGTAATGGAGTTATTAACCCGTTACTTAAAAATAAAATATATAAAAAAATACAAATATATTAAATAAAGTCCAAAATAGATATATATTGTTTAAGAATTAAATACGCTACTTTAAAACCTTGAGTTACAAATGAAATATACAAATTAGTTAGACACGATTTAAGAAAAAACATCTTTTATGTAAAAGTTTTAAGGACTAGATGCAAACAAGTGAAAAATAAATGAGTTAAAAGATAAAAAAAAAAAAAAACTAAACCTATTTAAACATAAAACCTTAAGCATTCCCGCCGCTATTTCACACCTCCATCTTTTTCTTCCTTATTCTTCTTGGTTTTCTGGCAGAAATGAATTTTCCGCCGGAATTCGCATGGGTTTGTTATTTGGTTGCCAAGTACTTTGTAGTGACATATGGCTATAATGGAAACATCCCCGAAACAGTTTTGGATCCGTCCCCATTAATCGGATTCGTTTAGGAGACGTCTCGGACACGTTTTTCCGCCGTTTTCGTCCCCAAACCGTCCCTGGGACGGGGACTCAACCTTAATCGGCGTTTCCGTGCATCATAAGAAAGGACTACTTTCATCAATGAGCATGTCAATAGTCAAAAGTGTGTTTACACATATGAGGTTGTTCTTGGGTATGATATTAACTATGAACAATACCAACTTTATAGGAAAGGACTACTTTAATTAACACAAACCTGCTCCAACATAAGAACTTTATAGAAAACGACTACTTCATCTTCTTCAACATAAGAACTCAAACAAGAAAACATTCTCATTATCTTCTTCATCTCGTTCAACATCTTCACCCTTTACTTTCAATTTTCATCAATTCCAATATTCACAACAACTACATTACATATATCCATAATTTCAACCATGCGCGCGTTACTCATTTAAGAACTACTTTCATTGTATTAGAGTTTCTAACCCGTTACTTAAAAATAAAATATATAAAAAATACAAATATATTAAATAAAGTCCAAAATTGATATATATTGTTTATGAATTAAATACTTTACTTTAAAACCTAGAGTTACAAATGAAATATACAATCTAGTGAAACAAGATTCAAGATTTTTTATGCAAAAGTTTAAAAGTCTTAAGGACTATATGCATACAAGTGAAAAATAAATGGCTTAAAAGTTAAAAAAAAAAACTAAACATATTTACACCTAAAACCTAAAATATTCCAGCCACTATTTCACACCTCCATCTTTTTCTTCCTTCTTCTTCTTCCTTCTTCTTCTTGGTTTTCTGGCAGAAATGAATTTTCCGCCGGAATTCGCATGGGTTTGCCATTTGGTTGCCAAGTACTTTGTAGTGGCATATGGCTCTAATGAAAACGTCCCCGAAACAGTTTTGGATCCGTCCCCATTAACCGGATTCGTTTAGGAGACGTTTCGAACGTGTTTCGCCGTCGTTTACGTCCCCGAACCGTGGACTTAACCGGCGTTTCTGTGCATCAACGAGCATGTCAATAGTCAAAAGTGTGTTTACACATATGAGGTTGTTCTTGGGTTTGATATTAACTAAGAACCATACCAACTTTATAGGAAATGACTACTTTCATTAACACAAACTTGCTCCAATATAAGAACTTTATAGAAAATGACTACTTCATCTTCTTCAGCATAAGAACTCCAATAAGAAACCTTCTCATTACAATCTTCATCTTCTTCAACATCTTCACACTTTACTTTCCATATTCATCAATTCCAATCTTCACAATAACTACATTACGTATATCCAACATTTCAACCATGCATTACTCATTTAAGAACTACTTTCACTGTAATGGAGTTATTAACCCGTTACTTAAAAACATCTTTTGTTCGGATACATGCTCTTATCTATCAACTAATTCCTCATCTTTAGAGGAAATATGCAACACCACAAGAGTGTTAGAAATGCAATTGAGTGTACTAAACTCCTATTCGGTAACTTAGGGTATGCACAGCTTATGTAACATCCCAAAATTTCAATAAATAATATTTTAAATATTATCTCTTAAGGTGGACAAGTTTACTTAAGATGGTAAATAAAATAATAATAAAAGAGGGAAAGAGAAGTAGGCTAATTAGAGAGAATTAATCATGGACCAAAAAGGAAAGATGGGTCTTAGGTCCATGGGCTTAAGGGAGTATAAATACCCCTTAAACCCTAATCCTTTCCATTTCCATCCATATTTTTCATCTTATTCTCTCTACACCTTAAAAACAAACACTTAAGCCATAAAATACCTTCCTTAGCTGCCACCCATTATCCAAACCATAAACCGATCAAAGTAATCATAGATCTTCGATCATACAAGTGAGCTAACGAGTCCAAGGTCGTGTATCAAGCTAGCCGTGACCCTACTAACGTCTAAAGGTACGTTTTAAGCTTAAAGGTCACATTTTTATGAACATTTTGCCATGGAACTTGACCCTAGGGTAGATCGGGTCTAGATGCTCCATAAAAATACAAACTTGAGGATTAAAATGGATGAAATGGACTCATAGATATAAACGGTTCATAAAGGAAACCCTAAATCTAGCCTAGAACGTTTTAAAGCTATAAAGGTCTAAGCTTTATGCCTAAAACGAAATAGGTCTTGAAGCCGTGATAGTAATGGGTGTAAAACAGTTATGAATGATGGCCAAAAAGGGTCTAAAAGTTCATGAATCGAACCGTAGAACGGTAACTGAGCATGGTAGAAGCATAAAAATGGAAAGATGGGCTGAACTGGGTGTTCTCGGCCAACCCATGTCCTCGGCCAGATACGGGATCTCGGTCAACGAGAGTTCTCGGTCAACCTGAGATTTCGGCCAATGAGTTCTCGGCCACAGATTTCGGTCAACGTTTTCGGTCAACCATGTGGTTCTCGGTCACGAGTTCCCTGCCAAAGGGTTCTCGGCTGATCAGACCTCTATTGGGTTTTGGGCTTGAGTCCAGT
This sequence comes from Bidens hawaiensis, assembly GCF_021521415.1. Classification (NCBI taxonomy): domain Eukaryota; kingdom Viridiplantae; phylum Streptophyta; class Magnoliopsida; order Asterales; family Asteraceae; genus Bidens; species Bidens hawaiensis. The sequence continues at coordinate 380,077 of NW_027492360.1, read as the reverse complement.
TGGGCCCAAGTACCATAATGGACAGTGGGCTAAGCCCATATCTAATATAAGGCAAACTAACCCATTATCTTAGACTTAGCAAACAAGCCCAACTTAGAAAATAACTTAAAATGTTAATGGAAAATGTGTTAAGACAGTTAATGAAAATAAAATTTTTCCAAACTGACCTGGCAGCTTAACCCCAGCCAGGGGCTCTGCCCCTTGGACCCCGCTAGGGGCAGCCGCCCCTAGAACCCCGCTGCCAGGGGTGCTGCCCCTGGACCCCCGTTCGTTGTGGGTTATATAAAGATAGAAATACGATATGAGTAGCAATAGTTAATTGATACATGTAAATATTATACAGTTAGCCATGCACAACTCAAGAAGTGTTGGTGCATTTTGTGACCGTCGCAATGCAATTCAGACCAGCGGAGACGCCAACGGCGAAGTTAGAACAACTTCGCCTTAGGCGAAGTTATAACAACTTCGCCAACGGCGAAGTTGTAACAACTTCTGCCTTAGGCGAAGTTATAACAACTTCGCCATAGGCGAAGTTAAGAACAACTTCGCCTACTGGCCAAGCCCAAGCCCGAGAAGATGTTTTGTCTATATATATGTGTGTCTTGTTTAGGTTTGGTATCCAGAAAATAAGAGTATTGTGATATAGTTCATTTGTCTAGAGAGTAAAAGATAGGAAGTGTCGTGAGAGACGACCCGAGGTAGAGCTCACCTCGGGTCGGACGTGTTTCTGTTTATGTTACGGTATGTAACGTGTTTTGATTATTATAAAGAATCTGCAGATTTGTTTATCCCGTTCTTGTATTTGTTCGTGTATTTGTTCGTGTACGTGTTTGTGTTCTTCGTCTTGTACACCATTAACGAGTCCAGGAGGATTCCGCACTCCTAGACCTCGTGCGGATCTCGTATCGATCGGCGACGCCCCCGGGGGAACCTACATGTGGTATCAGAGCCTTAGGCTCTTATGCTATGGTTCGAGATCTGCGTTTTGGTGTTTCTGGCACGTTTCTGTGCGTTTCTGGCCGAACAGAGCCGCAGGCGAAGTTATTGTTCATCAGGCGAAGTTGCCGTCACTGTTCGTAGGGTTTCAGCGAAGATATAAGGTTAAGCGAAGTTATCCACAACTTCGCCTACCTCACAAGTTCGCTTATCAGTCAGGCGATGTTATGGACAGGCGAAGTTATAGCCAGGCGAAGTTATGGACTGGCGATGTTAACTTTAGGCGAAGTTAACGAGAGAAAAAAAAAAGTATTTTGGTGTTTTCGTCTGTATGGCCAGGTGTACACGATTATTGTGAGACCGAAGACGTTGTTCCGTCAACGAGTGAAACTTGTTATCTCTTGGTCTTACGTGTGAACAAATACGTGTCAACTCTGGATATGGAGTTGAGTTTGAGAATGGGATATTGATTGAAACTGGATATTGACACATATTTGGGTGTTTGTGGGCAATGAAATTGTTGTTGTTCGAGGTTGACCAACTGAAGAAAGTCAAATTGAACTGAAGGTTTTTGTCATTACTGGATTGCGGTCAGAGCATATTATTTATGTTATTTTCAAGGCGTTCGAGAATTGGATCCTGAAACGTGATGCTTATTTATTGGAGTGAAAATTCTGGAACAAGTTGGATTTAATCGGGAATTAAAGTGTTTATGATCTTGATCGTTATCCCTGGTGATTGAAGATGCTTCAGATTAATTAATGGTCATGTGTTAGATTCTGTCAATGTGGTTTTGTGATGAAATTGATCACTTGATGTTGAGTAGTTGAAGATTAAACCTTATCGTATGCCGACGAGTTGGTGAAGTTGTGGAGGGAGCCCAACTTCATGTGTTGGTGAAGTCAGATGGACTTCACGTGATTGGTTGAGATGATCTATTGGCACGAGGATGCATGCATTTCAAAGACCTCAATCATTATAGTCGGAGAAGCTTACACTGAAGGGGAGATCTGATATGGAAGACGCTGGGTGATTGGTAGATTTGTGAAGCTACAGGACAGTTTCAGACACGGCTGGTTGATGAGCAAACAGAAGATCATCAGTTAAGAGGGAGTCTGTTGGTGCATGTTTTGTAACAGATGATCTTTTGTGTTTGTTAGAATTGAGAGCAACGGTCAAATGGGAGACTGTTGGTGCATTTTGTGACCGTCGCTATGCAATTCAGACCAGCGGAGACGCCAACGGCGAAGTTAGAACAACTTCGCCTTAGGCGAAGTTATAACAACTTCGCCATAGGCGAAGTTAAGAACAACTTCGCCTACTGGCCCAAGCCCAAGCCCGAGAAGATGTTTTGTCTATATATATGTGTGTCTTGTTTAGGTTTGGTATCCAGAAAATAAGAGTATTGTGATATAGTTCATTTGTCTAGAGAGTAAAAGATAGGAAGTGTCGTGAGAGACGACCCGAGGTAGAGCTCACCTCGGGTCGGACGTGTTTCTGTTGATGTTACGGTATGTAACGTGTTTTGATTATTATAAAGAATCTGCAGATTTGTTTATCCCGTTCTTGTATTTGTTCGTGTATTTGTTCGTGTACGTGTTTGTGTTCTTCGTCTTGTACACCATTAACGAGTCCAGGAGGATTCCGCACTCCTAGACCTCGTGCGGATCTCGTATCGATCGGCGACGCCCCCGGGGGAACCTACAAGAAGGGAATAACTACTAACGGTGAACGTAACCGCATTCAGGTGAGTTTCTAGCCCCATTCCTTGTTATGTTTTCGGGGCTGTGTGCATACTCGATGTGATTAGTTAATACACTTACCTTAAGTGGTAAGTGTATGCCTATTTATGATATATGTGTGCTATGGAATAATGCTTGACGGTACATGAACGATCTTCGGATATTGCATGTACTATCAGGAGATAGTTAGATGATGTGGTTGTTTAGATATATGTTGTATGTATGAAGTATGTATGTTATAGAAAATGAGTGTGAAAGAAAGTATGTAAAATATATAAACAAGAAGGAAGGTACGATATGAAGGAATTGACGGTAAAGGGTGGCAGACCCTAATAATATCTGTGAAGAAGGGTGGTAGACCCTAATAATATCTGTGAAGGAGGGTGGCAGACCCTAATAATATCTGTGAGGTTATAGGGCGAGAGGCTCTTTAAGGGTGGCAGACCCTAATAATATCTATGAGGTTATAAGGCGAAAGGCTCTTTAAAATGTAAAGTATGTATGTAACGAAAGATAAAGTATGAGGTATGAAAGAATGAAAGAAAGTATGAAAGTAAGAATGAGAGTATATACTTACGTATGTATGAAAGAAAGTAAAGAATGACAAGTATGTAATATAAGAATGTATTGTATTCTGATTGTATTAACTAGAACTCACTCAGCGTAGCTGACTTTTAGTATGCACGCAGGTGAGTAGAATGAGACAATTAGCTTGAGAGGGACACGTGGTGTAATATCCTAATATATATATATATATATATATATAATAAATTAATGATAATGTTAACTTACGAACTAAAATCTACACATATATGTATAATTATGTTGTCTTTTGCATAAATGTGACTCTAGATTTAAATATATTAATGGAACAATGTGATGGATTAAAATATTTCAAAAATACTATGAATAATAAATAACAATATATATATATATGATCATCAGTCCAGACAAAGAAAAATATTTGCATGTAATCACATTGGGTTGTGACCTCTAATAAAATAAACATGAAATCCTACTTGTCAATTAGACTTCGAAGACCACAAAAAAAGAAAAAGAAAAGAGACAAGAGACTATACCCTATAAAGTAAAAGAATAATAATTATAATTATAATACTAACAATAATAATAAAAAAGGGAAAGAAAACAAAAGCCTGCACATGCAATTAAACACACTTCCTGCTCCATTAAGCTTCTCTGGCACATCATATCTCTGCCACGTTTCACCACCCTCTACCTCCCCAAGACAAACTCTCACCATATCACCCTTTGAGTTTCAAGTTTAAAAGCAGGCATTATTCCTCAATCTGAACACACCACAAAAATTCTCTCTTATTATTCTACACTAACCAAAGTATGATGCAAGAAGTTTAAATACCCATCTAACCCCTGCTGTTTTTCTTCTCTCAATGTGAGTAATCCTTTTAAACCCAAATTTGGTTTAATTTTTGGGTTTTCAAAGAATCAACAATATACAAATAATAGAAAGATTATTAAACCTCTGTTTTTAAAAAAACTCTTATTTTACATCTATTGTCTTATTCTTCTTCTTGAAATAATTGTGAGGTTGCTTTTGTGAAGAAATGTACTGTGGCCCAGCTTTCAAAATATTCTATTTACCCTTATTAAATTCACAGGTCTACAAAAGACATTTTATGGTTTTAATATAATAAATCTCTGAATATTTTAAAAAGGTTTTTCTTCTTTATGTAAATTATTCTTTTCAAAGTATTCGTACACAAGAGTAAAATATTAAACTTTTGTTGACTATAAAAAATAATCTATTTTAGTTGACATTTTATTATTCATGCACAAAATATTATTTTATGAACTTCAAATATGCATCGAACCATTATTATTATATATAATATTTTCACATAGTATGAGTGTATATTATTTTTGAATATTATATACTTTTGCTAAATATAATATACCTACACCACAAATTAGTCCAGTTTCAAGTAAATCAATAATAATATGCATACTAGAATCTAAAATACATGAGCACTATTGATCGTAGGCAAGTCGCGAGTTAGAGATCCAAAGGAAAACAATTACCTACCAAGAAGGTGAGTTTTCATAATAAATCCCCCTTTTAAATTATTTCTTTTGGGGTGGATACATGCTATAAATGTTTATCAAGTTTGAATATTTTTTTAAAGTGTATCTTGTTTAAAGTAAACGCATGCTAATCATTAAGTTTCTTAACTCGGGGAATATATACGTATAGTCATGGTACCGTTACTATATTTAAATGGCATTCTTGTGTGGAATGCGGTGCAGAAGGAGGTGTTGTGTGTTCATGGATGTGGTGAACTAAAAGTATATATGTTAGCAAATATTCTTGCGGGAATAAGAATTGATTTATCGGCATGTTATGTTTGTACTTTACAAGATGATACACTTAAATTGATTATTGTTTCCTACTCTCATGAACTCACCAACTTTATGTTGACACAAATCTTTTTGAGCATGTATTTCAGGGAATTAGAAATCACGAGGTAATAAGAAGCTAACTGAAGGAGCACTGTGTATAAATAAATGTTGCATGGGGTCACAATGTTGATTAAAATCTTATGCTTGTATTAAAAGTTTCCTTTTAAAAACAATCATGTATTAAATAATGTTTGTAAGATAAATAAATTATCGTTTCCGCTGTTTGGTTGATATCAATCGGTCACATTTTTAACCCCCGTCTGGGTGGGGCATGAGAGGTTGGTATCAGAGCCACAAGTTTTAGCGAATTAGGTAGAAAACCTAAGCTCTAACCAATTTTTTTTTAGATTTAACCATTTATCTCATTTCAGGTTAAATCATTTATAGGCACACACGAATAATGGCAGGAAGTAGAAATTCCGGAAACTCAAGAAACTCCAGAAATAACACACAAGAAAATGCTTCACCTACATATGGTGGTTTACCACCCTCTACCACCTTATGAGAGCTATTCCCATACCCAACACTACCAAGGCCAAAGCTCTTACGATCAATCAACCCAAAACCCCCAAGAATTCTACTACCCACCTATGGATAACAACACTAGTCTATACCAACCACCACCACCAGAATATCCAATAAACTACTACCAACCACCGGTAGGAAACCTCACTGAATATCCTCAACCACCCATCTATCAACCAATAGAAGACCCATATCAACAACCCATAATTTCTTCTTATCCCCAATTTCCCATAAACCCATATAGAAAATTTATACCCAACAGGAACACTTCCCGGCTACCAAGAACAATCCCAAGATTTCGACCCTAGTAGGTTCTTTCAGGAACAACAACCTGATTGGCCAAACAATGAAGGAGCCATAGTACCCGAAAACCAAGACATTATCGAGGTAGAGAATGTTGAACTCTCTCCTAATCATGTTGCTCAAGCGGGACTGAAATGTTACCCCACCTCCTCCGTCAACTCTTCACAAGGTTCTTCTGTAAACCGTTCCACCCATTCTAAAGGAAATAGACAAAAGAAAAAGAATCGCCACCAACCGGGCGAAGGGCCAAGTGAACCTCTTAGCCTTTCAGAACAACAATATTATGAATATCTAGAATTAAAGGCTAGATCAGAAAAATTAGAAATAAAGGATAAGGCAGAAATTTTGAGGAAATATAACGCGCTAAAAAAGAAAACAAAGGAATCCGCAACCAATTTGTGGAATAGTACTAGTCCTAGTCATAGTGAAAATTAGGACACTATGAAATTTATTTTTATATTTAATTTTATTATATGTCTCATTTATTTTATTTAAAAATGTGAAATCTTAAAAAAAATTACTAGCAAGTACAATCAAACTAAATCCTATCGTTTCTTATATTTAGAAAATGACAAAGAGAAACACTCAAATGCCATCGCACCTAGCAGGAGGTGACTAAGAAATAGAGGCGCCCTCCAAAAATACCCGAAAATGAAAGAAAAATAAAGAAAAAGAAAACAATGATGCCGACGACGCTATTCACTGCACTCAACCATCCAATGATAGTAGAGAATCTGAGACTGAATCAAATGAAATCGAAAAGAGGATAGAAGCTGGCATCGCAAAAGCAATACCATCAATTATTAAAAAACTTAAAGAAACCAATGAAGTTGTAACCGGTACGTTTCCTATCAATAACATTTATGCCAGTGTACTGTTTGACTCTGGAGCCAACAGAAGTTTTATATCCATCTCTTTTAGTCCATTAATTAAGAAAAATATAGAAAGACTTATTAAAGCCATAGAAGTAGAAACTGCTGATGGCAGTCTAACAAAAATCTCTGAAGTCATTAAAGATTGCACCATTAAAATCAATAAATATGAATTTCCTTTAGAATTATTACCAATGAAGTTAGGAGGTTTTGATATAGTCCTAGGAATGGACTGGTTAGCTGCTAATAAAGCACATATCGAATGCGAAAAAAGAATAGTAATCATTCAAGCTCCAGATGGAAATTCAATACAGATACATGGTGGCACGAAAGAAAGAAATGGTGAGATCATTTCTGGAATGAATCAATGTCCGAAAAGGGAATATATTGCTTTTATAATTTATTCCTTGGGAACTGAGCAAGAAAAGAAAATTGAAGACATTCCTATAGTTGCTAAATACCCAGAAGTATTTCCAGATGAGTTACCAGGGTTACCACCTGACAGGCAGGTAGGTAAAATTCAAAATTGATTTAATACCTGGAACAACTCCAATTGCTAAGGCGCCGTATCGCTTAGCACCAACAGAAATGCAAGAACTTATGAAGCAACTGCAAGAGTTACAAGATAAGTGTTTCATTCAACCAAGCTCATCGCCCTGGGGAGCACCTATTTTGTTCGTGAAGAAAAAAGACGGGTCGATGCGTATGTGCATTGATTATCGAGAATTGAACAAAGTTACTATCAAGAATAGGTATCCCTTGCCTAGAATTAATGATCTCTTTGATCAACTTCAAGGATCAAAATATTTCTCCAAAATAGATCGTCGATCAGGTTATCATCAATTAAAAGTTCATAAAGATGACGTACCTAAGACAGCCTTCAGAACTAGGTATGGTCACTATGAATTTCTTGTTATGCCTTTCGGGCTAACAAATGCCCATGCAGCATTTATGGACTTAATGAACCAAGTCTGTAAACCATATTTATATAAGTTTGTCATTGCCTTCATTGACGACATACTAATCTATTCAAAAAGCAAAGAAGAACACGAGAAGCATCTTCAATTAACTTTTCAATTGTTAAAGAAAGAAAAGCTTTATGCAAAATTTTCAAAGTGTGAATTCTGGATGAGAGAAATCCAATTCCTTGGTCATATTATCAATGAACGCGGTGTTCAGGTAGATCAAGCTAAGATAGAAGCAATCATGAAATGGGAAGTTCCAAAAACTCCCACCGAAATTCGTAGTTTCTTAGGTTTAGCTGGATACTACCGTAGATTTATCCAAGATTTCTCAAAAATTGCTACACCACTAACGTTGCTTACTAAGAAGTCGACAAAGTTTGTATGGGGACCAAAACAAGAGGAAGCTTTTAAATCTCTGAAGCAAAAATTAAGTAGTGCTCCAATCTTAGCACTACCCGAAGAAACTGAAGATTTCGTCATTTATTGTGACGCTTCATACAAAGGTCTTGGAAGTGTTTTGATGCAAAGAGGAAAAGTGATAGCGTATGCATCTAGACAACTGAAGCTTCACGAGAAAAACTATACTACACACGATTTGGAGCTCGGAGCCATAGTTTTCGCATTAAAACTTTGGCGACACTATCTTTATGGTACAAGATGTGTAGTATACACTGATCATAAAAGTTTAAAGCATATATTCGATCAGAAAATGTTAAACATGCGACAACGAAGATGGATGGAGTTATTAAATGATTATGATTATGAAATCCGTTATCATCCAGGGAAGGCTAATGTTGTAGCAGCACTAAGTAGAAAAGAAAGAGAAAAACCCCTTAGAATTCGAGCATTAAGAATAGACGTAAAAGTAAGTTTAATCGAACAAATAAAGGAAGCACAACAGAAAGGACTTCAAACTGATCATATAAGAAAAGAAATAATGGTTGGAAGAGTTAAATTGCTAGTTGTGGGAAAAGATGGAATTTTAAGGTTTGATAAAAGAATATGGATTCCTAAAATTAATGGAATACAAGATGTAATTTTAAGAGAAGCCCACAAATCAAAATACATGATGCACCCTGGAAGCAATAAAATGTATAAGAATATAACAAATGAATATTGGTGGCCAGGAATGAAAAAGTCAGTTGCATCATATGTAGAAAAACGTTTAACATGTTTACAAGTCAAAGCTGAGCATTAAAAACCATCAGGTTACTTGCAACAACTCGAATTACCCGTATGAAAGTGGGAATTAGTAACCATGGACTTTGTTACTAAACTTCCAAAAACTGGTCGTGGAAATGACACTATCTGGGTTAGAGCTGCACAAATCGGGTACACCTTGAAAACCCGAACCGGTTCGGAACCGGTTTTTTTCAACTCGGGTAGAGAATGACACCGGTTCCAGTCAGGAACCGGTTCGGTTCCCGACCCGAACCGGTGCCCAGATATGCGAACTTTTAAGAACCGGTAGGGTATGAACCGGAACCGGTTTTTACGTAAAAACCGGTTCCGCCGGTTTTTTTTGAAATTTAAAAATTAGAGCCGTTAGGAACCGGTTCCAACGGCTATATAGCCGTTTTTGACCGTTGGAACCGGTTTTTTAACTATAAATAGGGTATTTTCTTACTAATAATAGCAAGTTTCAAAACTATCAAACACACTCCAATTCCAAAACCATAAAACACACTACAAACCAAAATTAACCTTAAACCGACCACAAATGGCATCCAATGATGACGTTGTTATGGTGATCGAAACAACAAGATGCCCCGATGTTTGGGTCCATTACGATTTGTGTCTCATGACCGACTCACATGAGTTGGCACGTTGCAAATATTGCTCGAAGTTTCTTAAAGCAGGGTCCAACTCGACATTACGAAAACATACGAATAAGTATTGTCGAGAGAAAAAAAGATTGGAAGATAAAAAAAGGAAGTGGGAGAGTCGTCCGGCTCTACAACCCAAAAATAAGTATTCCCGGATTAAAACGACGGACTTTGTTTTTTATGTTTTAGTTGTTATGTTTAGTATCGTTTATGTGTTAATAATGTTTGTAATAGTTAGTTTTTAAATAAATAAAATGTTCGTCGTTATTAAAAAAGTAACAAAAATTAATCGAACAAATTATAATAAAACATATAGTACAATTCTTCTTCGTCGAAACAAATAATTTTACCAAAACAAATAATTAGTCGAACAAGTTACAAATAATTTTACCAAAACAAATAATTACAAGTAATGGAAACAAGTAATGGTGAAACAAGTAATGGAAACAAGTTATATATAGGTTTGGCCCAAAAACCGGTTCCAACGGCTATATTGCCTCAAAAACCGGTTCCAACGGATATATTGCCTCAAAAACCGGTTCCAACGGCTATATTACCGTTGGAACCGGTTCCAACGGCTATTTGGTGTCTAAAAACCGGTTCCAACGGCTATATTACCGTTGGAACCGGTTCCAACGGCTAGTTTGACTTTTTGTTTGACCCTTGAAAAAAAACCCGTCGGAACCGGTTTTTCCGGGTACGACCCGAACCGGTTCCAAATAATAACCGGGTAGGAACTGGGTTGGAACCGGTACTGAAATATATATAGTAGAACCGGTCCCGATTTTCGGGTACAAAAATACCCAAACCGGGTATTGTTCCAACCGGGTTGGAACTGGAACCGGTTCCGGTTCGGTTCCACCGGTTAGGTTCTGGAACCGGTTTTTTTGTGCACGTCTAATCTGGGTAATAGTTGATAGACTGACAAAATCTGCACACATCCTACCGATTAAAGAAAGTTTCGGTATAAAAAGATTAGCAAAAATCTATGTAGACGAAATTGTTTCAAGATATGGTGTTCCATTATCTATTGTGTCAGATCGAGACAGTCGCTTTACCTCTCATTTTTGGCAAAGTTTTCAACAAGCAATGAGGACACGTTTAAACTTAAGTACCACTTACCATCCACAAACTGACGGATAAAGCGAAAGAACCTCCAAACATTGGAAGATATGCTGAGAGCATGTATAATAGATTTTGGCGGAAGTTGGGACAATCACCTACCATTAATAGAGTTTTCCTATAATAACAGTTATCACTCCAGCATTCAAGCAGCACCGTTCGAAGCTCTATATGGCAGAAAATGTAGAACTCCATTATGTTGGGCTGAAATTGGAGAAAATCAATTATCAGGTCCCGAAGTTGTGCAAGAAACAACCGACAAGATCAAAGAAATTAGAGAAAGATTGAAAGCCGCAAGAGACAGACAGAAAAGTTACGCTGACAAAAGAAGAAGACCTTTGGAGTTTCAAACTGGCGACAAGGTAATGTTAAAAGTATCACCTTGGAAAGGTGTGGTACGTTTTGGAAAGAAGGGAAAGTTAAGTCCGCGATATGTTGGGCCATTCGAAATCATTGCTAGAGTTGGATCAGTCGCCTACCGTTTAAGATTGCCCGAAGAACTGAAAGGAATCCATGATACATTCCATGTATCAAATTTAAAGAAATGTTTATCAGATGAATCATTAGTAGTTCCACTAAAAGATGTCCATATCAATAAAAAGTTATACTTTGTTGAAGAGCCAATACAAATTCTCGACAAGCAAATCAAAAAGCTAAGAACAAGTAAACTACCATTGGTGAAAACCAAATGGAATGCTCGAAGAGGCCCTGAATTTACGTGGGAAAGAGAAGACGAAATGATGAGGAAGTGCCCACATCTTTTTACTCAAAAATAAATCTCGAGGACGAGATTCCAATAAGGTGGGGAGAATTGTAATATCCTAATATATATATATATATATATATATAATAAATTAATGATAATGTTAACTTACGAACTAAAAATCTACACATATATGTATAATTATGTTGTCTTTTACATAAATGTGACTCTAGATTTAAATATATTAATGGAACAATGTGATGGATTAAAATATTTCAAAAAGACTATGAATAATAAATAACAATATATATATATATATGATCATGAGTCTAGACAAAGAAAAATATTTGCATGTAATCACATTGGGTTGTGACCTCTAATAAAATAAACATGAAATCCTACTTGTCAATTAGACTTCGAAGACCACAAAAAATGAAAAAGAAAAGAGACTCTACCCTATAAAGTAAAAGAATAATAATAATAATAATAATAATAATAATAATAATAATAATAAAGGGAAAGAAAACAAAAGCCTGCACATGGAATTAAACACACTTCCTGCTCCATTAAGCTTCTCTGGCACATCATATCTCTGCCACGTTTCACCACCCTCTACCTCCCCAAGACAAACTCTCACCATATCACCCTTTGAGTTTCAAGTTTAAAAGCAGGCATTATTCCTCAATCTGAACACACCACAAAAATTCTCTCTTATTATTCTACACTAACCAAAGTATGATGCAAGAAGTTTAAATACCCATCTAACCCATGCTATTTTTCTTCTCTCAATGTGAGTAATCCTTTTAAACCCAAATTTGGTTTAATTTTTGGGTTTTCAAAGAATCAACAATATACAAATAATAGAAAGATTATTAAACCTCTGTTTTTAAAAAAACTCTTATTTTACATCTATTGTCTTCTTCTTCTTCTTGAAATAATTGTGAGGTTGCTTTTGTGAAGAAATGTACTGTGGCCCAGCTTTCAAAATATTCTATTTACCCTTATTAAATTCACAGGTCTACAAAAGACATTTTATGGTTTTAATATAATAAATCTCTGAATATTTTAAAGTGGTTTTTCTTTTTTATGTAAATTATTCTTTTCTAAGTATCCGTACACAAAAGTAAAATATTAAACTTTTGTTGACTATAAAAAAATAATCTATTTTAGTTGACATTTTTTTTATTCATGCACAAAATATTATTTTATGAACTTAAAATATGCATCGAACCATTATTATTATATATAATATTTTCACATAGTATGAGTGTATATTATTTTTGAATATTATATACTTTTGCTAAATATAATATACCTACACCACAAATTAGTCCAGTTTCAAGTAAATCAATAATAATATGCATACTAGAATCTAAAATACATGAGCACTATTGATCGTAGGCAAGTCGCGAGTTAGAGATCCAAAGGAAAACAATTACCTACCAAGAAGGTGAGTTTTCATAATAAATCCCCCTTTTAAATTATTTCTTTTGGGGTGGATACATGCTATAAATGTTTATCAAGTTTGAATATTTTTTAAAGTGTATCTTGTTTAAAGTAAACGCATGCTAATCATTAAGTTTCTTAACTCGGGGCATATATATGTATAGTCATGGTACCGTTACTATATCTAAATGGCATTCTTGCGTGGAATGCTGTGTAGAAGGAGGTGTTGTGTGTTCATGGATGTGGTGAACTAAAAGTATATATGTTAGCAAATATTCTTGCGGGAATAAGAATTGATTTATCGGCATGTTATGTTTGTACTTTACAAGATGATACACTTAAATTGATTATTGTTTCCTACTCTCATGAACTCACCAACTTTATGTTGACACAAATCTTTTTGAGCATCTATTTCAGGGAATTAGAAATCACGAGGTAATAAGAAGCTAACTGAAGGAGCACTGTGTATAAATAAATGTTGCATGGGGTCACAATGTTGATTAAAATCTTATGCTTGTATTAAAAGTTTCCTTTTAAAAACAATCATGTATTAAATAATGTTTGTAAGATAAATAAATTATCGTTTCCGCTGTTTGGTTGATATCAATCGGTCACATTTTTAACCCCCGTCTGGGTGGGGCGTGACAGGTGGCATGGTTGGATGAAGCTGGCATCTGAGGATTTTGTTATGATGTTTTATCACTATGTTTTATTTTATGTTTTAAAAAGACAAATTATGGATGCTTATAACGAATGATTGACTATTTTAGTTTCCGCGAAAGTTTTTAATTAAATCTGATTTTAGAACTGCGTTTATGAGTAAATCCAACGTCCAAATGTGAGGTACCGGTACCGGGGCCTTACAGCTTACCTATGGAGTTAATTGGGATCTACATCGCAACAGCTTCATTATGGTTTGTTGTTGCTATGGCATGGGATTTGTTTGATGGTTTCAAAAGGAGGCGCTATTAGTTTCCAGCCAAGATGTTTTCCATGAATTCGGTGATTATGACCATTTTAGCCGTGGTTATGAAACTGCCAGTTGACCTAACTATCCCTGATGCCGTCTCAAGTGGACCAAATTGCAAAGTTTGGAGGGGTTGCTTATATGTGCACGGTGATGTGTAACTTTATGCCTTCTTTGGTTGAGAAGTCACTCTTCGAAAACATCATAGGGCTGGCCATATTTGTTATCACCCTGGTTGTCAATGGGTTCATTCAAGTAAGTACACGTGTAATTGCTCCTCCGTCGTATTTTTGTCAAATTGGCGGCCTCAATTCATTATCAGCTATAATTGGTATGCAGAATGCAATGTACACCTTTTTGGTCAGCTTACTATTCCTAGTTATTATATCAATCTCCTTAGTTATAACTCCTAAGTAAATGGAGATTATATAAGCTAAGTATCAAACGCTTCGAAAAAAAACTTTAAACGATCAACATCTAGAGGAGGAAAACTATATAGATAGTGTTGAAAGTTTGAGAAAGCTTGTGGAAAGATCAACGATCATGGCCGAATCTCGTAGCCCTCAATTTGTTATGGCATACACCCCGTTATCTTGTGCCACGTGCGTCATTTGTGCAATTAATATGGTCGTGTACATATCTACGGTATCTATTTTGTGGTCTAAATGGTCCACTGACTGCCATTCGTTCTTTAAGGAAATAGGTATGGATTCTGAAGGATGCAACTCCGTTTATAAGCGGTCAACAATACTCATTGCCATTATACAGACAGTTGGAATTCTCCTGGGTTCAATTGCTCCAATTTGCAGATGTTTATATGATTCAAGATTTAGATCGATCTCAACTCAAAATTTGAAACAGTTTGCAGTGCTTCAAGTAGAGGATATTTGGACTCGGCAGATGTACGGGTGGAAAATCATTCGTTTAAGCTTATTGTCAAGTGTTGGTCCTCGATCAAGAGCTAGTGTCCACGGTTTGAAAAACCTCATTCTAATAATTTGTATTGGATTTCAGAAGGCCGTTGTGGTATCTTGCAAAGTTATCGGGCTCGTTCCTATTGTGCTGGTGAACTTTGTCCAATTCTCTTTATATTACTTAAAGCCCACCGGCTCAAACACCGCTAATACAAATGAAGACCTTAGCAATTATGTTTTGCTAATTGAAGGGGATACACAGCTCACTCAAAGAACATCGAATAGAATTGCAAATTCTATGAAGTGTTTTAATAAGAAAGCTGAAAAGAAACAACACGGGAATCTTTTGAATCTTCTTGGACAACTTGAAGAACAACTTGATGCATCAACCTGAGTGGTGATATTTGATAATGGCCTATTTCCCTCTCAACTTTTGGTTGAACCTGTCAACAACCGGAGCTTACAAATAGTAAGCTTGACATGCATTGTCGTTGTCATCCCGAACATCCCAATGGACTTAATCGATAACATGCTCAAAAGTGTTGCCGAGGGGCTTTTGTACACTCATGTGGTGGAGGAATACTTAAACAAGGAAGCTGTTTATGTAAATATTCGAAAGGCGACGGTAGACACGTGGCACGAGATTGAGGAAAACCACAAGTGGTTGAACACTACTTTAAAAAGAAGTGCGTATCAAGGTAAAACGCCAAGGAAGGTTCTTCAGTCGTTTGCTAATAAAGCACAAGAAATCGTGAATACATTTAGCGCATCTACATGTGAAAAACCGTGGAGATGGCCTTCCCACGAAGGTAATCCTTGCCACCTCCATGTTTTGTGTTGCAAACACGGTGATGCATGCCTATGACAGCGAAGATTTGGAAATTACTGAGCACGAGATGTTTGAAAAACTATCTTACATGATTTCTAACATAATAGCAGCGTGCCTCACAAATCTACCACGTGTCATATGGTTGAAATGCGATGAAAAAAACGTATCTAGTGTTGCTGGTGCAGCGGACCTTCTTGGAAAGGCGTCCAAAATAGTTGATATACTTTAAAGGCGTGCATCGAATATGGATCAGGAGAAGATGGCGTATCTTGTTGAATGGCGTCTTCATTTAAGACGGCCTTAGAATGCATAGCATGGTTATCTTGTATAAAAATATTCTTAGAAAGGTGTTTGTGTTCTAAAATCTGTTCTAATATTATGAATAAATTTGTTTATTGTTACGTGACACTCGTGTTAATTTTTGGTGTATTTATTGAGATATGGTTTTGTTAATAAGGAAAGTGTACTTAGATACAAGTGTGTTTGATAAACAAGGCCGGCCCTGAGAATTCATGTGTCCCGATGAGCTGGAAACAATATGCCCTTTAAGCTATAACAAACTAAATGATGTAAACGATTTTTTTAAATGACGATTAAAGTTATAGTAATAAACATAACAATTAGCAAAAATCATGATATTAAAATGAGTTTATGACCCAAATAGACTATAAAGAGTTTGGGTATTATAAAATAATGGGTCTATAAAAGTTCGGGTATTCTAAATGTACATATAATATCGAAGTTTTTTAAAAACTGTGTGCCCCAAAAAACACATGCCCGGTGTATTACACGGGTTGTGTCAACACTTTTAATTATAGTTTATCATATGGTGCAAATAAACTTTTAATTATAGTTTATTATATGATGCAAATAAAAAAGTATAATTATAAGTAAATAATAAGTTCCTAAGGAAGTTATGAATTCACAATTTAATAAGTTAAAAAAAATTATTTGTACACAATATCGCTCTATCACAATGTATGTGGAAAGAAAATGTCCTCAATAAATTATTTGGGGTTTGTTTGTATGCTATATATAATTTATTTTTTATATGCAACCCGAAAATGATGATATGATGTCACGTTATATATAAAAACACACACGCACATAAGGTATTGAATTTAATTTAGGCTAGACAGAAACAATAAATTTATGTCATAACCGAACAAATGAAAACGTATGTTGTGCAATATTTATAATTAAAATGAACGAAAGCATAACAAATAACCACTCACCGATCAAAACCCGAACCGAAACCAATCACAACTTGCTTAAGAAACCGGTTTCAACATGAACCGAAACCGGTTTTGACTTCCATTGACCAAATCAAAACGATTTCAACCCAAACGGGTTTTGGGTTTAAACTGATTTGTGCACTCTAATCTCCGCGCTCAAATTTTCAATTTTCATTTCACTTTATAGCCTTAATTAAGCGAAACTAACTCACTTTGGATACAATGTGACATTTTCCGACTTTTAGACTCCTTTCAGCATCAGGCCAATTATTATTTTGGCTAATGGCTATACTTAGTTACATAGAAAAGAAGACCGAATAAAATGTAGAGATGCTCTTCTCGGTATTTAAATAAATAAGAAGAGAAAAGAACATGATAATCAAATATTACCATTGCATTGAGTGGTAGATTCCTTTGGTGCTCCATGATCTTTTGGTTTTAAGGGTCCGAAAATGAATTGAATATATGCTAATAAAGATTATCATATCCATACTTTAGGGAAAAACTTAGTGCACTTTGATTATTATTATTATTATTAGATTTTGGCCATAATAAACAAAAAGAACTATGCATTTTTCATATGTTTTCAGTCAAAACTCTGCTCCTATATGCTTCTACTATTTCTGCTATACTTTGATACAATCTATAGTTTATAATTATAAACCTGCTGTTTTCTTCTAACTTGTGAAGTAGCATATTATTCTGTGCTCTTAGGTTGTAACTTAGTTAAAGACAAATTGGTGGAAACCATAAGCTTGCAGTCAATAGGTTTCGTTAGATACGCATCCATCCCGACCTCTAAACATTTAGCTTCATCCGATGACATGGCATGTGCTGTCAATGCAACAATCGGGATATGCAAATCGGTTCCCGTTTCCGCCCGTCTAATTGCTTTCGTTGCTTCATAACCGCCATCTTTGGCATCTAATATCTCAAAAATATCATTCAAATCAGAAACTATCACATAACAATATAAATTATAAATACAATTTTCATTATACCTGACAATCCATGAGTATCAAGTCATAAGGTGGCGGGTCCCGCATCTTTTGCTGAGCTGTCATGCTGTCTTCTAAGGGACTTTGTAAAGCTTCAACAGCCTGCAATCCATCTCCCACAACTGCCACCATGGCACCCATTTATTCAAGCATTATAGTTGCCACTCTTTGGAGTATCGGTGTATCTTCTGCAAGCAAAATGCGTACGCCTTCAAGCGACTTTTGAACATTAACGGTCTTCTCTGCATACTGCACGCGTTTCTCCCGCGCATTACCATTATTAATCGCCACTGGAAATGACTCATTTGCCCCTGGTTTGTTCCTCTCTGAACAAACTTCAGTTAGTTCAAGAAAACAGTTGTTTACAATTCCATATCTTGAAGAAGAAACCGCACGCCTTGTTTCTTCAACTTGAACTATTCCTGTTGAAGTAGAATTAACTGACTTTTCAGAGTTATTTGAACTTTCCGGATCCGAATGCACATTATCAATTTCAAGAAGTTCATGCGTTTCACCATCACCATGTCTTAAAGAAATGATCATTTTCTCTTTAATGGCAGCTTCCAGTATCTGAACTAACTTTGATTTGTATAACGGTTCGTTTACCATCAACAAATGTCCTCGGTTATGAAGCTCCATTTTAATAGTGTTGGATGTATCATGGTTTAAAACCCATGCAAACTTTGCTCTTTTGTTGAACATGTCCAGGAAATTGAGCTGTTCTTTCCATATATCCGTGCTTATATTAAGCAGCCCGATATCAATGACTAGAAAACCGAAGCCTCGATTTCCTGCTTCGTTATTGGTTCAACTTTTGAACATATGAATGTTAAGTTTTGGGTATACCGTGAAGGTATAAACAAGTCTTGAAGTATGTGTGTGAGCTCGTTCCATTCACAGGCGTCCCATGCGTGTACTCCAATTTTAAATAACCATTTGGACAAAATCATCCTACCCATACTTCCATTTAAAGCAAGCACTACCTGCAATTACATTACAATTCATAAGTTGTGTTTAATTATATAAAATGATGTAAATATGTGAAAAGAACTTTGCTTACCTTTAAGTTATGATCTGCATACTTTAATTTGTAATTTTCTGGTGGTGTATCTACTGGTGTACCGAGCAGTAGATAAAGTTGCATGAGGGTCCCCGGTCCATTCTTCTTCACAACTCTAATTTCTCCACCCATTTTGTTAACCTGTTAATAACATTATTATTGTTGTTATTAATCTTTTTTCGGACCTAAATCAGTATGTCCTACAAGAAAAACCGTTTATCTCACCAGAGTTCTAACGATACAAAGCCCAAGACCAGTGCCACCATGCCTGAAATTATTCAAAAAAATTAAACAAAATGTATACAAAATATACGGGTCAAAGTTGGGTAGTATTGCTTACAATCTAGTTGTTGACGGGTCAGCTTGTTCAAAGCTTTCAAATACTGACTCCCATTTGCTTGGATCGATTCCTATGCAATAATAAGATAGAAACATTACAAATCATAATCGTCTTTTGAATAATAAAAAAACAGAATGTATAATGTTCATTCATTCATTAAGTAAATTTATACCGCATCCAGTATCATCAACTTCGAACCAAAGAATCACTTTGTTGTCCTTCTTGCAAGAACTTTTCTCAAGCAAAAAATTACCATTTTCGATAAAAGAATGTGAATCTTCACACCATCCTCTCAGAATAATGTATCCTGCTGTAAGTCAATTTCCAATTTAGCTTTTGTAAGTAAAGCTTGATAAAGTTATTAAATAGAACATTGGTCTTACATGTTGTAAATTTGATTGAATTGCTGATTAAGTTAGCAAAAATCTGAACAACTCTAGCAGAATCACCTTGAACTACTTTTGGCATATCATCTGGTCACAAACATATTATTAACCATTAAATAAAGATTAACATGATAATTATGCTGTTATGACAAATACCCGAGAGATCTATAACTGTTTCCACATTGTGGTTTTTGCACTGCACGGAAAACATATCGACTAGTCCTTCAAGTTCTCGCCCCATGTCAAATTCAGCTTCCTCCAGAACCAGTTTTCCTGATTCAACCTGCAACTTATAAGTTATAACTCTGTTATGATAAAACTTAAACATAGCGAGAAAATGTTATAAATTTTTTTTATGATGTCACCTTGCTAATGTCCAAAATATTGTTAAGAAGCCGTAGAAGAGCGGTTGAGCATCTACGAATTTGGCTAACTGTTGCGTATTGCTCGTTTGTGAGACATTCATCAGATATGAGAATGTCTAGCAATCCTATGACTGCAGCCATTGGTGTTCTCAATTCATGACTGTCAAATGGTAACATGAAAACCATGCTTTGATTAATAGAAACAATGTTAAAAAGAAGAAGAAAAAGATTTAAGGAATTCGGTAAAGCACTCGCCTCATATTCGCTAAAAATTGGCTTTTGTAGTTGCTAGATGCCTCTGCTTTTCTTCTTGCATCCATATGGCTATTTAAATCTGCCCTTAACTTCATTTCCTTTGAGACTCCATTTGTCAACACAAATATACAAACACATCCTATAACTAATATACATACAGATGCAGATATAAGTATCATTAATGTCTTGAAAGCTCTCTCATCCACCTTCCCCATTATGTATTTCCTTGGAACTATTAAAACACCAACCTATACATTACATACACATATAAGAATTCGATAACACACACATATATATATAAAACTCAAAAGAGATAAGTAAAGGTACCATAGGAAGTCTCTTTAAGTTCAAGAAAAACGAGTCGATGTAGTAGAGTCTGTTGCCTAATTTGGCTTTCTCTATATGAACCTCATGGTTAGGTGGTGGTTTCTTCCCATAGGCTTTTAGCAGCCACTTGGCTCCCGCTTGTATGACCGGGTCTTGTGAGTCAACCGCCATCATGAGATTGGGTCCACTCGTCGAGTTCCTCAACAATGGAGTTGACGAAGAAGTAGCCAACAACCAACCCTCTTGAGATGTCAAATAAATATGACCACTATGAAACTCAACAAGCTCTTTCATAAGCTGACCGACGCTATACAACGAGGTGGTCACACCCACAACCGCCACTATACTCCCCTGAGCCGCATCCCGGACAGGCATAGCCGCTGAAAGCAAGGACGAATTCGTAAATTTACTCACAGCCACATGCCATGAGGCTGCTCCATATGGCACTTGAGACATCCCTGCAATATTAATCAACTCGTCTGGAGGAATCGCCTTTTGTTTCCCAATCTTCTCACCCGTGTCAGGATCTAGTGGTTCTCGGTACCAGACTGCTGATATGTTACTGTGGATCGTTTGATCGTTCCACCCATGATGAGACGATGACGTGTTGACATCATAAAGTCCCGCCATTGTGTAGTTTGTTAGATCATTGTATATGTAATATGTACTGTTGTCTCTTGGATCCCTATGAAACGCTTGAACAAAACCGTTTTTGTACTTTATTGTTATCGAGTTAAGAGCTCGATGACTTGCAAATAATGCCCATGTGACCTCTCTCATAACTGCATACACCTGATGAAACAAGTTAACAAATTACAAGATTCACATTAGTTTTCCATATATTTAACGAAAATTCAAATAAATTAACATAAACCTCAACTTGCTCTGCTTGGTTTTCTGGCTTGTTATACTTTCTGATCACAAACTCAGAGAGCTTAACTTGAGCTGTAGTTATTTCCACAGTAGAATTTAAAATACTCCACATACGTAACACGGGCCGTTGTAACAACTCATACCGCAAACCGTATGCCAAAGCATTTAATGATGTTTTTGTGTACAATCTAGTGAAATGCCATGTGAGAAGTGTAAGCAAGCCTATAAGAATTGCCAACATTACCTGTACAAACAGATTTTCATTTAGTAAACAAATTTTTAAATTATTTTGTTATTGAAACATACCATGATCGCGAGTCGAGCGACAAAGACACTGTAATATGATGACAGACAATTTGCATTATTATGTTGAAGGTCATCTTGTTCAACGTCTCGGTGCAGACCTCTTCGCCTGCAACGCGAGTGGCTTCTTTCCTGAAGAAACACTAAGTGACCCTGGGCAGATTACGGATAATCTGGGGGTTAAGTAATGTTTCCCACGAGGATAAGGTCCAGCAAAGAAGGTTGTTCTTCAGGTGACCTGCAAAACAGACACCCTAAGCTCGTCACTGAGAAGGGGGGGTTCCTCCTTGTGACCACCCTCCGGCGTGAGAATCAGACTAGATTGCTCTGAATATAAGTGTATATTAAGAGATTGCTAGAGAAGATAAGATAATGATATCAGATGATGTCCTTACCATTCCAAGGTGTTGGAGTATTTATAGCCGAAGGTAGGTTTCCTAGAAGGTACAGCCGGCTGAATAGTATTCCTGTTCTACCAACAGTGGGCTACGCACAAGCCATGCTGGTTGGTGGATAGGCTGCGGCCGACAGTGACAAGGTCGGCTGTATACTGTTCCTTTACTGCCGGCTATGCACTGTTCCACCAACTGTAGGCTGCGCACGTCCCATAGTAAGGGTTGGTGAGTAGGCAGCGGCTAATAGTGAAACAGTACTAGAGGGTGCTCCTCCTCGTACTGTTGTCGGTGAGCTGTCACCCTGTGATTGGTTCATGGGCTGTTCTGGTCAGATCGTCTGTTTTGCCCATACCTTGGCAGGTATAGTACAAAAGATCTTCCAGAAGCATACGGACTGGCTCATTTGGGCGGGAGTATTCCCGCCTTGCTCATTCCTTCAGGTGACTACTGAAGTAGCAAGAGTTAGTGCCTTGTGCGTGTAGCCTTGCTATTAGTGCGGGTAGCCTTCCCTGATGGCTTGTATCCGCAACTGCGGGAACAAGCGGGGTACTTCACCATTGGGAGGCTTTCCCTGCGGGTACAGCTGGCGTACTGCGCGTAAGGTCTTCTCTGAGCATGGTGGGTCCTGCGGAAGCAGTTGGTCGTTGCGCAGACGTCCCTCTTCAAGGTGAGTCTTGCGGGTCCAACTGGGCTCTGCTGGGACCTACCTCTTCAAGTCCCCCCAGTACAATGTTCTTCTCATGAATTATTAATAAGTGAGGTGAACTTTTGGACTAGCAAGGGGTTTTGAAAAGGGGTTTTTAGTTTTAAGGTTTTCCGTGGGGATTCTTCCCGCGGTTTTCCTAATGTCACGCAGAAATTCCCGACTTTTCTGCTTGATCTTTGGGTATGAAGCGGGTAGGTCTGTAACCTCCTCGCAAGTCAGGAGCGTTGAGTCCCACTTGTGTGGATTCTCCATGGGGTTTTGGTAGTTTTCAACATAGTGATCAATTATGTTAAAACCACCAATTCCATCTTGGAGTTTCAAACAATATAGTTCTCGACGTTCCCGCCATGCGGGGATGTTATTCCTGTTTCCGCAAGCATGGCCCAGAAGATCCTTCTTGGTTTGAATTCCCTGCGGAGCGCTAAGTATGTGAAGGGTTTTGCCTTGACACTGTACCCGCATTCGTCTTACGGTTACTTTACTTCCAAGGTATTCCTGGCGTCAATTCCCTACGGGTGCTAAGTATGTGAAGGGTTTTGCCTTAACACTATACTCGCACCTGTCTTATAGTTACTTGGTTGCCAAGGAAAGGAGTATTTTCCCGCTTTTGAATCTTTTTGAAATTTTGAAATTCGAAGAGTTGGTGAAAGGATAAGAACAGTCCAAACTATTGAAACGTCGTCCGACGGTTTCTTCTGACAGTGTCAGGACGTGCAGGAAGTTATGGCGACGTGACAGTATATGGTCATTCCAGGCGCTTTTTCAGGCGCGTGGGCGCGAATTTTCGGGCGCGTGGCCGCGAAATTACTGGCACGCGTCCTTTCAACAGCTGTTGCCAGCTTGCTTTTTGCCACGTGTCATAGTTTCATTGCACCTGCGATTTCTCTCTCTTCCGCATTAAATTCATCGCATTAATTGCGATTAGTATATAAAGGGGGAGAGGGTCCTTTGTAATCCACACTTTCACTTTTCTCTTCATCTTCAAAACGATTTCCGGCGAATACTCACCTTTTCAGTCGAGCATTCTCTTGAAATCGTTCTCTTTTTCATACCTGCAAGATGTCTTCTGCTAACGATCTTGAGGCTACAGCCCAGGAGGCTGGGGTGTACGCCGAGCACCCGTCATCCACGTCCGACAAGGATGACAAGAGTACTGCTGGCGAGTGCCAGTGTGCTCTGCCTGTCGATCTATATCAGTACATCGTCAGGAAGTTCATGCTCGAGTCTCTCGAGCCTGAGTTTCCTGAACCTCATCAGACGGTGTATGATGCCCCCAGAGGCAAGATCGAGGTATATGCCGCATTCTTTGTCTATGGGAATCTTAGGTTCCCTTTGACAAAGTTTGTGTACCGTGTCCTAGAGAGGCACGGTGTACACCTGACCGAGGTGCACCCAATGGCGATCGCGAAGATTCGCCACTTCGAGTGGGTGTGCCGGATTCTGGGCGTTGAGCCCTTCGTCGACCGCCTGATGACCTTCTACTCTTGGAGGTGCATCCAGGGGTGGTATACTCTCATAACCCGGATCAAGGGTTTGAAGATTTGCGCAACCGAGCGCAGTCTTTGTTCATGGAAGCGGGAGTTCTTTTTTATCTCCGCTCGCGCCATCCCCCTTGCCATGAAGTTCAAGAATGGGCAAGCACTCCCCAGCCTTCATGCCTCCAACTACCAGGAGGCGGAATGGTTCTCAAAGATATCTCGAGTCCAATCTCCGGTTTACCGCTTTGCGGAGTCCGGGATGGTGATGCTCGGGATGAGCCGGGTGTGGAAGGATGCGGACGCGCAAAAGATCCCGATCGTCCTTGAATACGGTTTGAACTCTGTCCCTTACGGTATGCTCTGTCTTCTTTGTTTATATAGGTTTGTCTTCTAACTGTTTTTCTTTTACTTCAGAGGGGAACGACTTGCAGTCGCTCCTGTATCCGCGGGAGGCTGATAGTCCCGCTCGGATGGGTACTCGTGCTCTAGATGAGAACGAGTTGCCCATCCTTGAACAGACGGCGGAACGGTTCGTGGAGGTCTACCCGCCAGGCCACGAGATCCTGAGCGCCAGGCGGCCAGGTAAGGCGTTATTCAACCCTCGACCCCTCAATGCTGAAACCTCTGCTGGAATTCCTCTAATCTTGTGTTCTGATGAGGAATCCGCAGATGGTCCTCCGTTGGTGCGGAAGAAGAAGGCTGCCGGCGGGAAGGGGAAGGCGAAGGTAGCCTCCACTGCCGATCCGGCGCCTCGGTCTGATTCAGAGACCGAGAGCGAGGAGGTGGCGGGGAACCCTGATGGTGATAAGACCACTGCTCCGGAGGCTGCGACGACTGTCACCTCCGGAGAGCCCAGGATGATGACGGTGAGCGGCGCAAAGAGGCCGGCTCCATCGGGTTCGTCCCCGCCTGTCCGCACTTTTAGGCTCAAGAAAACCCGTAAGTACAAACTTTATTTTTAACTTCATAGCTTTCCATCATTAATACTTATCTTCCTTGTGCAGGCGTGGATGCTACCGCATTCCCGGGTGGAGCGGGGAGGAGTACCTCCGGACCCATGACGGTAGGCTTGGTCAGCCTACCTGAGGCGACGACTCAGGCGGCTGCGCCTGTTTAAGTTGGTTCAGTTGCTCACCCAGTTGAGCCAACTGTTCCAACTGTAATGACATCACCGCTGGCTGTCAGTGCCATATTTACCGCATCTTTCACTGAGCCGGCGGTTACTTTTTCTGCGGACTCCGCAGCGGCGACCACCGTTGTGAGTTCACCTACGGTGAGTTCACCTCCGTTGGTTTCTACTACCGCGGTGGCCTTCACCATACCTCCTCCGTCATCGGCAACGACGGCCGATCCTTCAGGTATGCATGGGGCTTCTCGCCAACCTCTGCCTCCTTCCCATCTACCTGACCTCTTGGATGGATTTCCCTTGGGTTCAGGTGATGGGTTTGGCGGCTATCGGCCTGTTGTTGACCCTACAGGTGCGTAGGGTTCTTTTGGCCTCTTTTTTTTTTTTTTTTTTTTTTTTTATATATCATCTTTTCCTAACTGCTTTTTGTTTTTTGCAGTGTCGGATTCCAATGAAGTGTATGTTCCACGATGGAACATCCGCCGAGGAACAACCCTTCGCACACCTGTGGAGTGCGTGGAGTGGGCTCGTCACGCAGCTCCCAGTGGTGCGTTGGGGGAAGCCATGGCTAGCTACCAGGAGGGTAGGCTAACCAATGAGCTTCGGGTTCTCCTGGCCCGGATGCAGCCGCGCGTCGAGCTGCTTTGTCGTGAAAACGATAAGTTAAAAGCAGCTCGTATCCAAGAAGTAGCTCAGGCGCGGGCTGTCCGGGAGGAGAATAGGAGGCTCTCCGCCGCTGCTGCGGAGAAGGAGAAGGCGTTCAAGGCCCTTGAAGTTGAAGTTCAGGCCCGTCTCGAGGCCCGTTCCAAGGCTGCCCAAGCTGTTAACGAACAGCTTCGGCTGGCTAAGGAAACTGCTCGGAACGCAACTGAAAGGGCCACCAAGGCTGAAGCTGTTGCTGAGCCTCTACGCCTCGAGAATGAGGAACTTAAAGCCAAACTAGAGGCGCTCCAACAGGCTCATGATGCCTTGGCGATGGAAGACGCGAAGAAGCTCCAAGAGATCCTGGACCAGTGGGGGGTGCTTGACCAGACTGAGCGGAAGCTAAAGGGCGTTGAAGAGGCTGCGGCTAAAGAAGTGTTGTTTGCTAATCTCAACAAAAGTGAAGCCGAACGCGCCCGTACCCAAGCTCAAGCTGCCCTCCAGGAAGCTCTGGTTACCAAGGAATGGCTTCTTCGAGAAGCGTTGTCTCAGGTAAGCTTAACTTCATAATGTCTTTACGCTTTTCTTTGTAAATAGAAAAGGTTTTGATACTTGTATTTTTTCTTGTAGGTTGTGCATCGAGTCTTCACGGACACATCATACGACGATGCCATGAGCGCAGCCCTCAACGCTTCTCATGAGGATGGGGAAAAGGCCGGCTTCCTGCTTGGTCTGGGGTTCGTTGAGAAAGGTATCCCGCCTTCCAACTTCCCTTTGTACGATGTGGATACTGAAGCTGTTTATGACCAAGTAGTGAACCAGTATGCCGCCTTCCCGCATCCGGTGGTGGAGAAGGTGAACGAAGTTGCTGCTGCTGATGATGGGCTAGCTATCCTTAAAGCTTTCCTTGAACCGCCACGCTCTACTGATGGTGCGGGTCCAAGTGGAAGTGGTCCTGAAGCTTGATCCTGAAGATCCCTTTCCACCATTAGCGTAGATTTTTGTTTTTGTATAGCTTCTTTTTTATGCGGGTATGCACCCAGCAATCTTTGTAATATTTGAATTTTGATGGAATAAAGATTGTGTTAATTCCTTGCCTTGTTTATTTTACGCATGTTTTGATTTAACTTAGCAATTTCTTTAGTACTTAGATAAGTTAACTTTTTAACGTGGCAAATTATAAGTTTGTTTCGCTTCCTCTTTCATGATTATGCGGGTATGACCGTCACTTACACTTAGTAGGATGGCTTAACTTTACTTATATCTGACCTGCGTGGAAGTTTTCCTCATCTTTTCCTTTGAAATTTTCTAAGTGTTTAGAATAAGTTAACCTTTGAACATGGTAGATAATAGGTTGAAGTTTTGCCTCCTTGTTCGTGATTGTGCGGTTAAGACCGTCACTTGCACTTAGTAGGATGGCTAAACTTTGCCTACATCTGACCTGCGTAGAGGTTTTCCTTAAAACTTTTGAAATTTTTACGTTTTGTGTTTAAGCGGGTTTTGCCGCCTTCCACACGTAACGACTTACTTCTTCCCATATTTATGCGGTGAATACCGGCACATCAGTGTGGGAAGTTCATAAGTATAAAGGTAAGGCTATCAACACATTGTGAAAGGAGAATCATTTCCATTAGAAGTGGCTCTAGGCCTTTTCTTTACAAGTTTGGAATTGATCTACATGTAACATTTGCGTAATTGAGCTCCATTCCATGTTCTTGGGATGGGAGTGCCATCGAGCCTTTCGAGCCGGTACGCGCCCTTTCCCAGAACTTTTTTGATAATGTATGGCCCTTCCCAAACCGGGGCCAGTTTTCCTGGGCGTTGTTGGTTCGAAGCCTCGTTGTTACGCAGTATGTAGTCTCCTACATTGAAGTTGCAGAGTTTTACCCGCGTGTTGTAGTACTTTTGCATTTGTCGCTTGTAGTTCTCTTCACGCACTGCGGCTAAGTCTCTGCGTTCCTCGGTTAGCATAGGTCTAACCGTCTTTCCGCATCATTGTCTTCTGGCTGAATCAAGACCCTTGGTGAGGGTAAACCAATTTCGACCGGGACCATGGCTTCAGTGCCATAAGTGAGACTGAAAGGGGTTTCTCCCGTACTGGCCTTTTTCATCGTTCTGTTTGCCCAAAGGACGTGCGGAAGCTCGTCCACCCAGCCGGATCTGTGTTCCAAGAGTCTTTTCTTTATGCCTTCGATGATGCTCTTATTTGCTCTTTCTACCTCACCATTACCCTGCGGGTGCGCCACTGAGGTAAAAGTGTGGGTGATTTGAAGTTCTTCCAGCCACTTTTGTAGCTTTTTGTCCGCAAAGTTGGTGCCGTTATCGCTCACCAAATTCTGTGGAAGTCCAAAACGACAAATAATAAATTCCCAAATAAAGTTCTTGATATGTTTCGCGGTTGTTTGGGCTAAGGGTTTTGCTTCTATCCACTTGGTGAAGTAGTCGATGGCTACCACTAGGAACTGAACATTTCCTGCTGCTGTAGGAAATGGGCCTGTCACATCGATGGCCCACTTCTGAAATGGCCATGAAGAGGTGACTGGAACAAGTTCATTTTTCGGGCGATGCGTGTTGGGTGCGTAGAGCTGACAAGACCTGCATTTTCTGATGTATGCCAGCGCATCCGTATGCATCCCCGGCCAAAAGTATCCCGCGTTGTTTAGCTTAGCTACAACAGCGCATGGACCTGCGTGTACTCCACAGATGCCTTCGTGTACTTCCCTTAGGAGGTAGTCAGCATCTTGGTTGTCCACACATCTTAAGAGTGGGCCAAGAAAGTTACGTCTGTAAAGGATGTCATCGATGAGTTGATAATTCAGTGCTTTACAGCGTAGTTTTCTTGCCTGTGTTTTTTACTCTGGTAGTGTACCTGCCGCAAGGTATTTTATTATTGGTGTCATCCACGTTTCTGTGCCGGTTTGGATGACACAAATTTCCTTGTGCGGGACCGAAGGTGCCTCGAGGAGTTCAATGCGGATGTCCTTTCCCAAGTGGGTGAAAGCTAATGATTCAAGCTTGCTTAACGCATCCGCATATTTGTTTTCACTACGCTTGACGTGTATGACTTTGCAATCGTTAAAATCGCGCATAAGGGTTTTTGCTTGTGCGAGGTACAGGGCCATTGTGTCGTTCACGGCCGTGTACGTCCCGTTGATTTGATTGGCTACTAACATGGAATCCACGTGGGCTTCCAAGTGTTTCACTCCCATCTTACGCGCAATTCTCAGCCCGGCCAAGAATGCTTCATACTCGGCTTCGTTATTCGTACTTGGAAAATCCAGTCGAATAGCGTAAGTGTATTCTTGGCCTGCTGGGTTGGTTAGTTTCAGCCCTGCGCCTGAACCCTCGTTACTGGCTGCTCCATCAGTGTAGAGTCGCCAGACATCATTTATGTCCTGTGCTGGAGAGGGTTGAGCCTCTTCCTGGCACTCTTTTTCCCGCGATGCAGGCACTTCCGCAATAAAGTCGGCCAAAACCTGGCCTTTTATGGCTGGTCTTGGCTTATACTTTATCGCGTATTCCCCCAACTCAATTGCCCATTTGGCTAGGCGTCCCGATAACTCGGGTTTGCGTAGAACGTTTGCAAGTTTGAAGTGTAACACCCCGACCAAAGGCGGATTATACATCGGGGCGCCACATATTGTTTCATTACTCGTGACACTATTGGGTGTCAATATTTAATAAATACATTCATTCGCGCACGCGCAAGGTAAACACAAGATAACATAAATCAATATATTATAAGGCAAAATATTAGAACAACAAATAACTTGTCTTGATACATTTTAATCTAGGTCCAAAATAAAGAAAACTTCCTATGTGTCCACAAGCTCCAAAACGGCTACTGCAAACCTGAACATGTGTTAAAATAAACGTCAAACACTTGCGTGTTGGTGAGAAATCAAGTTTAATAGATAATAGATAACAATAAATCTGCGCGCAACACGTGTATG
Source organism: Bidens hawaiensis (assembly GCF_021521415.1). Taxonomy (NCBI): domain Eukaryota; kingdom Viridiplantae; phylum Streptophyta; class Magnoliopsida; order Asterales; family Asteraceae; genus Bidens; species Bidens hawaiensis. Next base: position 350,049 of record NW_027492360.1, on the reverse strand, counting down.
TCTGGTGTTTAACAAGGGTGTAATCAGATTGTGATCAAGCCTAAATAGATCATAGCTCATAGTTCATAGTTCAATCCGTGCTCCCAAATGAGCAAAAAAACGAGAAAACATCTGTGCAAGTGTAAACAAAGAAAACCGTAAACGATAGGTCTCCCGTGTTCATCTAATGGATCCATGAAAACTTCGGAATAGGCCGAACAAAGCGGTTAATGATACACATGCAAATAAACAGCCAAGTAAACGTCCTCAACACATGGGATACTGCGCGACTAAAGTTCATAAACAAGTTTAAGACTCAAGTTTGTACGAACACATGAACATCCCAAAACATTAAAAATAAAAAGGGATTAGGTACGAGATTACTCACTTGATAAACGATGCGGTGTAAGATAAAGCAAGAACCAACTTTAAACAAGCACAAGTTAACCTAGAATTAAAGATTATTGTTTTAATGATTTGTTTTAAGTCTTGATTATAAGTTAGCATAATTAATAAGTAAATTATTATATATAATATATATTACCGGAAAAGCAGGGCAGAACAGGGAGGAAGACGGAGGCAGAGAGGAGGCGGCAGAGAGAGCAAGGAGGAGGTTAAATTAAGTGTTGGTGTGTGATGTGTTAGGAAAAATAATACTATTATTTATAGGGAAACCCTAGGAGACATGAATCCAGAAAAAGGGGAAAAGATTCCAAGACAAACAGAACAAGACAAAACAAAAGATAACAAAAGATATCAAAAGCAAGTTCAGAAAGTAAAAGATATCAAAAGATATGGCAGCAGGGAAAAAGAGAAAAAAGGCTGACAGGGAACAGTAAAAAGGCATGGGAGGGTCAGATAAAGGTACTGGTCAAGCATGGAAAAGCAGATCTCAAAAGATAATGTCAGTCACTTTTTCTGCCAACCAATGGGGTTGGTGCGCATGCTGCGCCAAAAGTGGCTTTTCAGACATAAGATAGGTCAGGTCAACAGCACAGAAGATAAGACAACACAAAAGCAAACGGCTAGATTCAACAGAAGAAAACTCAAAGGGTTTAGCGCGAGAAGGCTAAGGCGCGCCGCGGGAAGAATCACATTTCTTAGCGCGCCGCGGGAGGAACTTCAATTCCTAGCGCGCCGCGGGAAGAACTATAATTCTTCGCGCGTCGAGGGATGAACTACGATTCTTAGCGCGCTGCGAGAAGAACTACAAATCCTTAGCGCATCGCGGGAAGAACTACCGTTCTTAGCGCGCTGCGAGAAGAATTACAATTCTTAGCGCGCTGCGAGAAGAGTTCGTCTCGCGTATCGCTGGAACAGATGGTCTTCACGCAGGCTTCCTTGAAAGGAGTCTGGCGCGTGGAGCTGCGCAGACAACCTCAGGCGGGAAGAAACAAAGGACAAGGAAAGAGTTGGAAGAGGGAAACAAGGCTTAAGGGCGGAACGACGGCAAGAGAGAGAAAAAGGCGGGACGGCGACAAGAGGGAAAAGAAGGCGGAAAGAGAGAAGAAGAGGGATGGGACGGCGGAAAGAAAGAGAGAGAAAGAGGCGGGAAGGAAAATATATTATTATTATTAAAAGTAAAATATAAGTATAAATAAATATTAAATCATAAAAGAAAGAGATCGGGTCAGAGAAATGGGTACCTGGGTCGGGTCGGATCGGGGCAGATGTTACAGTCTCCCCTACTTTAAGAAATTTCGTCCCGAAATTTATCTCGAAGTAGGTTGCGCAGAGAACAGGTGCGGGTACTTGATCTTCATTTGATCTTCCATTTCCCATGTAAACTTGGCTCCGCGCTTTGACTCCCAGCGAACTTTCACGATAGGGATGCGACTGCGCTTGGTTTGCTTAACCTCACGATCCATAATCTCAACAGGCTTCTCAACGAAATGCATAGATTCATCAACTTGAACTTCATCAAGTGGAACGTGAAGGTTCTCGTCAGCTAAACACTTCTTGAGATTGGATACATGGAACGTTGGATGCACATTACTGAGCGCGGGCGGCAGGTCAAGTCTGTAGGCAACTTTCCCTACACGCGCGAGAATCTTAAATGGTCCAACATATCGAGGAGCAAGCTTACCTTTCTTCCCAAAGCGGACAACACCCTTCCAGGGCGACACTTTGAGGAGAACAAGATCACCAACTTGAAATTCGAGAGGCTTCCGCCTACGATCTGTGTAACTCTTCTGTCGGCTTCTGGCAGTCAGCAGATGATCACGGATCTTGGCGATTTTATCGGTTGTCTCTTGAACAAGTTCGGGTCCTGTGATTTGAGCTTCTCCCACTTCGCTCCAACAAATCGAGGAGCGGCACTTACGACCGTAAAGTGCTTCAAATGGGGCCATACCGATACTGGAATGATAGCTGTTATTATAAGAGAACTCAATCAAAGGCAGGTGTGAATCCCAATTACCTCCAAAATCAAGAACACAAGATCGGAGCATATCCTCAAGAGTTTGAATAGTTCGCTCAGACTGACCGTCAGTCTGAGGATGATATGCCGTACTCATGTCCAAGCGAGTTCCTAGCGCAGATTGGAGAGATTTCCAAAAGCGAGATATAAAACGGCCATCGCGATCGGATATGATGCTCAAAGGAGTACCATGACGGCAGACAATTTCCTTGACATAAAGCTGCGCGAGTTGCTCAACATGGTAGTTTTCACGAATAGGCAGAAAGTGAGCAGACTTAGTCAAACGATCCACTATTACCCAAATGCTATCATGTTTGCTTGCTGTCAAAGGTAACTTGGTAATAAAGTCCATCGCTACACATTCCCATTTCCACGTAGGAATTTCTGGTTGTTCGAGCAAACCAGATGAGCGTTGGTGTTCAGCTTTCACCTTAGAACAAGTCAGGCATTTAGCTACGAACACAGCAATATCCTTTTTCATACCGGGCCACCAATAAGTTATGCGCAAATCCTTGTACATCTTATCAGCGCCAGGATGAATAGAATACCGAGATTTATGCGCTTCACTCATGATATCAGCGCGAAGATTCTCATCACAGGGAATCCAGATGCGATTAAGATAGCAGAGAATTCCACTCAGATTAGGGACAAAGTGCGCTTCCGCGCCACACGCTAACTCGGCGCGAAGGTTACCATTACTGATGGATGCGCGCTGCGCGTCACGAATACGCGATTCAAGGTTGCTTTGAATCGGCGCGAAGTGAAGCTGCGTGCGCGGCAAAATACAGTTGAGCTGGCAGGGTTTTCGGCTGAGCGCATCGGCTACCACATTAGCCTTACCAGGATGATACCGGATCTCACAATCGTAATCGCTGATGAGTTCGTTCCATCGGCGTTGCCTCATGTTAAGTTCCTTCTGATCAAAAATATGCTGAAGGCTTTTATGGTCAGTGTAGAGGATACACCTAGTACCATAAAGGTAGTGTCTCCAGATCTTCAAGGCAAAAACAACTGCACCAAGTTCGAGATCGTGAGTTGTATAATTCTTTTCATGAACCTTAAGTTGCCTTGATGCGTAAGCGATAACCTTGCCTCGTTGCATAAGAACACAACCGAGACCTTGGTTGGAGGCATCGCAGTACACGACAAAATCATCATTACCCTCAGGTAGCGCAAGAACAGGAGCTTCACACAACAAACGCTTGAGCGTTAGAAAGGCTTCTTCTTGCTTCGAGCCCCAAATATACGGTTTACCTTTGTGCGTTAGAGCTGTTAAAGGCAAAGCGATCTTCGAGAAGTTCGAAATAAATCGCCGGTAATAACCAGCTAAGCCCAGAAAGGAACGGATTTCGGTAGGAGTGGATGGCGTAATCCAGTTCTTGATTGCTTCAATTTTGGATGGGTCGACATGAATACCCATCATGTTCACAACATGGCCAAGAAACTGTACTTCATCAGACCAGAATTCACACTTGGAAAGCTTAGCATAGAGTTGCTCAGCTCTAAGCTTCTGCAACACCAACCGAAGATGTTGCTCATGCTCGGCCTTGGTCTTAGAATACACCAGAACATCATCGATAAACACAATCACGAATTTATCCAAGAAAGGTCTACACACCCGATTCATTAGATCCATGAAAACGGCGGGTGCGTTGGTTAAACCGAAGGACATGACCAAGAATTCAAAATGGCCATAACGAGTTCGAAAAGCAGTCTTCGGAACATCTTCATCGCGGATGCGCAACTGGTGATAGCCAGAGCGGAGATCGATCTTGGAAAAAACAAGAGGCACCTTGGAGTTGATCAAAGAGGTCGTCAATACGCGGTAAGGGATACCGGTTTTTAATGGTGAGTTTGTTTAACTCGCGGTAATCAATACACATGCGAAACGATCCATCTTTCTTTTTAACGAACAACACCGGAGCACCCCAGGGCGAAGAGCTAGGGCGGATGAATCCTTTAGCAGTCAACTCTTGAAGTTGGCTTGCCAATTCTTGCATCTCAGCGGGTGCAAGACGATAAGGAGATTTAGCTACGGGGGAAGCACCAGGGACAAGATCAATACGGAACTCGACTTCACGAGCGGGAGGGATACCAGGAAGATCATCAGGAAAAACTTCAGGAAAATCGCGCACAACAGGGATATCGCGAAGCTTCTTTTCTTCAGCAGGTTTAACCACATGGGCTAGAAATGCAATACACTTCTTCCGCATGAGTCTTTGGGCTTCGGCGCAAGACATAAGTTTAAGACCGCGGGAGGGTTTTTCGCCGTAGATATGAAGATCACCATTTTCTCGACGTATGCGAATCATCTTCTTGGCGCAAATAACTTCGGCGCGATTATGCGTAAGCCAGTCCATACCAATGATAACATCAAAGCTTCCAAGAGGCATGGGGATGAGGTCGATCAGAAAATCGTTTTCGTTAAGGTTAAGCGTGCAATCTTTAATCACTGAGTTAATTAAAACAGTTTCACCGTTAGCCAATTCAACTGAAAAATTCTCTTTTAAATCGTTGCGCGGTCGCGCAAGCTTCTGCTCAAACGCGCGAGAAATAAAACTTCGATCGGCGCCAGTATCAAAAAGTACAGAAGCATAAAATCCGTTGAGCAAAAATGTACCATTAACTACGTCATTATTCGCTTGCGCTTGATGCGCGGTTATGTTAAAAGCTCGTCCGCGTGTCACTTGGTTCGAAATCTGGTTCACCGGATTCGCTTGCGTAATCTGAACTTGTAGTCTCAGGCATGCGTTCCGGAAATGACTGGGATCACCGCAGTTAAAGCACGACCTGGGTCGTGGGTTTTGGTAGGTTGGTTGAGGGTTCTGCGGGTAGACTGGTGGTGTTTGCGCAATTGGGTTGGCGGGAGGGACTCTACAGTATTCGGCAGAGTGACCAACACGGCCACATCGGTTACATTGTCGACACGGGGTTTGGGTTGGGTGATGAAGTCTACAGGTTGGGCAAAAGGGTTGATTTCCTGTGTAAGGTTTCTTAGGTGGCGGGGCAGGGAGTGCGGGATTGGTTAAGGCATAGTTATGGACTACAGGAGGGGTTGGGTAGGCTGTCAGTGGGTTAGGCGCGTAAACTGGAGGTTGGTAGATGGGTTGCTGGACAATGGGCGGGTTGGTAAGCGCATAGGCTTTGCGCCTGCGCTTGAGGTTGTTACGGTTTGAGGGTTCTGGTTTGGTTTCTGTTGGTTCAGGGGCAGTCTTGGTGAGTTTGGTCTTTTCTGTTCCCCGCAGGAACAGGGTTCCTGCTCTGACATGGTTGTCGCTGAGCACAGCGGCCAACTCGATGGCGTCAGAGAGGGTTACTGGGTTTCTGGCCCATACAGAATCTTGAATTTCCATGGGGAGACCCCCAAGGAATTTCTCTATGGCTCGGCGGGAAGGGGTAACAAGGTGAGGGATCAGCAAACTTAGTTCATGGAAGCGCGTCGCGTACTCGCGCGCTACGCCACTGTACTGATTAAGATTCCAAAATTCTTCCTCCAGGCGCTTAACTTCGTTGGGAGGGCAGAATTCTCGCGTCAGAATTCCTTTGAATTCCTCCCATGTCATGCTGGAAGCAGCTTCTGCGCCACGCGCATGAGCTACTCCATTCCACCATGTAAGCGCTCTAGATTCCAGGACACTGGAAGCATACAGGGTTCGTCTGTCTGAGGGGCATTGGGTGTGGAGGAAAGTGTTTTCTATTTTCTCAAGCCACTGGAGCATCACGGTGGCTCCTTCAAGACCTGTGAACTTTGGAGGGTTACCCGCGTTAAAGGACTTAATGTTGTAACCAGAGGTGTTGGTATTGTTTTGGCTCAAAGCTTGGGCTATTGCGGCGGCCATTTCCTGGGAACGTTGCTGCGAGCGTCTGCGCGCGGCTTCTTTCTTCTTAAGATGGCGAGCTGATAGTGGAGGCATTCTATAAAAGTTTTAATTTTAGTTAATATCTTGGTTTTAGCGCAAAGTATAACCCTATAAAGCTTGGTTTCGCGGAGTTAGATACTATCAAAAGTTAAAGTAAAATAAATGACCCTAAATGCAGACTTAATAAAGGTAACAAATCCGAATCAAGAATCGACAATTCATGTATCACCATGACTTTCCGAATTCCCAATTTAAAATATACGAGCAAACGAGTATTGGAGATTGACGATTCATGTATCACCATGACTTTTCAATCTTCAATAAAAAATATACAAGAAAATGAGTATTGGAGGTTGACAATTCATGTATCACCATGACTTTTCAAGTCTCCAACCTCAGAACATAATCGTAAATGGAAATTGAAAATCAACTATTCATGTATCACCATGACTTTTCGGATTTTCAAATCCAACAAACGAATATGTAAGTAAAATCAATAAAAATCGAAATTCAACAAAAATCGAAATATCGCGGAATAAAACATAAAATCATATACTGCGCAAGCGCGAGCATATTCATAAATAACGAGTAATTAACAATAAGCGTGCAAACATGAGATTTCTCTCATGCGCGAGAAGGGACTCTTAGGTATTCTAGGCCGTTACGTCTAACCACCTATCCTAAAGTCAACGAGCTCTGATACCAATCTGTAACACCCCGACCAAAGGCGGATTATACATCGGGGCGCCACATATTGTTTCATTACTCGTGACACTATTGGGTGTCAATATTTAATAAATACATTCATTCGCGCACGCGCAAGGTAAACACAAGATAACATAAATCAATATATTATAAGGCAAAATATTAGAACAACAAATAACTTGTCTTGATACATTTTAATCTAGGTCCAAAATAAAGAAAACTTCCTATGTGTCCACAAGCTCCAAAACAGCTACTGCAAACCTGAACATGTGTTAAAATAAACGTCAAACACTTGCGTGTTGGTGAGAAATCAAGTTTAATACAATACATAGATAACAATAAATCTGCGCGCAACACGTGTATGTCTGGTGTTTAACAAGGGTGTAATCAGATTGTGATCAAGCCTAAATAGATCATAGCTTATAGTTCATAGTTCAATCCGTGCTCCCAAATGAGCACAAAAACGAGAAAACATCTGTGCAAGTGTAAACAAAGAAAACCGTAAACGATAGGTCTCCCGTGTTCATCTAATGGATCCATGAAAACTTCGGAATAGGCCGAACAAAGCGGTTAATGATACACATGCAAATAAACAGCCAAGTAAACGTCCTCAACACATGGGATACTGCGCGACTAAAGTTCATAAACAAGTTTAAGACTCAAGTTTGTACGAACACATGAACATCCCAAAACATTAAAAATAAAAAGGGATTAGGTACGAGATTACTCACTTGATAAACGATGCGGTGTAAGATAAAGCAAGAACCAACTTTAAACAAGCACAAGTTAACCTAGAATTAAAGATTATTGTTTTAATGATTTGTTTTAAGTCTTGATTATAAGTTAGCATAATTAATAAGTAAATTATTATATATAATATATATTACCGGAAAAGCAGGGCAGAACAGGGAGGAAGACGGAGGCAGAGAGGAGGCGGCAGAGAGAGCAAGGAGGAGGTTAAATTAAGTGTTGGTGTGTGATGTGTTAGGAAAAATAATACTATTATTTATAGGGAAACCCTAGGAGACATGAATCCAGAAAAAGGGGAAAAGATTCCAAGACAAACAGAACAAGACAAAACAAAAGATAACAAAAGATATCAAAAGCAAGTTCAGAAAGTAAAAGATATCAAAAGATATGGCAGCAGGGAAAAAGAGAAAAAAGGCTGACAGGGAACAGTAAAAAGGCATGGGAGGGTCAGATAAAGGTACTGGTCAAGCATGGAAAAGCAGATCTCAAAAGATAATGTCAGTCACTTTTTCTGCCAACCAATGGGGTTGGTGCGCATGCTGCGCCAAAAGTGGCTTTTCAGACATAAGATAGGTCAGGTCAACAGCACAGAAGATAAGACAACACAAAAGCAAACGGCTAGATTCAACAGAAGAAAACTCAAAGGGTTTAGCGCGAGAAGGCTAAGGCGCGCCGCGGGAAGAATCACATTTCTTAGCGCGCCGCGGGAGGAACTTCAATTCCTAGCGCGCCGCGGGAAGAACTATAATTCTTCGCGCGTCGAGGGATGAACTACGATTCTTAGCGCGCTGCGAGAAGAACTACAAATCCTTAGCGCATCGCGGGAAGAACTACCGTTCTTAGCGCGCTGCGAGAAGAATTACAATTCTTAGCGCGCTGCGAGAAGAGTTCGTCTCGCGTATCGCTGGAACAGATGGTCTTCACGCAGGCTTCCTTGAAAGGAGTCTGGCGCGTGGAGCTGCGCAGACAACCTCAGGCGGGAAGAAACAAAGGACAAGGAAAGAGTTGGAAGAGGGAAACAAGGCTTAAGGGCGGAACGACGGCAAGAGAGAGAAAAAGGCGGGACGGCGACAAGAGGGAAAAGAAGGCGGAAAGAGAGAAGAAGAGGGATGGGACGGCGGAAAGAAAGAGAGAGAAAGAGGCGGGAAGGAAAATATATTATTATTATTAAAAGTAAAATATAAGTATAAATAAATATTAAATCATAAAAGAAAGAGATCGGGTCAGAGAAATGGGTACCTGGGTCGGGTCGGATCGGGGCAGATGTTACATGAAGTTGGAGAGAATGGTGATTGGGTGACCCTGGAAATATCGTCTTAACCTGCGTGAAGCGTGTATAAGTGCTAAGACTAATTTTTCGAGGGTAGAGTACCGGGTTTCTACGTCTGTTAGGATACGGCTGACATAATAGATTGGCATCTGGATGCTTTTCCGTTCAACTAGCAGGACCGCCCCGGTTGCTCTATCTGTTGCGGAAAGGTATAGGATTAACTCCTCTCCCGCTTTTGGTGCTGTGAGCGTTGGGAGTTCGATCAAGCGTGACCGAATCTCCTGAAAAGCTGCTTCCGCTTCTGGTGTCCAGCGGAAGTGCGTTTTCTTTAAACAGTTTCTCAACGTTGACACGAAAGGAAACGACTTATCCGCGTGGTTTGCCAAAAAGCGATTAAGTGCCACTAGTCGTCCATTCAGTGTCTGAGCCTGTTTGATGGTAGTAGGTGATTCCATTTTGATAATGGCTTCGACCTTTTCAGGGTTCGCTCTGAAGCCATCTTTAGTGACGATGACCCCCAAGAACTTCCCTTCTTCCATTCCAAAGGCACACTTGCTCGGGTTGAGTTTCATGTTTATCTTCCTAAGCGTGTTGAAAGTTTCTTCGATGTCTTTCAACATCGCTTCTGCGTCAGGGCTTTTGATGACCAAGTCATCCATGTAGACTTCCAAGTTCCTCCCAATTTGGGCATGAAACTGGTTGTCCATCAGGCGTTGGTATGTGGACCCGGCATTCTTAAGTCCAAATGGCATCATTTGGTAACAAAATGTGCCATCGGGCGTCCGAAAAGCGGTTTTGTCCTGATCATCAACGGCCATGTGGATTTGATGGTACCCCTTATACGCATCCAGGAAGCATTTAAGGCGAAACGGTGCTAACGAATCCACCTTAAGATTAATTTCGGGTAACGGATAACAATCTTTGGGGCATGCTTTGTTTAAGTCCTTGAAATCTATGCACATGCGCCATTGTTTGTTATTCTTCGGTACCATAACGGGATTTGCAACCCATGTTTGATATCTGCTAACGCGTACGATGCCTGCGTCAAGGAGTTCCTTGACTTGGGTTCTACACGCGTTAGTTTGTTCTGGCCCCATTACTCTGCGCTTTTGTACGACTGGCGTAACAGCCGGATCGCACCTGAGCTTATGCTCTGCCTTACTTCGGGGTACACCAGTCATGTCAGCTGGTGTCCACGCGAAGATGTCAGCGTTTTTCTGTAGTAAGCGTTTGAGTAAGGTGCGTGTGGGATCAACAACTGTTGGGCCAATGGTAACGGCCTGGTCAGGGTATTTGCCGTTGAAGGCCCATCTTTCCGGTTCGGTGATGGTTGGTTTAGCCATCTTTGGTTTGGGTTTAGATGAGACAGATGCGATGCATACCTGGGGAATGCCGGTGATCATCGCTACACCCTCAGCTGTTGGCCATCCCATCATGCCGTGGACTGAAGATACCACGGCGTTGAATCTTGCCATCCCGTCTCTTCCGAAGAGAATGTCATATGTGTGGTGTGGCTTCCTCATCACGACAAAATCCACGTCTTCTGTTCGTGAGTGATTCCCGTCCGTAAGAGTGACGGGGAAAGATAGGATACCCAGGGGGGTGTTTGTGCTGCCGTCGAACCCTTCCATCGAGGCGTAGATCGTTTCCAGGCGTTCTTTGTCTTCGTCATCTAGCTTGTCGAAGAACTGCCTGTACATCACCGTTGACGAGGCGCCGTTGTCAGCAAGAGTGCGAGAAGTGATGTAGTGCCCCAGCTGGCTTTTGATGACGATAGGGCCTTCTTTGCTGGGTCCTCCTGGCACTCGTGGGAAGCGCACCTCAGCTTCCTTCCACGCGCATGGTTCTGTCGCTCGCCTTTTTCTTCCTCTGATCTTGCCATGAACCATGTTGATGCTGATGTCAACGGGCTTTCGTCCGTTGCCTCTGTACCGGTTATCATTCCTTCCTCCCTTCTTGATTGATGCCACAAGGTGTGCCAGTCTTCCATCCTTGACGAATGTTTCAACAATATCCTTCAAAGATGTACACTCCTCCGTACTATGACCTTTTGTCCCGTGGAAGTCACATGATTTGCTTTGATCCGCATTAGGTCGCTGCCGGATCATTGGAGCTTTTGGCCATGGTAGTTTTTCGGTGGCAAATATCTCCGTGACGCTTTTGGTGAGTGGCGTCCACCGGTGTTTTCGGCTTGAAGGGTGTGTGTTATCTCTTCCGCCAACAAGAGGGTGAGAGCTGGATGAGGTGTCAAAGTTTACCCTTGACTGCCAAATACCTAGCTTCCTCTTTTTGTTCTACCAGGCGATCCGAACATTGTTTTCTCTAGTCCTTTGCGTGTAGAGGTGTGTACTCTGGGGAAGATCCCTTCCCAGTTGCTTCTCCGTCTCGGCAAAGCGCTTGGCCGCCGTCATGATGGCATCCCATGTGGATGGCATGCCGTCCTTACCCGTCAATGTGCGGATAAGCTCTGGGTATTCGGCGCCCTGGATGAAAGCTGCGCGAACAAGATCTTCACTTATGTTGCCCAGACTCAGCTTTTTGGAGTTGAAGCGAGTGATGAAGTCTAGTAAAGATTCATCCTCCTCTCTAACGCAGTTGAGGATCGTCCACTGTTCTTCAGTATATTTCCTCTGTTGGCTGAAGTGTTGGCTGAACTTGTTCTGAAAGTCCGCCCAATCATAGATGTGGTGGACCGGTAAACGATCGAACCATGCCCTGGCCGCTCCAACCAGAGTCATCTGGAATATATAACACCACGTGGGTTCCGTCCAGTTACTGACGGTTGCCCCCGCAATGAATCTGTTCAAGTGGTCGTCTGGGTCGGATAGACCATCATAAGTGCCGATGTTGGACATTTGTTTGGCACTTCTCGGGGCGATTGCTTCCGCAATGTCCCTTGCAAACTTGGACTTTCCTGCATTTGCAGCAGTTGGTCTAAAGGTTTTGGAGAAGTCACGTGGGTTTCTCCCCGCGTTCGTTGGTTTAAAGGTTTCTCCAAAATTCCTTGTCGGTTGGAAGTCCGTTTCCTTACGTTTCCCTTTTGCCTTATGGCTAGGGTTTGCGTCGGTATCGGATTCTTCCCGCTCATCGTCCGAGTACTCGCACTCACTGTTCATGTTGAGATGTTGGCGAGTACTGCCGAATTCGTCAGCCTGTTGAAGTGAACGCAAGCGTTCATCCAACTCAGCTTGGAACTCTTTCTGACGTGCTTCGGCCCACGCCTTAACTTGATCGAGTGTTTGGCGAGGGACCCTCGTCCGTTTCTCCAACAGGGCATCAGTGAACCCTAGTGAAATATTGTTTACTGCACTTGTCCCGGCTTGGGTAACCGGGGTAGTGTTCGTAAAATTTGTGTAACCGCCGGTGTTTCCCCCAGTTGCTGGGGTTGTGGTTACCGGGGTTTCTTGGTCACTTACTGGTTTTGGGACCGGAGTAACGTTAACCATTTCTTCAGAAATTTTGAAAAAACTAAGAATTAGTTCTAGCTTTTATGCACGGATGGCGCCAATGAAGAAACACTAAGTGACCCTGGGCAGATTACGGATAATCTGGGGGTTAAGTAATGTTTCCCACGAGGATAAGGTCCAGCAAAGAAGGTTGTTCTTCAGGTGACCTGCAAAACAGACACCGTAAGCTCGTCACTGAGAAGGGGGGGGGGGTTCCTCCTTGTGACCACCCTCCGGCGTGAGAATCAGACTAGATTGCTCTGAATATAAGTGTATATTAAGAGATTGCTAGAGAAGATAAGATAATGATATCAGATGATGTCCTTACCATTCCAAGGTGTTGGAGTATTTATAGCCGAAGGTAGGTTTCCTAGAAGGTACAGCCGGCTGAATAGTATTCCTGTTCTACCAACAGTGGGCTACGCACAAGCCATGCTGGTTGGTGGATAGGCTGCGGCCGACAGTGACAAGGTCGGCTGTATACTGTTCCTTTACTGCCGGCTATGCACTGTTCCACCAACTGTAGGCTGCGCACGTCCCATAGTAAGGGTTGGTGAGTAGGCAGCGGCTAATAGTGAAACAGTACTAGAGGGTGCTCCTCCTCGTACTGTTGTCGGTGAGCTGTCACCCTGTGATTGGTTCATGGGCTGTTCTGGTCAGATCGTCTGTTTTGCCCATACCTTGGCAGGTATAGTACAAAAGATCTTCCAGAAGCATACGGACTGGCTCATTTGGGCGGGAGTATTCCCGCCTTGCTCATTCCTTCAGGTGACTACTGAAGTAGCAAGAGTTAGTGCCTTGTGCGTGTAGCCTTGCTATTAGTGCGGGTAGCCTTCCCTGATGGCTTGTATCCGCAACTGCGGGAACAAGCGGGGTACTTCACCATTGGGAGGCTTTCCCTGCGGGTACAGCTGGCGTACTGCGCGTAAGGTCTTCTCTGAGCATGGTGGGTCCTGCGGAAGCAGTTGGTCGTTGCGCAGACGTCCCTCTTCAAGGTGAGTCTTGCGGGTCTAACTGGGCTCTGCTGGGACCTACCTCTTCATTTCCCATGAATTTACAGCAGAATGGATTCTAATGAAAACTTGTTTTATAAAAGATGCAGCCATTGTTTTACATAGGTGCATTGGTTTTGTTTAGTTGATACACCATTTTATTCTGGTGAAACTAAAGATATAGAAAGAAAGCAGCATGAATCTTTAAGCAGAAGTTTGTTCCTGAAGTGGGTGCTATTTCCACCATTAGGAAAGCCACCATATAAGTATTTTTTAAGTCCAAAGAGTGGGGGCATGTGGTTGTGTTTTATTCACTTATTCCTCATCCACAATTATCTGTCATTTTACAATTGCTTCACTCTTATTTATATCACTTTATGGTCACAAATGGAGTGTTTTTGTTTCTAGTATTTATATGTCAATAATTTGTAACAATTATGTGCCATCAAACATCCATTCCAACTTTATTATTTTGTACTTTTAGTTTCTTACTATTGATCTTGTGATAGAGCGGAAGTAAACATGCATAAACACGCTCTTTCGAGGCTATAATATGTTATATAGACGATTCTAAATATGACACGTATCGTCAAATAATAAGTTTATATATATTCGCCAACTAATAAAATATGGCAACTAACGAAAGTCTAATATCAAACACTTTTTCGCTTACCAAACCAAGATCAAGAAGTGTCAAAGCATTAGGATAAAGGCTTTAAAGTCAAAATCGAGGCTCCAAATGAAAGCATTTGAGCTCGCGACTCATTTAAATTGCGTATGCATATTGTTATAACGTTTTTTGTCCATAAAGTTATGACTATTTTAAGCTGGATTTCTTTCTAGCCAGCTTTTTAAGTTCATACAAGAATCTTGTAGAAGTGTCCCACATTAGAGAATTTGAAACTTGTTAATCCTGTTAGTGAATAATCTTCATTAACCACCGACCACACACACAAAGCAAGCACCTGATGAGTGGGGTTGCCATTGATAATTTGATGGGTCAATTGGATATTTTCTTTTCATGCTAAAGAGAATCAAATAATTGGTCTAAGATACAAAAATCAAGAACCCATACACTGATACACACCTGTCCATGATAGCAACTTTGCCTAGATGGGACACACACCAAATTACTAGTTTCACAAGTGAAGAATCATTTTGACAAATCAAAATACATTCATCTTTTAACTGCTTATGCTACTACATATTGTTACCAATTATGCTGTGTGACTCATGTTACATAAATGAGTTAGTGTTGTTCAAGTGCACCCGTACGTGGAATCGGTTTTTGGGCTTTGAGTTAGTGTTCAAGTGTGCATCATGCTTAACAAAATGACCTCTCAACACAATGCGCATGGAGCACCACTTGTTGTGACTAAAGGGACCTGGTCAACTCATTAGTTGACTTGGTCAACCTCTCATGACTTCATGATCCAACATATTAGGTGTTTTATACACTAAACTGCATGATGTTATGTTTCTTTTATTGGTTGATGATCATGTTCTTTGTAGGTGTTACATGTAGGTAATAACTAAAATATAATGGAAGCAACATAAACCGACGTTCAATTATAGTTTTTACAATCGAATTTTGTTGTTCGGTTATGGTTTTATGGTATAAATAGTACCCGAACCAAACAGTCATTAAATTTCAACCTTAAATTTCTTTTTATAACTATAGCCTAGTTTTTTTATAAATTATTTATATAAAAATAGTTTATTGGAATTTTGAGTAATGTATCACTTTTGACTCATTATTTTACAAAATTAACAAGTTTATACTTTCATTTAGCTTGAAACTTGGTTGGATTTATAAACTAAAGTTAAATTATACTTCAACTGGCACATACTAAAAACCGTTGTTTAACTGATGTTAAACATAAGAAATAGAACACTTTCTCTTATAAGTTTGATTTGACACATAATCAAGTGTGTAACAATAATGTGATAATGCTACCAAAAGTTACATCTTTAAATACTATTAAAGCAATACAATGTGGACATATGACTTTTAACTAGGCTGTCCACATGTGTAATCCAGTCATCAAATTACCATTTTCAGAAGCTCTAATATTGTGTCATGTGTCATGTTGACCAAATACTAAAAAATTTATTTAAACCTTACTATTTTCCATCAAAATCATTTTAATTTCTCTCACTCTCCTCTCTCTCTCCCTCCCTCTCTCTGGTTACTAACTCCACCATCCACCATCTTCTATATTCCGGTAATGTAGATCGGGATTAATCGTTTTCCGGTAAGGTTATATGTTATACTCTAATGGCCAACAATGTTATTTGATTTTCCGGCAAGGTAATATCTTTTTTCCGGTAAGGTTTTCCGATATGGTTTTATAGTTATTTTAATTGTTATATGATTTTGTAGTAATCTCTTTAGGTTGTATATCAAAATCCAAGATTGAATTGATATTTTGAAGTTATTACGGTTTTCCGGTAATATTTTTGTTTTTCGTTTTTGTTTGTATTTAATCTCTATCTCTCTCTCCCTATCTCTCTCGGCTTACTAACTCCACCATCCACCATCTTCTATATTCCGGTAATGTAGATCGAGATTAATCGTTTTCTGGTAAGGTTGTATATTATACTCTAATGGCCAACAATGCTATATGATTTTCCGGCAAGATGATATCTTTTTCCGGCAGCATCATATTTTCTTCCGGTTATTTTAGATCTAACCTTTTTATCTTTGTTTTCATTGTTAATTGATTTTTTTAAAATCAATTTAGGTTTTAAATCAAAAACGGCGATGAAGCTAATATTTCTACGTTTTACGTTTTTCCAGTAAGTTTTTCCGTTCATGTGTTATACCTATAATAATGGTTGTTTTATATTTATTTAAATTTTTATATTTTTCCTGTTTTTTTCTTTCACATGTTGTTCTTCTAGGTTCTAAATAAAAAGTTTCATCCATGGACATTATCATTATTCTTTTTCCGGTAAGGCCAATAATAAATTGTAAATCAGTGGTTTAACGTCATTCCATAACATGTAGCATTACCGCGACTAATTTTTTTTATTTCTAAAACGATTACAATTTTGAATTTTAAATTCCAAATTTAAGTTAAAGTTGAAATTTGTAAATGGTTGGTCAATATTCCATAACGTCTAAACTTACCATCATTACAATTTGTTATTTTCTAAAACTATTTGATTAAAAAAGTTTAAACTTCCAAATTTAAATTAAAGTTGATTTGTTTATTTAATTGCTGGTCAAACGTTTAAGTTGGTCAAACATTTTTAAATTGTCTGGTCAAACATTAAAGTTGATTTTAACTTTAAGTTGAACTTTTTAAATGGGTGATTAAACAAACATTCATAATTTCTAAAATTACCATCACTAAAATTTATTATTTCTAAAATGATGCAATTTAAAATTTATAAATTTCCAAATTTAAATTAAAGTTGAATTGTATGAATTACTGGGTAAATTTTTCATAACATGTAACATTACCACGATTAAAATTTATTATTTATAAAACGAATATTAATATTTAATTTTCTCATTTCAGGTTATGTTCACAAGTTGATATAGCTAATTTCATGGGTTGAAGATTTGTTGATAAGATATCTTATTTTTTGTTTAATATTGATGTATATTTTTGTTATTATTCATGTATTTATGTATTTTTACAATTCATGTAATTTATTTGATTTTTATATAATCAATCATATATAGTTGTTGGTTTTGTCCATTTAATATATTTTAATCAAAACCGATGTATTAAAGAAAAATTTTATTTTTGTATCTTATATTTATCTATTTATTAATGATAATCTCTATAATTTATAATAATTATTATAATTTTAGTAATTTTGTTATTATTAATTCATTACCTTTTCTAATTATTTGTTACATCTTATTTTGAAAGAAATAATAACATTTACACTTTACCATTTTTATATTTCAATATATTTGACTTAAAACATTATTATGTTATTATATTGTATGATACATTATATTTTCTATATATAACCAATTACGTTATATATAGAAAACCCAATAAATAAGTTATAAAGTTTTCATAATTTTAATTATAAGATATTTAAACTTCTTTCATAATTATACAACCATCCATTAAGAAAACATCATATAGGAAATGGATTTATAAATAAATTAGCAAACAAAAAATAAAATAAAATAGTAGTTGGCTTTACAAGCGGCAAAGAGTAAGAGCCACACCAATAGTGATAGTGGGAATACAGAATACTTATCTACACATTTACAAAAGAAATAAAAAGCCAAAAAGAAGTTGCAAAGTTGAATCTTGTGTAACTTATTTTCTAGTTATTAAATGGTGGTGGCATTCTTTCACGTCTTCTCATTCCAAAGTGTTTCATGACATATAAAGACTTAGTGGTCACAGCAATGACATGTTGACATACAGGAAATAAGTAATACAAAAAAAACAACTTTTATTCTAGTGTTTTTGAGATTTAAGTATTATTTTTTGATGTCACTTGATTTTTAAATCCGGTCAGACCAGTAGACTATAAGACGACCGATGCATTGTCTGGTTCGAATTTGAACTCAACCCCTCAAACTAAACTAGATGCATGTGAAAATTTAGTTCATCATTTCATAATAATGAATTCCAGTTGGATAACTAAAATGAAGTTATAAAATAAAGATCAATATATTGTAAAACAAGGTGGTATGGGTGTAAAGGGGAGGTTATGGGTTTAATACCCATAGTGTAAAAAAAAGAAAGAAATTAGCTGTTTAAAAAAATAACTTTTAATTTAATGATTCATAAAAGTGAATATATTACACTTATCCACGGGTTAATTACTAAATATTCAAAGCATGCACCTTTGTAATGTAACAAGTTAGGTATGGAAAGATAAGTTCACCTTCAAGATTTGAACCCATCTTCATCATCACCCACTAGAACTTTTTCTTGACCGGCATAATATTAATATTAATATTAAATTAGTTTGTATTCATATCATTTTAGTGATGATGATAATCATATTTCTCTATCCATCCTTTGTTGAAATCGAATGAATCAGGCCTGCACTGATCACCCACTAGCATTATCCTAAATATACTTTTATATTCACTGTTACTTTAAACCAAATTTATTGTCCAACTTGTGAGATTAATTATTTAGTGTTGAGATTTGAGTATGTGTATGATAATTACGAAAACGCTAGATACGTTCTAGAGCAAACGTTTTAAGAAACCACTTGTCTACTTTAATGCCAATGATTTGAGAGGTTTTTTTTTTTGGTGCGGCTAAACGTACCCCTTTCATTCATTTTTACTAAACATACCTCATCCTTCAAGTTTTACATTAATACAATTTATACCTTTTTGTTGTTTATTTTGTCATTTTGTTATCTTTTATTATCATTATTATTTTTATAAAAACATTTTTTTCTATTTTTACTTAACAATTTTTTTTTCTATTTATCTTTTTATGTATATTTAAAAGCCTTTAATAAAGCATATTTTTTCTTACTTAGTAAACGTTGTTTTTGGAGAGCGTTTTTTTTATTAAGAGATAGTTTACATTCTTTTATAAAAAATTATATTGTTTTTTATAAATAAAAAGGTTAAATAACATAAAACTTGATAAAAAAAATTGACTCTTTCTCAAGTAACATTAATCTCATGTATCCAAACATAACAAAAAAAATCAAATTGTTTTGAATACATTTTATAAAAAAATAAAAAACTATCTAGAGAAAACATACAAAACGTTTTAATACATGTAAAAAATAACAAACTTTTAATAAGATCTTAAAGAAATAAAATAATAAATCTATAACAAAAATATATAAAAAAAAACTATAAAACAAAAATAAAAACTTAATAGTTTTTTATTTGTATTTTGAGAGAATTATAATATAAAATTAGAGGAACTAACATGTCAATTATAAATGTTAAAGGGAAATGAAAGTTCAAAGGGGCTGTATGGATAAGGGAGGGGGGTACGTTTAGCCTAACCCTTTTTTTTACTATGTCTATTGTACGTTGAGTTGATCTTCAGTTTCAAGTGTCCACACCCGATATATGGTATAACAATGAGATTCAAGTTAAAGAAATCATATGAGAGACATAAATTCATTTTTATGTTCATCAATGTGTGTTGTTGTTGGGCGATTGACTATGTTAAGCTATTCACAAACCACACATTGAGTATGTTAAGCTTTAACTCTCATTGTGTATCGAAATATAGGGCCCCATACTTGTGGCCCCTAAAGCAGATGGTTTTCTTATAACCAGTCTTTGAATGAGTGACTAATGAACGAGCGAATAACATGTTCATATTATTCGTTTATTTACATTCATTTATGTTTGTTCATATATATTTGTCTAGTATAATCTAGTATAATGTTGAATGCACATTTACATGTTCATTTTCTTATCGAACTTGCGGTTAATAGCAAATGAACAAACGTAAACTAACCTTCATTCAGGTTCTTTGGTCTTCACATAATGATCAGATTGTTTATCATGCGCGCCTAGAATTACTTATATAATATATAGTTGAAAAAGGCTATTAGGCCATTCCATAATAACTTTAACCAAATTCATCATTCATACATTCATAAAATCGAGTATACAAGCTTAGGTTACAGTTAGAATGACTTTTAGCTTAATGATGCCAAGGCGTTAGATAATGTGAATTCATTGTCAAGTGATGAGGGTTTAAGTCTCATTATGGACATCGTGATGTAAATTTAATAGTACTTTAAGGGGGTGCGAGTTTGTCATTAAAAAAATATATTGTTAGAATACTTATTGGTAATTAATAGGATAAATATACATCTTATTTATAATATTAAAGCGCGAACTGCGGTTTTTGTTCATGTTATTTGTTCAAATCTGCGGTTTTAGTTCAATAGTTTTAAATTTGTGATTTTTGTCCATGTGGTTTTATTTCACTTGTAATTAAACTCAACCCCACTAACCTTATTAAGTTTGGTCGTTAAACCCATCAACACGCCCTTCACGTGAGGGACGGTTTTGTCTTTTTTTTCTCCCTCAAATACACTCTGGCCCCTCATGTGAAGGGGCTTGCAAATTAAGGTTAGAGTTTATTTGCAGAGAAAAAGGACAAACTGCGCCTCACATGAGGAGTACATTGATGGGTTTAACGACCAGACTTAACGGGGTTGGTGGGCTCGAGTTTAATTGCAAGTGAAATGAAATTACATGGACGAAAATCACAAATTAATTTGAAACTGTTGAACTAAAACCACATATTTAGACAAATCACTGTGATGAAAACCGTAGCTTACTCAATATTAAAATTATTATACAGGTCATAATAAGGTTGATTTATGTAATGATAGTTTGTGTAAATCTTTAAACACATAACATTCCATGAGATCAAAACAGCTAATAATGTTTCATTAATCATTGCACTTCTTAATAATAAAAAAATGTAAGTGAAGCAAAATGCCATATTCAACAACGACATTCTTCTTAAGGTGACTAACTGAAAATGACATGTTTGTAAGGATGCTTTCTCTCAAAACTATTTAAAATAAATATTCTACTTGTTAAAACAAGTTAAGATGAGTTAGGTTATGAATTGTTATTGATGAGCCTTAAATTAGCTTCAATATTTTGATGAGCCTTGTGTGCATGCTTGGGATTTGGTTTTTAGAAGACTCTCAATAACTTGAATAACTCAAAAGTAATTAATACTGAAATAGATATATTTTCATAACTAGAATTGTTATTGAACAGTTCGGTTCTTTATTGATCTGACCAGATTTAAAAACCAGGTGACAATACTTTATCTTTCCTCCGTGTAAAATTGTGAATTTAAACGGATGGCGTCAATGAAGAAACACGGATCCAATCCCCGGATACGGGTCCTGGATCCAATGAGTCCACAGGGTATAATACGGTAACTACCAACACGATATGAGTAAGACTTCCCGAAGTCCAGTGACTGGAACCTGCAAAACAGACACCGTAAGTCTCGTTACAGGAAAGACAAGAGGGGGGGTCTTCCTGTAATCACCCACCGGCGTGAGAATCAGTAACGTTCGTAATCGAGAAAGTACTGAAGTATAAAGACTAAGTGTAGTCAGAATATAGGTGAGTGAATGAATGCCTCATACTGTTTGACAAGGTATTTATAGCCGAATGATCATGGAAGATGATTGGGGCAGCTGTCCTCTTCTAGAAGACCTTTGATAACCGTCTAGACACGTGTCCTCTTGTGATAGGTTGGGCTATACGTCTCATGTGCATGAGCATAACAACCTGGACACGCGTCACCTAGGATGGATCGCGCCCTGGTCATGTGCACGGTTATAACAACCTGGCCAGGTGTCCTTTGTTCATTGGTTAGTATGTCACGTATTCCCCAAGTAAGAATCATGAGCCTTCTTCTAGAGAGTACTTGAGTGGTGACAGCTGTCCCGCTGGCATTATCCTCCAGTTGTTTTATGCGGACAGATGTCTTGTCCTGCGGATGACTTTTGAGGATGCCCGGATGCTTCCGCGCGTGTTATGAGGACGTTCCTCCTCTATCGTGATATACGGGTGATCCGTATGTCCCGCGGGTGGCTTATAAGAACATTCTCTGTGACCCACGGGTGGTACTTAAGGGTATTTTGGTCTTTTTGGTACCCTACCTCTACAAAACGAAACATGGAGCCCGGGTATACCTTGTAATGAAATAAATACATAAATTTTGAAAATCGGTCAAACCATTGATCTAGCCGACCAAAATAAAGACATCTTAAGAATATTTAACTGGACCGATTGTCTGATTGTATAAACAGAATTAACTATCCAAAATTTCTATATAAACACAATCACGCCTTCAAACTTAAGTGAAGCTTGTTGGATACATGGTTATATAAACATAATCCCACTTAAATACATACCAATATTTAACAGTTCATTTTACAATTGAAGGATTAACCATAGGCAGAGGAGATGCAGGGCTTAGAGACCCAGTTTTAGTGTCACCAGTCACCACAGTTACAGGCAGCCCATTCTGTACCCATGCAAGATACCCACCTCCCATGTTGTATGCATGCTTGAATCCCTACAAATAATTTTTATATTCACTTTTAATTTCATAACTTAGATAATTATTGTCATGTTCACGACTTTAAAAGATAACTTACAGCATCAAGAAGATCAACCGTTGCACTCACAGAACGGACCCCAGATTGGCAACCCTTCAAATACAAATTTTGATAATTAGAATTTGTTAACCTTTTGGGTTGATCTGAGCCACCTAATCCGTTTGATTAAACATGTTTATGGGTCAAATTAAAATGATAAAGTATTTTACTGGTTTATTAGACTTACCACAATAAGATGATCATCCTTGGTACACACCTGCTGTACTTCTTCCAAGAAGTTGGGATTTTTCACCCTACCTGAAACCACACATTTAATATTCAGTTATTAAACAAAAACCAATGTTTTCACAACTGGACCGGAGACCGGTTATTGAGCACAAAACAGAAAGTGGGTAAATATACCTTCAGGGGTATTAAACATGTTCGGAATATTGAGAACACCATCAAAATCAACATGACCTTTTTTAAATTCTTCCTCAGTCCTATTAATAAAAATGAAAAAAAAAAAAGTTACTAACATAACCAAAAAGTCATGCCAATATTCATTAAACTAGTAACTTAATAAAAATCAATAAGAACAGATGCACCTGACGTCAAGGTACCGATATTTGCCGGTGTGGAGAAGATCGTTAGCTATTAGAACATCGATGGTTATTATTTGTGACTCTAGGCTACGTACATGATTAAACCAGAAGAAGAATAGAATACATACAAGGATTAAATTAAAATAGAAAAAGAAAGGCTTATTCAACATAGTGGAAATCAATAAAACATGTTTAGTTACATACCTTGATTTAGTGTTCATGATGGAGAAGGAGTGTTGATTTTGAAGGATAGAGTTTTGGGATATATGTTAGGTGCCAAAATGACCATACGAAAAAGATAGTATGATTGGGTATCTATTTTAACTTATTGTGACTTGCACATATTTAATACAGAGTTAATTAAAGTATTAGTATATTCTTCAATAATTTTCTAAATTTTGATTTGAAAGCATAAAGTGCATCTGACTGGACATTGTGTCCAAATACAAGAAGATCAGTCAGTGATTACTTTATTTCACTTGGTGGTTGTTTTCAGGGCCATCCGTGAAAATCGTTAAAATTTTGGTCTAGAGCTCCGAGAAAATTTGGGTATTAAGTAAAATGGTTTTTTTAATGGGTTTAACCAATTAAACTTCTAAATGAGCCTATTGTGTTATGGATTAGTTGTTCTCTATCTTGTAAGTCTAAAAAACAACCAACTGTTGCTTTGAATAAGCTGAATACATATCCATGAGGATTGTTGAATTGACATGGTTACTCCTATTTCACTTAGGGGGTGTTTGTTTGCCTCTGAATGAGGCTATTAAGAGGAGATGTCTGTTTCGCTCAGATGTGAGGGTGTTTGGTTTGCTTAAATCACACATCTGAATGGCTCAGATGGAGATTGAAGCTGAACCATTCAGTGGACTTTCTTTCTCCTTCTCTTCTAGTGACCTAGGCTCAACACCACCATACTCGCTCGATTTCAGCCAGATTCAAAGCACAAACAGGTATGATTTTTATTTCCCTACTCGATTTCTACTCTTATGTTTCCCCACCCTCGTCAATTTCTGTTTCATGATTCTTAGGGTTCTAACGTGTAGGCCTATAAGCTAGGGTTTATGGTTCGAACGATTAATTGATATTCAGTTTAAGCTAATTGATGTTCAATTTGATTGAATAGTGCTTTTATTTTGACAAAAAAAACTTTACAAAATGACTGTTGGTATTGGATCATCTTATGAGATCAGTTTTTACTTGCAACAATCATTCACTGTTTTAATTAAACAAGACAAGTTAAATAAGCTCAAACAAATTGATACACAGTAATATATAATTTAGAGTTGAAGCTAAAAGTATATGCCATATCTTTTAGGAGGATATTTACATATGCATGTGCTAACAGTAACACCTGTTATATGCAAGCTGCAGCCTTTTTTATGCTATGATGTTTTAACACCTTCTGTGATCCTCATGTTGTTCGGGTTCACCCGACTGTTGGAACCAAACTGAAATAATCGGTTTGGAATCCAATCGAAACTGAAACAAGCAATCCCTTTGAAGTAGGGGTCGCAATGAACCGAACCAAAACAAAACCTGTATGGAATTAAACAGACAACCCCTTTGAAGTAAGGGTCATTATGTAGTCGCAACCCAAAACAAAACAGAAACCGAAACTAAAACCATTTAAACCGAACAAACATAACAGAAAATGGCAATATCTTTGAAGTAAGTCAGTCAGTAAGGGTCGCTATAACCGAACCAAAACAGAACCAGTTTGATGATTAAGGGTTTATATTTGGATGTAATTCATAGCTCATACCTTATTGATGATTAATTTGTCTTTGTATTATTTTTAACTTTCAGTGCCAAACAAGCTTCACATTTCAAAATGCGATTGTTTCAAATAATATGGTGTTGACTTAATGATCACTTTCATCTCAAATAAAGGAATAATTTGTGGAATGGATTTGGTTTGTTACTGAAGAAGCTCCTAGACGAGAGATGAAAAATGTTACATTTGTGAATCAAGCTTGCGATTCATGTAAATTTATATTTTATGTAAAAACTTGAGATTTATTGGAACTTTTGAAATATTTTCAGCTTGATTCATGCAAACATTTGTGATTTTGTGTAACCTTTATGTTTTGTTTGTTAAAAAGGGCTTTTGCAACTGTTTTGACGCTCACAAATGGTCGCTTTTGTAGTAGTGGGGACTTATTTTAGACTCTACATAAATATGGCACCACAGTCATGGTATTTCGAGATTAATTGTTAGTCCCCGAATTGTCATAATGTTACGAACCTAATGAAACGTAATGGGGACTATACAAGGGTGGTTTAAACTTAAACATGGAGTGATCAAGCAGATATAGCTCAAGCCTTGTTTGTTGTTTAAGGCTCGTTATAATAAAAGTATGTATTAAGATGTATTTTGGTTGGTTATAATGAAATTTTGGTCGTTTAGTACAGTTAGTAAAAGCTTTGAATAAACAGATATTTTTCATTTAGCATTAAATAGTTTAGAGGGGTAAAATAGTCACTCTGCACAGTCATTCAGATGTCCAACCAAACAGCACATACCGGTTCAGCACCTACTAGGTCAGAGTCTCTTAATCATTCAGACATCTTACCGGTTCAGCACTTAATGGTTCAGCAATTGCCAAACAGCCCCTAAGGCTATGTGTAGTGAAGGGGTTACAAATAGGGGCGAATTGTGACACGTGTCGCCCAGTCAGCAAGGGGTGAGAATTTGTTTTTAGGGTGTAATGGTGTAGGACTACAAATTGGGCCCACAGTATCTTTTTTTTATTATTTTCTTTTTATAATTAAACTAATCAAATAAAAACCAATTTCTTCAAATAATTAAATAAAAATGGATTAAAATTAAAAAGAAATACAAAAAAAAAAATACATAACTAAAAATATAAAAAAAAAACATATAGCTCGGTTGGCGTACATGTTTAGGTTCGGGTCGGGAAATTGAAACGGATAGCTCAGTTGATTTAGGTTCATCGGGTTCCATTGTAAGTTCACGTTCGGTTGGTTTTGCGAACCATGGTTTTGATTCATTTTGCATATGCATATATATACACACACACACAACATATATATATATATATATACATATGTTTTGGTTCAATTCAGAAGTGTTTCTTAGCGCGAGAAGTGCAAGAAGAGATTCTAACCAATCAAATTATTTCTTTTTTATTTTATAATTATTTAAGTACAAGGGTATAATTGTAAACAAAAAGGTGTTTTGTTTTGTAACTAATACTAATTAATAGTTGAATTAATGATAAGTTATTAAGTAATGTAAGTTACAAACTATATTTTATTTCATTTAAAATTTGAACCATTTAAATCCATTTGATTAAAAATCATTTTATTTTAAACATGGGTAATTATTATTTTATTATTTGATCTTGAATGTAAAAATGTGAAGTGGTTTTTTTTATTTCATTTTTAATCAACTAATATACTTTATGTTCATCTTATGTAATGTATATATAGCTACGTAATGTTGTGTAGACACACTTTCAGATATTATGTACTCATAACTAATGTAGTGTAGGAAACACTAGTGTAGTATAGACACACTTTTAAATGTTGCGTAGTCATAATTAATGTATCGTAGGAAAAACTAGTGCATTGTAGGCACACTATTAAATATTGCGTAGTCATAACTAACGTAGTGTAGGTAAAACTAGTGTAGTGTAGGCACACTTTTAAATATTGTGTAGTCATAACTAATGTAGTGTAGAAAACCTAATGTAGTGTAGACACACTTTTAAATGTTGCGTAGCCATAACTAATGTAATGTAGGCAAAACTAATGTAGTATAGTCGTAGACATAGCTAAATGTTGTAGTGTAGGCAAAACTAATGTATTCTAGACACACTTTTAAATGTTTAAATTGTTTTATTGTCATTAACTAATATTGTATTGTAAAACTAATGTATATACACATTGACAAAGAACAATATTATATCCATTTCAAAAAGAACAAATGCTAAATGTAGCTAATTATAAATCATTTTATGTTTTGATAATTATAATGTTTAGCTTGATTTTAGGAGTAATAGTGGGAATTTCATTATTGAGTGTCTATATATAAAATACAAAATACCCCTTTCACACTAAAAACATGTATATGAGATTACTAATAATTACCAGTTTGCCATAATCAATATCTACCTTTGATTAATGTAATCAATGGTCTAGATTGATTTTTCGCACTTCTCGCTATAAATTGACTTCTTGCATGAACCATCCCCTATATATATATATATATATATATATATATATAGGGGATGGATCTTGCGAGAAGTGATATTACAGCGAGAAGTACGAGAAGTGAATGTATGACTCCATTAATCCCTGATTTCACTCCATTTCAAATGATGTTACATACATATATGTAGGTTGATTGTATTTATATCTTAATTACACATTCAAACCTACCTACAAACATATAAATGTACCGAGCCACATTCAAACCTATGTACCTACACACATACAAACATACGTACCTACACACATACATATGCACCTACACAACGCACCTACACATAAGAAATGGAGTGAAATTAGGGATTAATGGAGTTACACATTCACTTCTCGCACTTCTCGCTGTAAAAAAACTTCTGAAATGATCCAATACCTATATATATATATATGAAAAAGTGAATATGGGGCTGTTAAGCATCTAACCTTAGATGTGAAACCATCAAAACTACGTAGTTTTGATTTATACCTTTCTGATTTTTTATTCCATTCTTATATCAGTTTTCTCTAAAAAAATTAGCAAATTCAAATTAAATCCCTAGTTCTTAATTCATCATGGTCGATTCCTTTTTTCTTTTCAGATCGCAAGCAAATCACCTTCTTAATATTCCATCACAATTTCTCTTTTTAAATTTAAAAGGTTATTGAACCTTGTTCATTTAAATTCTATCCTACTATTCTAATGACTTCTCCTTTATAATTCTTTTACAAATCAAACACTTCAACATATTTTCCATTTCATATTGTTCTGATTTATTAGTAAAAGTATTAATTTACTAATACAACTAATTTAATACTTAAAAAAGTGAAAATAAGATATTTGAAATAGTCAAAAAGAGATTGTGCTTGGAGTTCATAACGTAAGGTTCAGAACTTGAGATTGGAAGTTTTTTTTGTTTCGAAACTTGTTTTCTCAAAGAGTAGTTTTAAATGAATTAGGCTTGAGAGATTTTTGAAATAAGAAATTGTGATTGAAGATGATGATATGCTTGCACTTAAGCAAGAAATTGATGCACTGATGAAACGGAATTAGGGATTTAATATAAATTTGCTAGTTTTTAGGAGAGGAAACTGATATTACAAAGGAATAAATCAATTTTTTTGAAACTCTGAATCAAAACTACGTAGTTTTGATAGTTTCACATGTAAGGTTAGGTGCTTAACAGCCTCATATTCACTTTCCTCATATATATATATATATATATATATATATATATATATATATATATATATATATATATATATATATCTCACACACACAACATATATACATATGCATATACATATATATACACACACATACATATAATATAATAATAATATTTCTTCTTCTTCCAGGCGATAAAAACATCCTGCCCCCCGCCCCTTTTCGGCCACTTATCGCCGGGGGGGGGGGGGGGGGTGGGCGGTGTTCGCGCCCAAAATTCGCCCAGATCGGCGCCCACTACACATAGCCTAATGTGATAATCAAGCTGTAATTTATAATGCCAAGAACCCTACTTTTCATGACCACACTAAGCACATAAAAATTGATTGTCTGTTTGTTCGAGAAAAACTACAAGAAGGTTTGATCTCTATATCGCACCCTCCTCAAGAGTAATTGCTTAAGCTATGTGTTGTGGGATAACTAGCAAGAGCTAATTATCGTACCACATCACTGCCATGTAGGCAGGAGAGTTATAACTTAACTAGCGCGTTGTGGGATAACTTGGTTGAACTAATATTTAAAGTAAAAGAAAATAAATGTGAGTGTGCTATATGGTTGGCGGGTTTGGAGTGGACCCCATCCATCAAGAGGGGATGGCGCCAAGGCTGAGATGGTGTTGGAGGGGAAAATTGTGTTTGACGCCATCATGGAGATTAGGGTGTTGTGGAATGGCGGCGCCCTTTGGTGGTGACTAGGACTATGACGCATGTTTTCTATCTCCACAACATGCAACCTTATATATTTATCAAACTTAGTTTCTCTACTCCACAACACCAGGACCTGCCGCACAAGTTGGGTGTTTCAGTATCGCCAACTTAAGTGGGGATGTTGGCTTTAATGAGTCAAAGTGTAAATGAATTACCTTTTTACCCTTATCGTATTTATCTAGCTAGTTAGTTAATTCATTTGTGTTAGTTAGTTAGACCATTCGTAGTGGAGAGTTATGGGGTGGCTTTATGACCCATAACTCTGGAAAACACCGCCCCCCTCCAAGTTATGTGGTTTTTTTTTTGCAAGTTATACACAAAACGCCGATAATGTCACCAAAATCAAAAAAGAGCATTATTTTTACCTTTAAGAATTTAAAAAAAACAAAGAAACAAAGTTATGGAGGCTTTATGACCACACTTGTTTTTTGTAAAAAGTCATAACTCTGACTAGGCGCCACGTGGCGTATAACGTCCGGGGGTGGGACTTTATGATTACTCGTGGTCTTAGTTAGAAACTTCATTTATGTTTTTGTAATCACATTTTGGGGTTAATGAAATCGTTCACTCAATTCTCAATTCTCAAATCATAAAACTTGGAGCCCAAGTATGCCTAATGAAAATAAATACATGAATTTTAACATCCGACCAAACTGATGATTGAACTGGTTTAGCCAGGCGACCAAAATAAACACATTTTAAGAATATTTAATCCTGAGTTGGCAGATATATGTTTACAATTGTAAAAAGAAATTATCTATCTATATTTTCTATATAAGCACAATCACAACTTCATTTATTCTTACTACACCCAATATCAAGTGAAGCTTATTGGACACACATAGAGTTATATAAACACAATCCCACTTAAAGACATCAAATATCTATTTAATAACATGCGGTACATTATATTCCATTTATTGGCTTAGAGGCCCAGTTTGGGTGTCACCGGTCACCACAGCCACAGGCAGCCCATTCTCTACCCATGCTAGATATCCCCCTCCCATGTTGTATACATTTTTAAATCCCTACAAAAAATATTTACATTCACTTTTAATTTCATAACTATTGAATTGAATATTTGGTGCGTTCATCAAGTTTAAATGATAACTTACAGCATCAACAAGATCAATCGTTGCATTCAGAGAACGGCCCCCACCTTGACAACCCTTCAAATACAAACTTTGCTAATTAGAATGCAAACTCGTCGGGGTTTTCTGAGCCTGCCCCGTTTAACTAAAGGTGTTTACGGGTTGGATTAAAATTAAAATGATAAAAGTAATTTACTAATTTTTTTAGTTTTACCACAATAAGGTAATCATCCTTGGTAGACACTTGCAGGACTTCTTCCACGAAGTTGGGATTTTTCACCCTACCTGAAACCACACAATTAACAAATTAACAAAAACCAATGTATTTATGACCAGACCGGGTTAAAGGCGTCATGGCGTGGCAAGGTATTGTATGTTCTTGTTAATGGGGCACGCGTTTTTAATGTTTTTTCCTAAAAATCTCATTTATTGATTAATTTACTACTTTAAGCTACATATTTTATTTATTTAAGTGTTTATATTTTATTAAAATTATAAATGTATACCAAATATAAACAACATGGAGTGGGTAAATTGCCAAAATAACATTTACTTGAGAGGAATCAACATAATGAAAAAAAGTGGGTAAATTTCTAAATTTACCTTCAGGGGTATCAATCATGCTTGGAACATTGAGAACGTCACCAACATCAACACGACCATTCTTGAATTCTTCCTCAGTCCTATTAATAATAAAGGAAAAAAAAAGTTATTAAAATAACCTAAATAACTCATTACTCATGCATGAGTTCATTAAACCAGTAACTTAATACAAAAGTAAGACAATAACAGACGCACCTGACGTCAAGGTACCGATATTGGCCATCGCTGAGAAGTTCGTTAGCTTTTAAAACATCAATGGTGACTACATTTGATTCTGAGCTACAAAATTGAACCAGAAGAAGAATGCATAGGATGAAATTAAAAACGAAAAACAAAGAATGATTCGTCATGCTTTGAGTGGTAATCAAGTCATGTTTAACTACCTCGAATTCGTGCTCATGATGGAGAAAGAGTGTTGAGTTTGAAGGATGGAGTTTAGGTGCCAAAATGATCTTAAATTTGTGGTCGAAGAAGAAGATAGTATGAATGGCTATCTATTTTAACTTCTTGTAAGTTTCACACGTTTATTTTATGGGACAAGGGATGTCATATTCAGGACATTATCTTGTATTTCTAAGAGCATTCTCAATCTATTCTCTAAAAATATGTGTGAGAAATCTGTAAATTATATGATATGGTTGTGAGTAGAGAAGAGAGAAAAATGTTACGGAGTATACGAGAAAGTTAAATTTGGGGTTTCACTATTCATATAATATTATTTTTTAATATTTCTAAAAAGGGTTGTGAGTGAAGGAGAGAGAAATATAATGATAAAAATATAAAAAAAATATTATTTAATTGAAAAAAGAGAGAAAATACAGTGATTTTTAGTGTAGTTATATGATATATATGGATATCCTCTAAGGGCATATATGCCTATATGGGTATAACATATGTAGCGTGTACAACAATGGTAAGAAACTGTCAGACCTGCAGTTTGATTCTTATTCGACTCGCATAAACACTGACGTCTCGTATAGTACGAGAGGCATATAGTTCATCACTAAAGAACTATATGCCTTGTATAGTTTTCCGTGGATGTACAATATGTTTCTTATATGCCCTATTTGACTCGTATAGTTCTTCGTGTATGAACTATACGCACCGTATAGCCCTAATATGTCAATTGTTCAACGTTTTCATATTTTTCAAATATTCACCTTCACTCGTATACCTATTTTACGACCTGCGTTTAGGTTTTTGTCAATGTCATATGACATTTATACAACTCGTGTAGACCTATATGAGTCTTATAGCTGGTCATATAATGTCTAGATATAACATCTTGCCATCTGAATATGTCATGCCTATTTTAAAATTACGTACATTAATTGTATACCTATTCTAAAGTTATGGGCATTAATTGTATACCATATCATAGCCAATAAATCCTAATTAATGATCAATTCAACTTTAGAAAGAAAATTCAAGCTCTCGTAAGTCAAAATAAGTCAATTTCAAGCCTAGTCGAGCTCACCTCTAGTTTGCACTATGTCAATTTAGCTTTCAAAGTTAAATTTTAATATTAATATCTAAACAATTTATGTTATTACACAAAACACGTTTTAGATAAATAAAGAAGATAAATGGGTGGTTAAAGCAACTCAACCGACGAACATGTTAGATTAACATGAATACTACTTATTTAGCTAAATGTGAGACCCAAACCTAACATCATGTGTTTAAGTGAACGGGTCGTTTACTTGTCAACTTGATGGGTTTATGGGTTGACCCGTTTGTTTACCTATTTAGCCTTTTAAAGTATTTATATAATAACTATAAATAACCCAACTATTTTTATGTCAAAATTTAAAAGTTTAGAAAGAAGTGGTGTGATGTAAACATAATTGCTCTAAAAAAGATAGCGTGTAAACTTGAAAATTTAAAGTATTTACAAGTAAAAAAGGTCAAACAATATGGGTTAAACTAATGCTGTTACTTTTAACTAAAACCTGAAGCAATCTGGATCCGAATTAGAGAATACCCAAAAAAAATACGATCTCGGTCAACCTGAACCTTAAATGGGTCGATTATCGGGTCACTTTTTCCGAGCAAAAACACCCAAACAACCGACCCGACAACCTAAACATATTTTTATAGATATGTTTTGGTTTAAAGTTTTTGATATTTGGAATATTATTTTGAGACTTTTGAACAATATTATATCATATTGTCAAATGATATTTGAATTTTGATGATATTTTCATATTTTATTTTTTACATCTAAACTCGAAAACTAAAAAAAACAAAAATAAAAGCACACCCATAAAATAAACAGGTCGTGTTTTTTATCAACTAGTACCGATTACACATGAGAATTATACAATTTGTGTAAAATTTTAGGTTCCAATCGATTCAACCCGCAAACCCGACACATTTAAAAGCAGTATTATGAAAACAGAGGAGTGAAAGAAATGAAATAATAGAGAGCAGATGGACAAGGGTACGAAGTCATCATCATCATCATCTTCTTCTTCTTCTTCTAAGTTAAGATGGGGAATTCTTCGTCGAGCCCTAATTTCTTCTTCCACCCATTCAGGTTTAACTCTTCACTCCGTCACTCTTATTTAATCCTGCATATCAAATGTTAAATTTTGAATTTGACCTAATGACTTATAAATTATCCAGTTGCTGATTATAAATCATTTATCTGATTATCTTCATTCCTTATGTATCTATGCTTAAGCATTTTAGATTTGCTGTTGTGAAATGTTTGTTTGCAGATGATGATCAATCGGAAACGAGTGTGAAAACTATTTCTAGAAAGGCTAACCGAGGGTTCGGTTTGATACCGTTCCAGTTAGTGGATAACGATCGGGTTAAAGCTGAAGAGTTGGTGCCTGCTTCCTTGTCGAAGGCTCGAGAAGCGCGTGTGTGCTATACTTTGCCTAATCAAAGTGCTACCAAACTTTACCTATAGTAAGTAAGATTTCATCATTTCATTTTTCTTTATGCATAGCAGCTGCTATTAGGTCGTAAGTTTGTTAAAAGAAAATGGGATTTTGCTTTATATGTGACCATTGTTAGTTTATGTGATTAAATGCAGTCAGAGAGTGGACAATTGTGCGGACCTTGATGATTTTAGGATCTGTAACATGTATGATATTGACAACACGGGCCTTGTTTGTAAGTCCTCTTTTGCACTCTCCAGATCAGTTTCCGTCACAGGGATACAGTTTTTAATATTAGCTTATAGTGTTATACAAACTTTAAGTCATAAAGGTGATCAAAGAATTCGTGTTTCATGGCACTACAATGATTTCTTGAATCATAACGTTTATTTTAGCATTAGGCCTTAATGTTATAGACATGTTTGCCATGTAGCTATCTTGTTAATTCAGTTATTTGTTGAAGATGCTTATGTGCTTTCTCATTGAACAGGTTCTTGGCCATCAGAGGAAATCCTTGCTTATTATTGTTTATTACAGCTAGACTTATTCAGGTTATTACATAACTTCTTACTAATGTTAAAATTTTTTGTTTTTTTCTGTTTGTACTTATGGAATGACATATAGCTTCACTACTAGTTCAGGTCTAAAAGGGTCATTGAACTCGGGTCAGGGTACGGGTTAGCAGGCTTGGTTATTGCAGCCGTCACCGAAGCATCAGAAGTTGTGATATCAGATGGAAATCCTCAAGTAGTTGATTGTATCCTTTTCGTTCCTTCATTATCATAACTTCAACGTGTCCTTTTAACATAAAGTATTTTCATTTCAAAGATCAAAACTGCCCTTAATTACAGTTAACACTTAGATCTTCAACGTAACATAACTGCAAATTCAAGTGTATTTGGCAGCACAAAAGTGAAATCTATGATGTTGCATTGGAATCATGAAGAGTTATCAAATGTTTCCAACACCTTTGATATCATTGTTGCAAGTGACTGGTAATCTTTCCATGTTAGTGATAATTACAATTCTTCCCCCCATTTTGATTGATAGCAAAGATAGTTTGTAATCTTGCAGCACTTTCTTCAAAGAATTCCACACAGGTCTGGTTCAGACTGTCAAATGCTTATTGAAGGAAGGACACTCGGAAGCCATTTTTTTGGGACCTAAAAGGGGAAGCTCATTGGATGATTTTCTAATGGAGGTTAAAGAAAACGGGTTGCAGTTCACTGTAGATGAGATTTATGATCAAGAAATTTGGAGACGGCATGAAAGTTTCATGAAGAATAATGCCACCTGGCCTAACTATGAGAAGGATCATTGCTACCCTTTGTTGGTGAGAGTTACACTTTAAAAGGTTGCAGGTTTTGATCTTATAGAGTTTTGTTTGCCTTTTTTTTGTAATACTTATTTGGGTATCTGCATATCTTTGGTTATATTTTATTTTTAATTTGTAGTCCTTTTTGCAGTGGATTATTATTTGTTATATAAGTTATAGCCTTATAGGTTATTGACTGTGTACCCGAACATTCTTGTACTTTTGTGCTGTTCAATGGATTGAGTGGATGCACCTGTGCGTGCAGCCAATCTAGTTGTCACTAA
Organism: Bidens hawaiensis; assembly: GCF_021521415.1. Lineage (NCBI taxonomy): Eukaryota > Viridiplantae > Streptophyta > Magnoliopsida > Asterales > Asteraceae > Bidens > Bidens hawaiensis. The sequence continues at coordinate 314,638 of NW_027492360.1, read as the reverse complement.
TTAGCTTCTGAGGCAGGTGTAAACGAGCTTTTAAAAATTATTCACAAGCTGAGCTCGAGATATAGACAAAAGGCTTATAACGAGCTTTAGCTTAAGCTCGTCTTAGTCAACAAGCTTGAGCTTAGTGGGATTGGCTCTGTTAATTTACCCCTATAGCTGTTAAGTAGAGAAAATAATAAGTATATTCATTTTTAACAGCCTGCTATAAACAAAGGCGGGATGATTACAGTATACCACCCCCATGTTAACCGGATACCAGCCCTCATGCGGGTTGTACAACTAGGAAATGTGGATCATACGCGATGTATAAAAGAGCTAAGGCTACATGACCCATATGAGAGGGTGGTTCGCTCACATCATACAACCTGTGTGAAAGTAAGAGGTAACAAAATAATGACTGATGTGAGATTGATATGACCATACGGCCCGTATCACCTGTTTTCGCATTTCTATACCACCAGTATGATCATACGTTCAATATGATTGACAAGCGTCATGATGTCCACTGTTGGGAGTGGTGTACCAATCAAGGACCCTATAATAATATATACAGTATGGGCACAAATTTAACAAAGTAGTTATGTAAGTCTCCAAAAAGATACTTGAATATTTTTTGCATTAGCATAGAACCGTCTTCCCAATTATAGAAACCTGATCAATAGAGTATTCGGTATAGCTTGACCTATATTTTTCGCGTATCACAGTCCGAAAATCACTTCTGACATCTAAATGGACATATTTTGTAATTTCTTTTACAATGCGACAGTGCATATTCAGGTATTATTTCGATATCTCAACGGGATGATTTACTGAGGAAAATAGCAAACTTGTATGTGTTCAGTTAACTGTTTAGGACTTCAGTTGTAACTTTACCCGATTTTGTTAAAGTTACGTCTGGATGTTATATATTACCGATATCAGAAGTTAAAAATTACAATGACTGTTATCTTTGATTTCTAAAATATACATTTTGAATGTTCTTTGTTAAAGCATTCCCAACAGCTCCCCAAATTTTTGGGAGAAAGTTTTGCAAATGATAAGATAGGGTTTTGAGTGGTTGTTAGTAGAGGAGACATAAAAGTTAATGATTTTTTGTCTCATTAATTTTTTAATATTTGTTGAATTGTTTGTAAGTAGAAAAGAGAAAATATTGTAATGATAAAGATATAAAAAAATATTTAATATATTTTAGAGATAAATATAATGATTTTTAGTGTAATGATAGTAGGGATGGCAAAAAAACCCAAACCCGATGGGGAAAACCGAAACCCGCCCCGAACGGGGCGGGTTCGGGGACACTTAATCGGGGACGGGTCCGGGTTCGGGTTTTCCCCGTTTAAGTTAATCGGGTTCGGGGCGGGTATGGTATAGCCTGTACCCGCCCCGTATACCCGCCCCGTATACCCGTTTAAAACCCGTTTAATTAAATATAATTTTTATATTTATATATAATATATTATTTATTATTTATTTTCCCAATATACCCGTTTAAAAATTAAAACATTTTTCCTACTTTCCCAATCCATTGTAGCCGTAGCCGTCTTCATCCAAAAACATTGGAAGCGTTAATGTGCGCCCAAAGTTGGTTGTTGAATGAAATCAAAGGTAAACAAACATTTTATTTTTTATTTTTAACTTAGCTACTATATAAACTTTTGACTTTTGTGATATGAATATAGCAACTTGTTCAGAAGAATCCGAGGCATATTGCCAAACTATTGAATATGATTGTGACGATGGTATTGAGGTAATACATATATATATGGTTTATCGTTTACATTTTAATATGGTTTAACATTGATTCTTATATAGTTTCCAATTAATATGTTAATGTTTGATTATCATAGCAATCCGGCGTGACAAGTGTTTGAATGGTTGAATGGGTGCGGTATGGACGTGTAAGAAGGATCAATCATGAAGTTAATTTCCGTTGTGATGGGAGAAATAAACATTTTTATGTATTAATAATGTCTTTTGTATGTGTAATGTGTTTGGATATTGAACTTTTTGTGTATTAATATTGTATTGTAATTTTGTATCATTTTCTTACAATCGGGTTTTAAACGGTGAACCCGACGGTTAAATGGGGATCCCCACGGGGAATTTAGCCCGTTTAAAAACCATTTATGCTAGACGGGTTCCCCGAATACCCGCGGTTTTCCCCGAATCCCCGATGGGGATTCCCCGTTTAGTCCCCGCGGGTTTTTAGACGGTTTTGGTAATGAGTTTTATAAACCGGGGCGGGTATGGGATTGGCATTCCCCGCCCCGAAACCGCCCCGTTGCCATCCCTAAATGATAGAGACGAGGGACCTGTCAGGATTGCTCTTATTACTAATTTATTTCCGGTATTCTTACCTTCAAAGAATCTTGAATAGTTGTTTATGCCAAATCTAGAAAGTAAATATGTTTATTACGTTTTTTTCCTTATTCAAGATTGATAGATGGTGGATGCAACGCGATACAATTAGTAGTCTAGTTTGTTGGCTAATCTTATGAGTGCCCGTTTTGCTAGGAGTATGAAGAAAATTTTGAGCATTCATTGATCTCGTGCTCATTGACGGATATGGTATTGCTAGGTGGTGCAAAATCCACATTTTTATGCCTTTTCAATATCGGATGTTATGGACTATCATAGTCATTTGGGCCAGGATCTGAATCATAACAAGTTCACCAAACAATTTTCCAGGTCGTAATATGAATATATGGAGAGCAAGAAACGATAAAATCTTCAATGGAGTCGGCACGAATCCAAATATGTTTGTGGAGGAAATAAAGATCCTAACTTTCCTTTGGGTCACCGCTAGATATTCAAGCGCTATTGGTGTGGATCAGATCAAATGGTGTAATTTTGAATTTACAAACATGTAAATAGTATTTATCTTGTATTTTCAGCTTATAGCTTTTGCTAGTTGTTTGTGAATATAATACCGTGCTTCTATGCCAGACATCATGTATCCGACGTGTCTTTGTGCAATACCGTCTTTAAAGAAAAAAAAAAGTTATATTGTGTATGGGTTAACAACATAACAAACCATTTGAAAGCACAACCCTTAAGGGCCTGCAAGCTCATGTGACTTATGACACGACAATTGTTGCTTTAGCGTCAGGCATGACAACACCTAAGGAGAAACACACCCATGTAACACTTTCGAGCCTACCAAGCAAAATTTGTAAAGACATTTCATCCGTCTAGCTTTTACCATTTTTAATAAAAAGTTTCAAGCATTGACGTGGCAATTTAAGATATATTGTAGCTTCATATGAAGAGACAACTGACAAGTCAAAGGTTATATATGACTCCAATTTGTGCTCACATGACCACCATATGAGTGATCAAAACAAACATACATAAAGCCAGACAATATTCACATGCATGACGTCTAAAATGTCTAATTGATGGTTGGCATACACTTGAAAAGCAAATCAATGCCTTTTCAATTATGTACCTCGATCAACATCTTGTTTAATTATCAAAACATGTTCCGGTTTAATAAGATCCAAGTAAGTTTGATTAGACAAAGCATGAGAGGTGCCAATCATGTGATAGAGGGACAATACATCTGAAAAAATTATAAATGCGTGTACATAACCACTCAAAAAGCAATAACTTTTGTATCTGGTTTCCTGCGATAATCTTCTGAAGTACATTATATAGGTGTATAGATCAAAATAAGAAAAATAAAACTTCTCATGAAAAAAGGCGATCTTGTCTAAAGTGACGATGGTTCAAGTCATATGGTAGACAAAACATGAGCATATTTAACAAATTATACGTCATAAAAGAACATAAAAGATGTAAATCAAAACTCCCTAGTAATTATAAGTAATCACACATAATTATTTAATGTTATCGGTTAGCGTTCTGTGTATACTTAATAGTTAATATGATGTCTTGTAACTAAAATCGTGAAGCAGGTTTTCCCATGAAGTATGTATTTGCGGTTTTCAGTTAGGATATTGGCCGGTTAAAACCCTTTTTATCCATTTTGTTTTGGGTATCTTGTTCACACACTTTCCAAAATTCCCAGGCATATTCTTCATTCCCCCCCCCCCCCCCACCACCACCACCACCACCACCACCACCATGGTGACACCTATTTTTGAATTTAAAGTTATGTGTATTACACTATTACATGGTTTCTAGATGCTAATACCACTTCATGATAATAATAATAAACTATCACCATCACTGTTTTAACTCGTTGTTGGGACGATAATGTGGTTGTGCCCGTCACAAGGACATCGATAGAGATAAGAGCTGCCTATCCATTGGCATCAAACACAAGCTTGTGAAGGGTGGTATCCAAATGCATGAATCGGACCCATGTGACTATTAATTTAATTTGTTCTCAATTTTATTTGTGGTGTTTCAACTGATAATACGTCATATGCTTTAGTAATTCGTTATTTATAGAAAAACTATATATATTTATCGAAATTTTACACTACTTATATTTTTTACATACACTTTAATTTATATAACCTATTTTGCAAATTAACTCTTATTATATGTTAAGTTAACCAAAATTTTTATATGTAATTTCATTATATACGGAGACGTAAGGAATATTCAATATGAAAATAAAGGTCCAGAATGGGGAGAGCATAAATGTTTTGAAAAACTAATACAAATCTGATGTCCCAACCGACTTACTACATATAAAAATAGTTTTAACTCTAACTAATGAAGATAATCTAACTTACCACATAATATAAACAGTTGACAAATAATTATAAAAACTAAACAAAACAGGACTAAAATTCTATAATCTCCAAAGCCGAGCCAATATGAAAGCAATAACGGTAACAGAAGAAACACCGAAAGCATTAGCCAATGAGCCACTGCCGCTACTCTCTGCCGATTGGTTGCCTCCGGTGGTTTTGCGGCTGCCCAAAATTTAACACTTTCAGATTCAGAGCATTGAAAAATTAATATTTAATAATTAACATAACATAGCATGCATGATTAACCACACAACATAGTGTCATAGTGACGTGCCGGTATTTTGTTTCTTCTTCTTCACATTGTTATTTTATATTTTTCTTTAGTCGGCACACCGACTTCTAGCTATATGACAACATATCAGATATTTTCATTTACATATACCAACATGTTTTGGATTTTGTGTATGGCCAAATATCGCTAAGCTGTCAAAGGGTGTAACTTCACATAGAAGAGTGACCACAGAGGATGCATCGAGTTTCATAGTCGTAGTCATATCTTCATACTTCACTTTCATTAATAACCATTATTATATATTTATTTATAATTAATTGAGAAGATAAGAGAAAATACAATGGTTAAGTGATTACTCTACGTGTATAAATTAATTCACGGTTTTAACCGTTCTCTACGTACGTACTATAAGTTATCAAAGTAATATTATTTGTTATTCAGATCATTCGCGTTTTTAGTTTCATTGTTTGAAATTTTAATCAAAACTTATTTAAGTTCTATAGAAAATAATGGTTTTCGATATCACCGTGAAATTGAATATGGTACAACGAAATGTAAATAAAAACAAACATGTCCCAATTAATGACATAGTTGATACTTTTATGGGAACACAACGTCATATTCATCTATTATAATATATCATATATCAAAACTTATAAAAGAATGCAAAAGACATAAAAAATGAAAAAATTAACTAATGTCTCCCATAATTTGGTGCAACTACTATATAGTTTGGTGCAAATAGTAGGACTTGTTAAAACTTAAAAAAAAAACTATAAAATTATGTTAGAAACAACAACCGAGCTAAAAGAATGAAAAAGTCTAAAAGATAAAACCTAATCGCATCGTAACTTGTATAACAAAAAAAACCAAGAAAATGATGTCAATTATGTACTTAAAATATACAAATAAAAAGAACTAAATTAGTAAATTATAATATATATACCTGTTCGCCGGAGTAGGACAGAAAGTGACGGCATAGTCAGCGGACATACAAGTAAACGTGCTTGTTCCATCATCGTACGCGTAACTATAAGCTGTCGGACACGCGGTTTTAAAGTACTCAGAATACGAAGTCGGATTACACGTCTGGGGCGTCGAATACGCCCCGCTACAACAATACATTGGATCACCAAACGCCTCACAAGCACTCCTACACGCCACGGACTCACTACCGTCTCCGGCACTGGCCAACCGCAGCTCCGCTGGACAGTTTATGTTCAAGTCGACAAGGCATCCGGTCACGTTACAGTTTCCACCATATGCACCTGTTATAGAATATATTATTAGAGTTTGAATATTATATTGTTATAAAAAGAACATTTTTTTATTATTTTTTTATTGATGTTTACACCGGGACAATTACAGACTAACGGCAGATAGACGGGCAACAAGCTGCGCCGCTACCCCCTTCTGAATAGCAAACACTACCCTACTAAACACAACGTTCCCTTTAGCATGGGCGGAGTTACTGCTGACCACCTGCTGAACCCGCTTAAGGAACTGAACCGCGTCAGGGCCGAGAGCGCCAAAGGTGTCAAAAGCAAACGGTATGAACACGTGCTGATTCTCAAGGCAAGCTTTCTCGTGCTTAGCTACTTTACCCGCCTCTGCCTTGTTTATCGCATGACCCAACCCATGGTCCCGTAGCCCAACGAGGGGGGACACACCTGTCAAATCAACGCACGCGTGCTTCCCTTTTTCCCATCCAAAAACAAGAATGTCAGCGGGTCGTAGGGTTGATCTCCCATCTAAAGGGTCGGTTAAGAAGTTCACCGGCGCTTCCTTTTTTGCCGAGATCCCGGCCCGCTTAAGGACGTCGTAAAGCACATCTCGAACTAGATCATGTCGATATTTAAAGCCTGGTAATTCTTTGCAATGGACTGCATGCTCCCCAAAAGAATCCAAACAAGCCTTTCGGCATACGGGACACGGGTCATCCACCGGGAAAAGGGGTACCATCTACCGGTATTTGAGGATGGCCCGATATTCCACTGGCGACATACATTGCCCTAAACCTTCAATGGGAACAACTGACAGGAAATCCTGAGCGTGAGGGGCACGTAAACACTCAAACACGGCTCGCTGTCGCGGGGACAAAGCGAACTTCTCTTCAACTGTCTTGACGATTTCACCATATAAGGCATTCGCCAAAATTTTCTGGGTTTTAGGAGGGGCGGTGTCTTTAAAGTCGAAACCGCCAAGATCAAGATCAGGAAGAGAATTATACAGGGTATCCAACGCACCCCTATAATCAGAGTCAAACAACCCACCCCCACACTCCCGTAGGATGTGGTCTTGAAGAACCCAAGATTGGGCCCTTGAAGCCACAAAAGCGTAGGAAGAGGCATCCTCGGCCGAGCAAATCCCAAGACCCCCAAAACGGGTTGAAGGGAAGCTAACCTCCATTGGAGGTCCCCAAAAAAGGCACCACCACAAACAACAATGTCCTCGATCACTTTCCGAAGACCCGTGTCAAAAACAGAGACGGCTCCTCCGACATAGGAAGGCTGACACGTCCTAAGCCCAAACAGTAGTTTAGCGACCCCCATACACGAACGAAGCAAGAGGAGTTCACTTTGAGGGTCACGAAGGCCTTTGAGGCATTCCATCAGCTCAACCGTATGTTTTGCTCTTTTGAGGGCCAAGCCATTAATAAACTCCTCGTTTCTACTGACAGCACCACCCAAAAGTTTCACACCACGTTTTGCTCTTTTTAATTATGATATTGTTATCATAATTAAAAAATATTAATAGATTATGTTCCTATGGACAGGTGACTAGCGAATAATTAAGATTAATCAGATTGAAATTTATATGTAAATTATACAAATATACATATACATGCCAAAATTTGTAGGTGAATCTGAAATTTATATGTAAATTTTCAAATAACTATATACATACCAAATTTATATACAAAATTTTTAATTGATGGGTATCGACTAGGGTTTATTAATCGACGCCTAGACACGACTTTTACAACCAATTTATACTAACTATATTATATATATTTGATTGATAATACTCTTTTCATTATTCCACATACCTTTTGGCACTATCATTATTGGGAGATTGTAACCGTCAACAAGGCTAACATCATAAAAATCCATTCCATCAGCTCCATTAAGTGTAAACTCGGCTAACGTAGCCGGAGGTGCGGCTCCAGAGCCGTTGCATTCTACGGCTCCAGAGCCGCAATCCCCCGTGACACAGGTGAATTTGCCTGTGTCATCGGTGGAGCACTTTGTCCGGCCCCATATGCGGCCGGACCAGCTCGTAGGAATAGAGATTGAATTGGATAGGCTCGGTTCGAGAGGGAAGCTGGTGGTGGGGAGGGGGGGAGTGCCGGCCCCGGATAGGAGGCCGGCCCACACGGGATAGGTGCATTGGTTGGTGAGTGTGAATGTTGCTGATTGGATTGGAGTGAATGAAGATATTATGATAGATAGTGCTAGAAGAGTGATTGAGAGGTTAAGTTTAGCCATTGTTGAATGACAAAAGTGGAGGTGATGCTTGCAGTTATGCAGGGGATCAGTTTATGTCTCTTATTTTTTTGTAACTGCTTTGGTTACATGAAGATATTTATAGTGAATAAATAAAGTCTCACTTTGTTAACCCTTATTTTATTTTATTGTTTTCTAAAACCCTTATATTAATATGAAAAATATTAAGTAAGCAATAAATGGTTTGATAAAGAATCCAAGACGATAATCGATAAACCAATTTAGTTTTATTTATAGATTTATTATGCTATATAAGGTAAGTTAAATCTTTGATCAGTTTTAAATAGAATCGTAACGATCTATAATATATTTGTACGTAATGTCCACTCAGTTTTATTAAAGGCTATGATTAATACTCGTGAGTCTTTGTTTCTCGCCAAAGATTCTTTCGGACTCGGTTAAAGATGCCCGCAATGGAGTAGTGTTACATTGGTCGACGTTGGGTATGACTTCAAAAGACAATTATTGTGAAAACGTTTTTTTTGTACAATTTACTGATTTAGAAACGAGAAACCATCTCATGTGACGGTGTTTCAATATTAGATCACGTTGTTGTATATTAGAATATGTCTAGGGTAGTTTATGTAAATATGGGTTATGATTTATACACCTTGTTTTACATGTACACTAAAGGGTCTCAATTTTGAATTTTCAATATTGAAGCATGGATATCTCTGTGATAGAATCATACAAATATGGAAAAAAGAAAAAGTAATGCTTTGATTTCCACCTGTAATCCTATGTTTGACTCAATGATCATGTGAAGATTAAATCATATGGTGGTATCCAACTCTACAACCTCATTAAAAAGCTACATATAAATGAGTAACCATGTGTTGTTTGGAAGATACATGTACTATTAACGTGGGACGTGGATATGGATGTGGATGCATGGGATATGAGTATTAAAGTTCATGTACCACTATATCGGTTACAATGTTACATTAATTAAAAGTAAATATATTCTACCACATCCAAATAGAATGCGAATGGGCAGCCCCTTTTCCAGTGAAAACCCAAGGTTTTTATAAAACTATATTTGATTGATCTTGAAGTGATAACACTATTATACAATACCCGTTGGACTCCGTTAAGTAGCATCCAACAAAAAGATAGATTTGCCTACTATGAAAAATCCATTAACTAACATGGCTATGTTGCATTAAAAGTATATAAATGATGATGCTCAACTTGCCACAAACCAAGTCTTAACAAATCTCTTAATAATATTTTTAATCTCATGCTTATTATACAATTAATGAATAAGTATGATATATGAAAGGTCCTGATAAATGACATTTAGTCAATGTACTTTTTCATCCTTCTGTTAGATAATTTGATTCATAGCTATATGTGCGACCTAAAACCGTAGTCATGCGTTATGCAGGCCTTTTGGGCTATAACGCCGAGGGCACACCGCCCCCCGGCGTTTTTTTTTTTCTAGCGTTTCTCCTATAACGCATGTTTGGTGGAAATTTAAAAAAACAACAATTGCAACACTCCTAACGGTCATATAACCGTTGTAAAAAAATTATTTTATATATATTAACCAACTCCATCTCTAATCAAAACTTATCAAATTTATAAATCTTTATTTCTACTCTACATTTCTTCACACCAACTTCCCTATAAATGGATTCTCCTACTTCTATATATAATCAATTTTTCGGGCTTAACCGACAAGCCGAAGACGACGCGGGGGAAGAGGCGGTTACGAGTGCGATTGTGCTCGTGACGACTTATATGAATTCTTTTAGCTCTCCTCCACCCTCGTTTCAAAAAGAGCATATATTGAACGAGATCGTATCGAAGCCAACAACCGATTGATGGCGAATTACTTCGGCGACTCGCCGAGATACAAGAACCCGAATACCTTTAGGCGTCGCTTTCGGATGTCTAAAAATTTATTTATGTGCATCACCAATGATTTGGAGCGTGAGCATGATTACTTTAAGCAAAATCCGAACGGTCGAGTGGCACTAGGATTCACGACTATTCAGAAGGTTACGTTAGCCGTACGCGTGCCCGCCTATGGATACACGGCCGGCATATACGACGAGCATTTAAAGATGGCCGATAAAACAACCTGGGACACCTTGGAGTATTTTTGTTACGATACGTTTCATTTTTTAAATAGTTATATCACTTGTTTACTTTAATCAATTATTTTATAAAAGTTGTGTAAAATAGGAATATTGAAACTATATGGACCACATTATCTGAGAGAGCCCAACTGGAACGATCTAACGTTTTTACGAGGTCCATGCAAGGGTGCATGGTTTACCATGCATGATAGGGAGTGTAGATTGCATGCACTGGGAATGAGCTAATTGTCCAACTGCATGGCGAGGTCAATACACACGAGGTGACCAAAAGGGACCAACGGTGAGCCTTCAAGAAATTGTTTCATACGACCTTTGGATTTGGTCGGCATTCTATGGTGTTCCCAGTTCCAACAATGGCATAACCGTCTTAGAACAGTCGCCTATGATGGAGAGTTACATATATGGGACCGTTCCCGTCGCTTCGTTTTGGGCTAACGGTAACTTCTACTATCTGGGTGATGGAATATATCTAGAGTATGCGATTATCGTGAAAACATTCAGAGACCCGGTGGATGAAAAAAGACAGTATTTTAAGAAAGTACAAGAGTCTGCGAGAAAGAATATCGAGAGGTGTTTTGGGGCTCTTCAACAACGTTGGCATTTTGTTAAAAATCCTTGTCATCTATGGTATTTAGAAAGAATGAAAAGTGCTATGTATGCGTGTATATGACATGATCATCGAAGACGAGGGAAGAGCAATATGTCTGACTGTCATACCGGACTCGAATCCACCATGAACTCCAACAAGTATGGAGCAGACTCGAAAACTCGGGTTTCGTGCGGTCAAGAGAGATACATAACGCACTAAAGGGGGATTTGGTCCAACATCTTTGGATAAATCGGCGTTTGCGAGGTGAAAATGAGAACAAAACGAGGGCAACAATGCAGACGATGATGAAGACGACGACGACGAGGGTGAAGACGATGGAGACGAGTAGTTTTTTTTTTAATTTTAATGTAATATTTATTTAATAAAATATTATTGTTATTTGATTATTCTTAATAAAAAATTAAAAAAAAAACAAAAAAGTGTAAAAGTGACTGGACGCCACGTGGCGCATAAGTAGGACTGTCCAAACTGCTCGTCGTTTGCCGCTCGTTCGTCGTTCGCTCAAAAATTACTCAAAAATTGCTCGTTCGATTTCGGCTCGGTTTGGAAGTGAGCCGTTCGGCTCGGTTCGGTTTAAAAACAATCCAAGCACGAGCAAATCCCCGCTCGGTTTGGTTCGGTTCGTTTTGCTCGAATTATTTTTTATTTATTAGTTTTATATATAAACTTTATGTATATATATAAAAGTATACTATTTTTTTAAAGTTTTAAAATTTCCCTCTTTGTGTTGAATTCAAAGTTCAAATTTAAACAATAGCCGCTCGTTTTATATATGTTTTGTGTTAACTTTGAATTTTATACATTTTAAAGGTGAAAGTTTAGACAATTTAGAGTTGAAAGTCTTGAATTAATGATATTTTGAAATTTTAGAAATTTAAAATTGGAAACTTTGTACAAAAGCAAGCAAAACCAAACCGAACCAAGCTGCTCGGTTTTAAAACCAAACCAATTTCAAGCATAAAGATATCACTCGTTTATTTAAATTCAATCCGTTCGGTTCGGCTCGCTTTCAAACCAAACCAAGCATGAGCATTCTCGCGTTCGGTTCGGTTCGTGAACAGTCCTACGCATAACGTCCAGGAGTGGAAATTTATGACTACACCCTCTTTTTGCAAAAAACCATAACTTTGACTCTGCGCCACATGATGCATAATGCCTAGGGGTGGAAAGTTATGACTACACATGGTCTAAAAGGATCACTTTTTCTCATGTCAAGAGTAGGTCCTAACGTAGTGTTTGATAGATTAATGAAAGTTAGAAAATGAGTACGAAAAAATGGTAAGAGATAACCGTTCTATGTATTAATCACTATTAAAACAATTAAAACAAACTAGTATGTTCTTATCGTGAGTTGTGCGAGGAACTTGGTAGCGGCCTTGAGTTTTTAAATGCAGATATACAAACACATCATAACGACTATCACGTCGATAAAAAAATGTTTATCTAACTATAAAAAAACTTGGTCAATGGAACTTATATACTTTATTGTGAATACACGTTCGTTTTAACGGCGCGGCATAGATGAAGTAAACATTTCGTAATGACATACTAAAAAATTTTAAAATAACGAAACTTATATACTTTATTGTGAATGTACCTTCGTTTTTACAGTGCGACATAGATGAAATAAACATGTCGTATACTAAAGAATCTAAAAAAACAAAACTTATATACTTTATTGTGAGTGCATGTTCGTTTTAACGACACGACATGGATGAATTAAACATGTCATAACGGCATACTAAAAGATCTTAAAAAAACTTCATATGGTGGTCATTAAAAAGATCAGTAATTTAAATATACTTATATAATAACAAAATAGAGAACATATTAAAACCATGAATACTTTAAAAGGGGGGAGGGGGGGGGGGGGCAAAATTAACAAAGTTTAGCAAAAAAAATGTTTGAAATCAATTAAAAAACTTTAGAAGTTTGAGGGGACTAATTTAAGAAAAATTAAAAGTGAAGGGACTAAATTTACAAAAGTTGAAACTGCACTGTAACATTAGCTTTCCTATTATATATAGTATAATATGTATAAGTACCTATGAAGTTTTTTTATTCTTAAAACTAAGTATTTATGAGTGGGTGTAGAAAGTGGTTCACGGTGACTCACAAAGCCCGATGAACCAATGATTGATATTTAGTAGAATAGGCTTTGCGATTCAAAATAGGATAGCGACTCAACTTGTTGCTCGCTTACTCATTATCCAGATATAGCTCGGTTTGTGTTTATACGTATAAGAAAAGTTAATTTGATAAATATATATAAAGCACATACATAAGTACAACATTAAAAAAGTATTTATTAACTGTTATTATTATTATTATTTTATTAAATTAAGTATTATTAACTACTATTATTATTATTATAAAAGAACCTAGTTTTTACATCTCATAATAGGGATTCGAGTGATCACCACTTGAGAGGGACTTCTTCATCTTGTCACAACATCTTGGTATAATCATATATTAATGGGATAATTTTCAAAATGATCCAAATGAGGAGAGAGAAAAAAATAATAATCCTAACTATATCAAGATTCTCAACATAACCCTTAAAATATGTACTGAGAAGACGTACTGGGAAAATAAACGACCATATTTTTTAACTAGTCAAAATGTGACACGTGTAAAGATACTGACACACCAGACGAGATTTTTTAAAATCTCGTCTGGTCCGACCATATTTTTAAGTTAATTAACTTTTTAAAAAACCGTCTCTCTAGATGTTTTTTTTATGTTTCTCGTCTGGTCCGTTCAAATCATTATTAATCCTAACTTCATCTTCTTCATCTTCATCTTCATCTTCATACCTACAAGATCAAATACCCATTAACCAAGTCAAACACTAAATTAATCCAACATGCAAAAAAAGTCAACAAATCTAGTGAAGACCGGTTTAGGGGAGTACCCGTGGCGGCGGTGGTGATCGTTATGGTGGCGGAGACGGTGGTGGTTATAATGGAGGTGGACGTGACGGAGGACGTGGAGGTGGGTATGGTGGTGGTGATCGTTACGGCGGCGGAGGTGGTGGTGGTTACGGTGGTGGTGGTGGTTATGGAGGTGGTGGAGGCGGTGGTGGTTGTTTTAAGTGTGGGGAGGATGGTCACATGGCTAGGGAGTGTCCCAATGGCGGTGGCGGTGGTTACGGCAGTGGTGGCCGTGGTGGTGGCGGTGGTCGTGGAGGTGGGTATTAGATTTTGTAGGTATGAAGATGAAGAAGATAAAGTTAGGATTAATAATAATTTGAACGTACCAGACGAGAAACATAAAAAAACCGTCTGGAGAGACGGTTTTTTAAAAAGTTAATTAACTTAAAAATATGGTCGGACTAGACGAGATTTTTAAAAATCTCGTCTGGTGTGTCAGTACCTTTACACGTGTCACATTTTGACTGGTTAAAAAATATGGTCGTTTATTTTTCCAATGCGTCTTTTCATTACATATTTTAAGGGTTGTTTTGGAAATCTTAATATAGTTAGGATTATATTTTTTCTCTCCCCTCATTTGAATCATTTTGGGAATTATTCCTATATTAATCGTACGTGGTTCTATATTTTAATGATTTGGATAGAATAAAAATTTAATAAACATTAGTTATAATAATAAAATTATAAGTTATGGGCTTTTGTGCTATGAATGAGGCTCTCCAAGGGTCGGGCTACCGTACCCAGTTGAACACATCATTTTCACATTTTTTTGTATTGTTTTATTTATTTATATAATATTTGGGTCATTTTGAATCTTTTAAAGGTTTTACCCATTGGCTATAACAAAAAGGCGGCGTTGTGGTCATTTTCATCACATCTTATTCTCTCTCTTTTTTCTTTGTTCACATAAATTAAAACCATGTTGGGCAAGTGTAACCGTCCACACCCAAAACATTAAATTAACTTAAAAATCATAATACAAGTAATTAGTTGTTTACAACTTAAGGCAACCTGTCACATAATAAAACAGTAAAGACAAACAGTGAACTGTAAAAGGGTCAAACCATAAATGATGAAAAGATAAGTTTGAGGACTGAAAATGTCAGTAGCAAGTATCTAAATGTTAAGCGATGACGATTGACGAATGGTCTCATATTGGGTCATGTCAAAATATAGTGCTGGGCTTTCTGGGCCGATCCAGCCGGTATCAACCGAACCCAATATGGTTCCTTCACATCAAGTCATCAACGTATCCATTTGTTACAGGAAACCCCTCTAAAAGTTGATACTTCATGTGTAATTTCCATATGTTTGATATTTTTATTTTGTAGGTGGTCCTTTTAGGTTTTTAATATTATTTGGCCTTTAAAAAAAACCGATTTAGTTGATAGTTCCATCCCTACTGCTTAGGGCATCCGGCCATCCGTAATGGGTATCACTAAAAAGGTGAAAATCACCTCGTCACGTCACCACCAAATAGGTTTTCTTGAAAAACGACCTGTTAACATGTGTAATGGTTTCACTTGGACTTAAAATAAAATAAAAGAGCTAAAATAAAGTGTGGTGGGGTGTTTTATTTTTTTTGGCCTACACTCGTGTCCCACACCCGTGTTTCTCCCAACACATGCGACCAAAACGCCCAAAAATGCTCACCCATAATGGTGTGCGGGACGTTTTTGAGCTAATGTGGCTTAACAGTGGCGGATCTAGAACATAATTTCAGGGGTAACACAAAAATATTTTTCTAACCGTGCATTAGGGAAAATTGTTTTTTACCCATCTTCGCACATAGTGAGGCCCGTAAGGTGTTTAGGCTGTCTCAGGCCCAGTTTTGTGTGTATTGGGGTTCGTAACGTGTTTCAAGCGTATATGCGCCAAGTAACACAGGCTCCCAGTTACATATCATGCGTACGGGCTCCCAGTTACGTGTTTTGTGCATACCGGCGCATGGTAACGCATTTCATGTGTACCTTCGCCCGATTATTTAGGTTGGGCTTTTAATAAAATTGTGAAAGGTGAAGTTTGGGGCTTTTAAATTTTTTAAGGGATAGCGTGATATAATTTTATACCAAAGAAATGTCAAAATTGTTATTTACTCAAATTGATAAAGAAATGGAAGCATTAGCTATGAATTCATAGAGATGATCTGCAATATATATTATACACCATCAAAATGTAATGACTATCTCATAGCAATAAGGGCATATGAAAGACCATGTATAATGTATAACCATCAAAATGCTTTGCATCATACCAAAGTTATTTTGAAAAAAAAAAGAAAAAGAGTGAACCAAAAATACCCTTTGTCTAAAAAACCTGTACTCAATCAAAAGAGGAATGCCAAAATTGTTATTTTACTCAAAGCCTACAAAAGAGCAATGCAGCCGTTTGGTTAGTTGGTTTTGGTTAATTCAGTAAAATTTTAAAATTTTCAACTAAAATAAACATGATACTTCTCTTTATCATCTTTTATCTAATGGACCAAAAGCACATACCCAAACCAATATTTCTATGACAACGGTCAACCAATGATGATACGGTTTATTCGAGACAACCGTCAATCTCCCAAAAACACAAGAGAAGAAGAGAAAATAGACCAAAAAAAATAATTCTTATTCTTTTTCTCAAACAAAGATTACAATATATAGGAAAACCAAAGACATAATAATTGGAAAAGATAAAAATACGGAAACCTAATTATAATACAATAAGAAAATTAAATAAAAGATAAACTTAATTAATATATTAAACTTAAATTATATTTATGATCATATCAAATGAACTAAAAAGGACATCTAGATTCTGCATTCATAAGTTTCTCTTACTAACTGCATACCATCAGACAAAACATATAATTCTAGCGAGTCAGCATAGCGTGTATACTTAATGCATAAAACCCTCCAAAAATGATAGTCAAACAAAACAAACAAATACAACCCCGAATAACAAATTTATTTCCACCTAATCCCTGTTCTGTGTTTGCATAACAATACGAAACAGAAACTAATCAAACATTAACTTATTGACTTTTATAGCCAGATAATATACCAAAAAGGCTAAACAAGATAACTCTTTGGAAAAAAAGAAAGTACTAATCAACTGATCACAGTGTATGATATCTAGAATTGGCTCCAAAAAAGCTAACCTCATCATCAATATACAAAACACTTCAAAAAAACAAATATATAACAAAGTAAATAGATTCATGCCTGCATTAGTAGCAAAAGTTATATGCTGAGTAATGTTGATATCAGAGAAAATCCATCTAAGCTATGTCACCTTCAAAGAATAGGTGATGAAATTTGTTCGATTTAAATTTTTTATAATAGTTTCTCATCTCTCTTCGATATGCATACAAAAGTTTTTCACATTCTACATACATACAAAACTTTTAACATGAAGACTGCATTAACTCCTCTATGTCTCTATCTAAAGCAACATAAACTTCAAATCTGCATAAACGCATGCACTTGAATCCTCTCGAGCATTGACATCAACCTGGACACAACACCTAATCGTGGTTAGGTGTTGATATCTTTTGCCAATCGTCTCCTAAATCCGAAGATAGGAAATGATCGGCTGGTGAATCAAGGTAACTTTGCCTTGATGTTTCAGAAGATTCAGAAGTAGTTGTCTTCAAGGAAACAACTTCTTCACTCTTGGAAAAACGTCCACCAACACCCCTAGGCCTGTTCATCGCATGTAGATGGCGCGACTCATGAACATACGACTGTAGGATACAACCAACATATCATGCTATTTACCATTTTGCACAAGCAAATTCATCCTTGAATTATAAAGTCATAATTCACCTTACGGCCTTTTATTAACTTCTTTCCATTCTCTAGTTTTGCACGCGATTTCCTTCGCCTCAGGATCGCGTGGTACCGCTTGGCATTTACGAAAACAGGCTCTGGTCCCGTTTTAGGTGCCAACGGTACCCTTGTTGACACATCCAAAGAATGAGGTGGGATCTATTAAAAACAATCAAAATAAATCCATACAGTGATAGTGATGATCTTTAAAGATATACAAACATATATAGATATATGAAATCGTGTATCTTACCGTTGGTGGACCATAATTTGCCATCATTCCACCGTAGTATTGATACGGAGCACAACCCTGTACAAGTCAACACAACCAAGAACTTTGATGAAAATCAAGAATCTAAACAAAATATATGCATACCAAATTGACCCGCTTTGACCCTAACCAAATTGGTGTTAAACCTTAGACAAATGAATCAAGAACACAAAACACGATTTTGCATAAAACGTTTATGCGACTCTTTTCATTAATAAGAAACATGAACAAAATACTTTATACTCTTTCTACTCTTCTCTACTACCAACAAAAGAAAACTAATGATGGGTTTATATAGCACCCACAATTCTAATCCTACTCAAACTAGGAATCACAATTAAACTAGACCTCTAATTTATATAATAATAAGTAAAAGATAATTATGACACCAAGTAATTCAACTTGGTCCTTGAACTTTGGATCTCCACCAAACCGCCCCTTGAGATCTTCCGTACCACCCTTACACTTTTCGTATTAGTCATTCGGGTCCTTTAAGTTGGTGTTGCTCCAAGTTTTACACTCCCTCTCAATACCAACTTTCATTGTTCCTCCAAGATCTTTCACACCTTGTAAAGCTCGCACCTCTTTGAGCTTGATCCTTGGATTCAACTTCATAACCCTACCATCAGGTTTCTTTTTCCTGTTATCAATTGAGCTAGTTTCGAGATTACCATTATTTATAACTGCATCACCCGTTTTCAGATGGGAAACAACTTTTGCTTTCTCAACTCCATGACCAACTATCATGGTACTCAAAGCAATTCTTCCATCTTCAGTTGATGCATGCTCCCTCTCGAACTTAACTCCTTCATTCGTTCGTTCATTTAGATCACCCGAACTTTGCATGAACCTCATGCAAACTCCAACATCAACTTTGTTGGTTTGTTGATATTCAACCTTTTCTGTTCCACCATGATAACCCGTAACATGAGACGAAACTACCTTCTCGTGCACTTCATCCAGCACGGCTTCTTTCTCGTCTTGTTCGGTTAATGTCACAGTTACGTCTTGATCAACCGTATTTTCTACTTCAACCATGATTTCCTCATCATCTAGATTCAAAATAACAATAGATGGTTCCATGGTTACCTTTAACGGACTCGAATCTGGCACTACTTCTTGACTTGTCCACCAACATGAGCCTTCTTCAAACCATTCATCTACCAGATTCGGTTTGAATTCGGTGTCAAATGTGTACTTTCCTTGAACCTCGGCCATATTAGCCTCCACATCCCACGGTTCTTCTTCTCTAACAACAGCTGCATTACCTTCCTCCATTTGTTCTCGACAGTATTTTGCCATATGCCCCTTTTGTCCACAGTTATGGCACCTAAACGGAAACTGTTTTGATTGGTACCTTGATTCCTTGTCTCGGTTCTCTTCGTCCGATGAAACTTCTTCAGAGTTATCAACTCGACTCTTTCTATTCCATTCTCTCTTCTTGGGTCGGTCACGTTTCTCGTTCTCCCAATATTTATCTTTGCCTTTCTCACCATCACGATTCTTATTTTTGTAGAACCGATACTTCTCCTTCCTTCCGACATACAAGGCTTCACTCTCGGTTTTAACCGACACACCGGCTAACTGTTTCGCTAAGGCTTCTTGTCCGGCAAGAATATTCTCGAACTCGGTTATACTCGGTTGGGTCGCCCACCCTTGAATAGCAGTAACGAAGCTACGATACTCTGGCCTTAAATCGTGAATGAGTATCCGCTTCATACGAGCATCGCTAACCCGAGACTGTGGATCGAGTTCTCCAATCTCGCGACATAAGTTCTTTACCTTACGAAAATATTGTGCGATTGGAAGATCCCCTTGGAAAACCGTCATCAACTCACCTTCGACTAGTTGCAATCGAGCATCGTTCTTCTTCGTGAGTAAGATCTCTAGCGTATCCCACGCTTGCTTTGGGTATTCGAGATCTTGAATATGATCAAGAACATCATCATCCACCGTCGTCTTGATGATAAACATTGCCCGGCCCGCTTTTACCTTGCACTTCCCGATACTACCGTTAATATCGTTTGCAGGTTTTCTCGTCTTGGTACCGTTCGTTACCTGCCAAAGATCTTGACCTTGAAGATACGATTTAATGCACGTCGACCACTGTTTGTAGTTACTCTGGTTCAATTTCTTGATTCCGCCTACGACTTGTAATTCTGCCATTGTTTTATGTTTGTTTTATTTACAGATCTCTACGGTTTGTGGCTGTGGGTAAAAAATCAAATAGCAATATAGATTTTGATGGACTTTTCACGACAATTCCTTCTCCTCTTCTTTGTGAGTTAAATCTTCCACCGACTTTCACTTTGGAACCCAATTCAATATTCACAACGAATTAATTGTAAACCTTCCACTTACTTTTTAATTATTGGCCACTTGTTCTTGCTTTTTTTTTTATTCGAACAGAAGCATCAACAAACCAAAATCAAAAACAATATATTAAATAATACTATAATGCTTAAACCTTCTTTCTTCTACTCAATAGGACAAACAACTGAAACAAAGGGAACTTTCTTTACTATCTTTACTCGCCTCGGGATACCTCTGCAGATAGCTCTCAATCAATGTTCATGTAGTCTCTGGTTTTTCCTCGTAGCGATCTTGAACCGTTTCTTGACCACGATCGTTTTCTTGGCCTCTTATATATTTGTCGGAACTACTACCGCAATCAAGACTTACCGCCGATCAACACGAGCCTGGATCGTTAGGCTCTGATACCACTTGTTAAACCTTAGACAAGTGAATCAAAAACACCAAACACGATTTTGCATAAAACGTTTATGCGACTCTTTTCATTAATAAGAAACATGAACAAAATACTTTCTACTCTTTCTACTCTTCTCTACTACCAATAAAAGAAAACTAATGATGGGTTTATATAACACCCACAATTCTAATCCTACTCAAACTAGGAATCACAATTAAACTAGACCTCTAATTTATTTAATAATAAGTAAAAGATAATTATGACACCAAGTAATTCAACTTGGTCCTGAACTTTGGATCTCCACCAAACCACCCATTGAGATCTTCCGTACCACCCTTACACTTTTCGTATTAGTCATTCGGGTCCTTTAAGTTGGTGTTGCTCCAAGTTTTACAATTGGTACCTTTTAAAATGACCCGTTTTTTACCCTGACCAACTGATACCTTTTTAATGACCCGTTCTAGCTCGAAACAATATGATATCTTCTTTAAAAATAACCGCTTTGACCCAAAACAAATTCATTCGTTACTAAACTGACCCGCCTGTTTAGCCACTCATATATAATATATAACCAACCAACCAAAAGGTGTAAGAAACTTACAATGTTATGCCCAAAAAAATCAGGTGGTGGGACCTGATTTAGTACTATTCCGCTGCTGACGGGAAGCATGTTTGGTAGTGCATGCTGCTGTTGATAATTTGCTACTAACTGTTGGTGTCCATATATATCTAATTACATCAAAAGATGGAGTTGATCATCAGTAAGTATTACAACCATATAATAATTTACTTAACTAATTCATCCTATATTATCATAAGTACCTGGTGTAAAAGATGGAACATTAATAAGTGTTGTTTGGCTTAAAACATCTAGTGAATGGTCTGAAGAAGACGAACCGAGTAAAGACGGCTGCATGTTTGTGAAAGGCATTGAGATTATTAAATGCAACAAGCAACAGCAGCAAGATTACCTGCAATTACATATTCAATTATTCATGCATGGAGGAGGATATTGAAGAGGTATGTACCCGCCTCAACACCGAGCAAGGCGGGTCAACCCACAAGATAAACACATTATGAAGGCACAAAGCCAAAACCTATGCGCATGGCGCATACAAAACATGCTCAGGCATCATATGCCCAGGCACACATATGCTCGCGCATCACATATGCGCGCGGCGCATATCACATGCTCGTGCATATCACATCTGCCCAGGCACACATATGCTCGCGCATCACATATGCGCGCGGCGCACCAGCGCGCGGCGCATATCACATGCTCGTGCATATCACATCTGCGCATGAAATATCTGCGCGTGAGAATAAAGAGAAGACCTCGCGCATCCTCAGGATTGGCGCATATCACACATGCACATAATCGACCTCGTCCTTATCCAAATCAGGATTAGGGCAACCTTGATTGTGCACGTCAGACAACCTTCCAGAAGGCATCTTTTTAAGGAGTAAGAATATGCTGATGTTGACAGCTGCCAAATGAAAGGTCGACAACTCAGCATGACACATGTGCTACCACGTGATTACAACCAACGAGAAAGCGCCAGGTGTCCCAGAGGACACGTGGCGCAGTGCGATTGGAGGAGGCTAACGAGGTTGTGCCCAACCAGTGGAAACCCTAGCACTATAAATACAGCATCAACTCCACTTTGATGGACACATTCATACTCAATCATTGACAGTTACAAGCAGTGATATCACATTCAATCATATTGAATTACATTCACTCACAGTCAGTTACATACAAAAACACAATCACATAATCATACAGAGTAACATACAGTATTCAGCTATTAAGCAATACTCTCCAAATTCCCTTACTCACACATTATTGTCTTCTCCTACACATACTTATTCTCACGCCGGAGGGTTACCCCAAAGAGGACCCCTCTGTCCCTTTCTGAGGGGTAAGTTAACGGTGTTGTTCATTTTGTAGGTGGAAGAACACAGATCCAGAAGAACCATCAGTGAAATAGTACAATCAAAACCCGAGGAAAGTAGATCTGCTGCCAGCGAGTAGATCCACGTTTCTTCATTGGCGCCATCCACTGTTACAAACGGCAATCAGATCTCATCAGATCTACATAAAAAAAAAGTCAATCACCATGGTTTCTGGCGTTCGTAACGCTGATCAAGCTCTGGAGGATATTGAACGTGAGGGTGTCAATGAGGGACAGCAAATTCTGAGGGTGCCGCGTGATTCTACGCGCACCACCAGTAACCGTCCCTTCATCACAACCCCTCACGGCCAGACTGAAACTCCTCCAGACGATCTCACGTTACAAAATCTTGCCGGCGCGAAACTGAAAGGACCAATGGGTCCAGAAGAAGAAACAAATGATCCGAATGAATGGCTCATAAACGAGCAGCGGCGTCTACTGGAAAAGTACAATGACATGGTCAAACAGAAAAAGCTAGCCGACCAAACACAAAGGCAAGCGTTTGATAAGCAGACTACAAAAAGGCCGCGCGCGCCGGAAGAAGGACATTCTGTTCACACTGCACACACTGAGTTCAGTGATGAAGAAGTGCATAGCATGAGGAAGACGCGAGATACTCATGCAGGAGGCTCACAACTCCGCGCGCCTGTGAACATGGCGCCTGGAGCCAGAGCAGATCTGGATCTGCACATGCCGTACAGCCCGCCAGTGAGGGGGCAAGTGGACGTAACCACGCCGTACAGGCCGGCCATCTTAGTGAAGCACTCAAAATTTACTGAGCGCATCGCTAAGGCCCCCATCCAGCACAAGACCAAGATGTCAAGTGGTCTGGGCAAATATGATGGTACAACAGATCCAGATGACTTTTTGCAAGGTTTCTATAACACGGGAAACCTAGAGAGCTGGACGATGCCAACATGGTGTCACATGTTTGCCCGCTGCCTTACGGGCGCGGCGCGGGTCTGGTTCGAGAGCTTGCCGACTGGGCAAATTGATGGGTTCGAGGAACTATTGGAAAAGTTCCAAGCCCACTTCGTACAGCAGCGCAGACACACGCGCGATCCTGATGACATCATGCACTGCGTGCGCAGGAATGATGAAACGATTGAGGACTACATCACTCGTTTCAATCAGGAGTCTCTGGCAATCGGGGGTATAACTGAGCAACTCCTGCGCGTGGCTTTTATACAAGGCGCGCGCAGTGATCAACTCCGCCGAGCTCTCGTAAGCAGAGATGGTATGCCCACCACTTGGGCAAAACTAATGGAAGCATCGCGAGAAATGAAAAGCAGATTGCCCAAGATAGGGCAAGAGAAAGAGCGCATCAGGCTGAATCACCGCGCAGCAAAGAGAAGAGGGCCAAACAGAACTCTGTATGGTCCAGGTTGCAACCAACAAGTTTTTCTTCCACAGAAAAGCAAACGCAACCAAGCTCACCCCAGCCCCAAAAAGATGTTCGTAATCGCGGGGAGGGTGACAAGAGGGAGGGCGGCAGAGATCCTAGCAGACCTCTGCCAAGAATATGGACTCCCCTCACTAAAACACCTTCACAGGTGTTAAGTACTGAGAATGTCCAATTCAAGCCCCCCAAGCAACTACACTACAAGGGACCGCAAAACAGTGGCAAATATTGTGAATTTCACAGGTCCCCGGGCCACAACACCGACGCATGCCATCATTTAAAGGATGCGATCGAGAAGGATGTAAAATCAGGCAGGCTGGCTCACTTGGTGAAAAACCCAAGAATAGAGGATGAGCAACCGGAAGGAGCCTCTGCCAGCAAGAAATACAAAAGAATCTGTGTGGCTGAGGGGGGACGACAAGGGCAGACGTCAAAAAAGAGAAGCGCGCAAATCCACGGAGATTGGCGCGAGCAGCAAGTTATCTTCCCAAGAATCAGGGGAGGCCCTTCAATCAGCAGCCCTCTCGTCATCACCACACACATTGCTCATTACGAAGTGTCAAAGGTCCTGGTGGACACTGGAAGCGAATCTGACATTATGTATGAGCAATGTTTCAGAAAGTTTTACCCGGCAGACCAAGCGCGGCTCGAGATGGTGAACGCACCAATTTGTGGTGTTTCAAATGAAATCATCCATCCCCTAGGTCAAATTCAGTTTGAACTAACTATGGGGGATGATGAGCACAAGCGAGCCGAAGTTGTCAACTTCTTGGTCTTGCCCACCACGTCATGCCACAATATGATCCTGGGTAGGGGAACGATCGCCCAATTTAATGCTATACCGTCGCCAGCGCACGGCGCATTGGGGTTCCCTACACCAACAGGCGTAACATTTGTTCACCGCGATCATTTGTGCGCAGTGACAAGTACGCCGCGGGAAGGGAGAATGAAACTTCCAATGGCGGACAATGCGCCAGAGAAGTGGATTTTAAACCCAAAATTCCCAGAGCAAACGGTCACAATTGGCGCTACCATTTCAGACGAAACGAGATTGAGAATGAAAAGGTTGCTCACAAAATACACGTCGGTCTTCGCGTGGCAACACTCCGATATGACTGGGGTCCCGCGAAACTTGGCGCAACATTCTCTTAACACGTTCAAATCGGTGGAGCCAATTGCTCAGAAAAAGAGAATCATGGGGGATGAAAAGGCGAAGGCCATGAATGAGCAAGTTGAGGACCTGTTGCGCGCAAACATCATCCGCCCGATCCGATACCAGACGTGGGTAGCCAATCCTGTGATGGTAAAGAAAAGCAACGGGTCATGGAGGATTTGTATTGACTTCAAGGACCTCAACAAAGCATGTCCGAAAGACTGTTACCCCCTCCCAAACATCGACGCAAAGGTGGACTCCGTGGCGCCATTCAAGCTCAAATGTTTCCTGGATGCCTACAAAGGCTATCACCAGATTCAAATGGCACCACAAGACGAAGACAAGACAGCCTTCAGAACCGACAAGGGTGTTTTTTGTTACACAAAAATGCCCTTTGGTTTAAAGAATGCGGGCGCCACTTATCAGAGACTTATGGATTCGGTTTTCAGTGAACAAATCGGAAGAAATCTAGAAGTCTACGTTGATGATTTGGTTATCAAGAGCAGGGAGGAGAGACAAATGCTCAAAGACATCGAGGAAACTTTTCAGCGCTTAACGGAAGTCAACATGAAGCTCAACCCGAGCAAATGTACTTTCGGCGCGGAAGAGGGGAAATTTCTTGGTGTAATGGTCACTAAGGATGGTTTCAAGGTGAACCCTGAAAAGGTGGAAGCCATCCTTGACATGCCTTCACCATCCACCATGAAAGAGGTTCAGAAGCTGAATGGTAGGTTGGTGTCAATCAACAGGTTCCTAGCGAACCACGCCAGCAAATCTACTCCATTCGTTAACACTTTGAGGAACTGCTTTAAGAAGAGCCAATTCAAGTGGACGCCTGAGGCTGAGCAAGCTTTCAGTGAGATAAAAGAATGTCTCATAAAGCTGCACGCGCTCACAGCTCCACTTCCTGGCGAAACCCTTACATTGTACTTGTCAGCTGGAGACCGCGCCATCGGCGCAGTATTATTGGTGGATCGCAAGGGGATCCAAACGCCAATATACTATGTGAGTCGGGTGCTGACAGACCCTGAGACGCGCTATTCCATCATGGAAAAGTTAGTTTTGTCACTAACACACGCGTCGCGCAAGCTTCATAGATACTTCAATGGTCATCCTATTGAAGTTCTGACAGGTTACAACATCCAGCAAGTCTTGCGACGCCCCGCGCTCTCCGGAAGGCTGACAAAGTGGGCGCTGGAATTAGGTGAACACACGATCACCTATAAGCCCCGTCCAGCAATAAAGGGTCAAGTTTTAGCGGATTTCATCACGGAAATCCCAGAGGGAAAGATTGAAGAAGCTCAGCGCGAGGTAGACCCTCCGCGAGCAAATGATGAAGAAGATGTTTGGAGGCTATTAACTGATGGAGCCTCCAACAGCGAAGGGTCAGGCGCAGGCCTCAAACTGGTGGACCCTGATAATCATGAATATACTTATGCTATTAGGTTGGACTTCAAGAGTACCAACAATGAGGCTGAGTATGAAGCCCTGCTGGCTGGTCTGCGCATTGCGCGCAAGTTTGGAGTTAAAAGGCTAGAGGCCCATGTTGATTCTTACTTGGTAGCTGCACAGGTCAATGGCCTTTATGATGCCAAGGAGAACACCATGCCTCTATATCTAGAGCAGGCAAAAAAGCTCGTTGAGCAGTTTGACTTCTTCAAAATCATACACATCTCGCGCAGCGAAAACAAGTCCGCTGACGCGTTGAGTAAGATGGCATCAACTAATTTTGATCACTTTGGCAAAGATGTCAGGGTGGAAGTGATGAGCAACCCGTCAGTGCAAACGCAATCTGTCCTTGTAATTCATACAACCCCTTCATCCTGGATAACTCCAATAATGGAATTCCTGGAGGAGGGGAAGTTACCGGACGATCGCGCACAGGCGAGAAAGATAAGACACAAGGCGCAGAACTATGAACTACTTGATGGTACATTATATCGACGCTCTTATCTTGGACCGCTCATGAAATGCCTGGATGCTGAAGAAGCAAGCTACGTGATTAGGGAGATTCACGAAGGAATCTGCGGAATACACGCTGGCCCGCGCATGGTGGTTGCCAAGGCAATGAGCTCAGGCTACTATTGGCCAGGCATGTACTTGGATGCGCTAAAAGAAATACAAAAATGCAAGGCATGTCAGAGCTACGCGCCAAACACCATGCGGCCAAAGAACAACTTGATTCCAGTAACCTCCGCATGGCCTTTCCACAAATGGGCCATTGATATTGTGGGGCCCCTGCCGCGAGCGCAAGGGCGAGTGAAATTTTTGGTAGTGGCGGTAGACTATTTCACAAAATGGGTTGAGGCCAAGCCACTAGCAAAAATCACAGCAGAGGCGATGAAGCAATTTATCTGGAGCCACATCATTTGCCGTTTTGGCCTTCCTATGGAAATTGTGAGCGACAATGGCAAACAATTCACTGACAGGAAGATATCCAGCTGGCTCAAAGAATTGCACATCAACCAAATCTTCACTTCGGTCTACCACCCTCAGGGGAATGGCCAAGTGGAGCGCGCGAATCAAAGTTTGTTAAATGGGCTGAAGAAAAGGTTGGAGGGAGAATCCCATTCTTGGGTCGAAGAGTTACCTAATGTCCTGTGGGCGCACAGGACATTAAGCAAAACTAGCAATGGCGAATCCCCGTTCAGCCTAACCTATGGGACAGAGGCTATGATCCCAGCAGAAATTGGATGCCCATCCCATAGGGTACTCATGATGAGCAAGACTGATAACGAGCGCGAAAGAAGATTGGACCTTAACTTGCTTGAAGGGCGCAGAGAAGCGGCTATCATCAATAAAGCCAAATACAAGAAAAAGCTGGAAAAATATTATAATCAGTGCGTTAAAGAGTGCCACTTCAAGAAAAATGATTTTGTCCTTCGAAACAATGAAGCTAGCCGCGCAATACCCCCAGGAAAAATGTCCCCCAATTGGGAAGGACCTTATCAAATCTCAGAAGAATTGGGGAAAGGCGCGTACACTTTAAAAGATTTGAATGGAAAAAAGATACCGCGCGCGTGGAACGCAGCACAGCTTAGAAAATGCTTCATGTAAAAATTCAAATATGTAATCAAGGCTTTTAAGCCATCATGAATGATGATTCGCGCTATCTTTCAATATTTGTTCTATTACCTTTGCATACATGTTTCACACTTCCTTTATTAATTTGGAGCAATATGACAACACTATATTGACTTCAAAACAAAATAAAACGAAGTAAAACATACATGCGCGAGCCTTAGCTCAAACGCGTTAACGAGTCTTAACTCTAAAACGTCAGGGCCTTAGCCCAAACCTACGAGCCTTAGCTCAAACACGTTAACGAGTCTTAACTCTAAAAACGTCAGGGCCTTAGCCCAAAACAAAGAGCCTTAGCTCAAAACACTCACAAACATCCATCTTACATCCCGCGCAGCCTGATCATAAAAATCCCTAAACACAACTAAGGCAAAGTACATGCCAAATCATAGTTGTTAAGGTCTCAGGTCGAGGTCGCGCGCGGAATAAAAGTGGATATCTGAGTAACACATGCTGACATGTAATGGCTAAAACTCATATAAAAAACGCGCGACAACGACGCGCAAAAAAGGAGTAGTGAAAAGTCATCGCGCATGTCAGCATAAACAAGATACTGCGAAACCACTTACAAAATAGGACTATGGTTAAGTAAATAATTTCCTTACAACCTTGTTCTTATTTTAACGTGCAAGCATATCTTATATCTATACAAGCAAACATGAAGAGATGAATGGAAATGCGCAAGATGTGAAAAAGGGAAAACAAATTTCATTCCATAGCATTGAAATTTACAAGTGTGATGAGTTACAAATTACACGTATAACAAAAAACAAAAAAAAAATTAGAAAGATGAAGGGCTTCTCAAGTCTCCACGTCGACGTCAGCCACTTCATCACCCTCATCATCTCCCGCAGCATCTGGCGCGGCCCGCTCCTCATCTCCGAACTGACCATAGTCAAGTTCTTCCTCCTCAATGGAGTCTTCTATCACGACGGTGTCAGGAGCAGATTCTTTCGCCGCGCCAGAGCCGCTGGCAGGGGCAACATCCCCCGCGCCACCATCATCGCCACCACCCCCCTCGCATTCATCGAGCAACTTCTTTAGCGCGCCGAGGTCGGGCTGGTCAGCAAGCGCAGCTATCTGCAAATCATTAGAAAAGGATTGAGTACAAAAAACTTGGAAAATTAATCAAGAAAAATTCATTAAGGTCAAGGTACCTGCACAAGGATGGGGATGGGAGTATTCATATACTTCTCCCCCATCGCGGCCATGTCCGCGCAGGCCGCGTCGCTCTTGTAAGGGTACTCGGATGGGTTCTTCTTCAACATCCCATATTCATACCCATCCGTAAACCCTTCAGCTCGACCCACAAGGCGCGCGGCAGCATTGCTGTCCATCACAAGGGCCTGAAACTCGGCAGAATATTTCATCGCCAAAGCGCAACGAGTCATGCCCTGTGACACCAGCCATTGGCGATCCTGCGCGAGGCCAGCAACAGACGTCTCGAGGGCAGGAACCTGGGAGTTTAATAACTCAACAGTTTCCTTGGTCTTTTTTAGCTCCTCTTTATCAGACGCTGCTGCCGCCAAAATTTTTTCTTTCTCCGCCTGCGCAGCATCAAGTGCTTCCTGGCTAGACGCTGCCGTCGCCAAGGCCTCATCTCAATCGGCCTGCGCTGCCGCCAACTCCTTCTTCAGGCGCGCAACCTCACTCTCCAGTGATGATTTCTCAGTGATACTCTGGACGATAGCTTGGTCACGCGCCTCAGCCTGCTGTTCCAAGACACGCACTCTCCGCGCGTACTTGGCAACTTCGGCCTCCGCCACCTGCTGCTTCTCCCGCGCAGCTTGGAGCTCATGCCCGCGCTTAATAAAGGCGGTGTTGGCACTTGCTCGGTTTTCGCTGAGCTCCGCCTGGAGTTTCTCAGCTCGTGCGCGAGCATCAGAAAGGTTCCAGGCAGCCACCTTAGCCTCTTGCTGGGCTGCCACAAGAGCATCGCGTACTTTAATATAATCACGATGAAGCTCTTGGGAGGCAGCAAAGAAAGCTGACCCAGCGAAAATGTGATCGTTGAGCAAGTCAGCGCGGGTGCGCTCCTCCTGATACCTCCTTTCAGTAGGAGGCACGGCATGAGCCCAGAAGTCCTCGCATACGCCCATGGATTGGAAGGAACTGTCTTCATTAATATTCCATCTCGGGCGGTAAACGTGGTCACCTTCCTGCAAAACACAAGAAATGTTCTAAGTCATAAAACATACTTATATGGAGGTACGCGCAGCGGAGCAACAAATTAAAACATACCTGCGGGGATGAAGCAGAAAAGTCAGCGCCAGCCCCACCAGAAGTCTGCGCTGCGAAGTCTTGTGGCATCGCAGGGCTGGCGCGGTCTCCCAAGGAGTCTTCAGCTTGAGCCCCCTCATCCTCCTCATCTTCTTCAATAGGCCTCTTCTCCTGCGACCTGGAGGGCTCCAAACCAGCCTCGCGGAGAGGGCTGCGCGTAGGAGGAGGCGAGGGAGGTCTCGACGCCGCCAGTTCGGCGCGCAATACGGCTTCCTACTCCTTTGTAATCCCAATAAGGGGAGACTCAGCACTAGCAGGAGCAGGACCAGAACCAGCGGCGCCGGCAACGGCGCTAGGAGTGTCAGCAGCAGCTTGTACGCCAGCTACAACTCCTATGAACAAATCAACAACAAAAAAGGGTTTATGATTTGATCAAAACAAAAAATTCAGAAGACAATGGCGCAAAACATACCTTCGCGCAATTCTGTTCGCGCGTTGAACATCGCCATAAAGTTCATTCTACCCTTTTCTGAGGGTAGAACAGGGGACTTAGAAGCAGCCCCCGGCGCAGCCTCAGCACCTTGTTGCGCCTGAGGCTGATCTGCTACCGTCGCCGGTCCTGCAAACATTCAAATGCGAAAAGATGTAATAAAAGTTCAATCAGAATTATGGGTAAGCAAAGTATACCTTTCGCAGGCGCGACACTGCTTCTCTCTTCAGCCGCGCGAAGGGAGGAGGTCACGCCACCATACCTCAAGTGGACAGGAGGTCTGCCCACTTTCACAGGCAGGGAAGCTAAAGAAACCTTGGTGGTAAACACCTGGGTTTCCTCAGGTCCCTTCGTTTGAGCATGGGGATGAGCGACAGGGGTGTCGTCTTTCTTCTGTTTCTTACTGCCCCCTGCGCCAGATTTCCCCTTAGCTTTGCGCTTTAGTAGGGGCGCCTCCTCTTCCTCCTCCTCCTCTTCCGCGAGCTCCAGCTCGTAGTTTTCGAGCGCATCTGCAAATACAAGCAACAGAACTGTTAATAAACTTGGGTATTCTAAAGGAATAAGCATAAGTGCGAAGGCTTACCAGGCGCGTCGCTATCAAAGTCAAATTCCAGATCCACAGGGATGAACATGTCATCAAAGCGATCTGGGAAGCCCACCTCCCCAGTGCCAAGCGCGACGGAGCCACCCTCCACTTGATCATCATAAGCGGCGTGGATATAATCCTTGGTGACTGCGCAAAAACAAGTCAAGTGATATCAGCAAAAAGAATTATGTTCGCGCAGAAAAAGAAATAAAGCAATGAAATAAACTTACACAACCCGTCGACTTGGATAACGGGCTCAAGCGCGCTGTCGGCCCACAGCTTACTCATGCCGACCCCCACCAGCGCCTCCTCGCGAATTTTCTTGGCGGGGGATGGTTCGGCGGTCAGTTTCTTAACCCAGGCGCCGGTTGGGTTTTTAATAACATCCGCATCCGCGGGCGCAGAATCGATCGCGCGCATCGTCATGCGGATGGGGATTACACCAGCCCTGATGTAGAAGAACCTCTTAGACCAGTCATGAAGGCTCTTGAATGACACGGTGCTGCACTTAACCTTCTGACTGCGAGGAATAAAGGAGATCCAAGAATCTTGGATCTTGGGCTTGTAAAAAAATTGAAAGCGCCGAGGGGTGGGATCCTCGCGCTGTGATTTGCACATGAACTCGAAATGAGTCATGCGCACAAGTCCAAACGGATGGACTTGGGATATATGAATCCCGAAAAACCGTAACACCGCGCCTACAAACCTTGTCATCGGAAGACGAAGGTTGCAGTGGGTGAAAAAATGGGTGTACAATGAAATATAGCCGGGAGGCGGGTCCGCCGCCGTTTGCCCGGCCACAGGCAACATGCAGCCAAACACAGGGAGAAAACCCTGTGACGAGATGAGGCTGTCGAGATCGGCCTGCCTCAATTTGCAGGGGATTTCATTCCACCTTTTCGTGGCCTTGGTCCTCCCTACTTCCTCCGATGTGGTCTCAACAACCCTCTTCCCCTTGCCCTTTTGCTTCAATGTCGACATCACCACAGATTTCACACGGCGTCTTCGAGAGGCAATAGAGGTGATTGAGGGGTTAGAGGAGTCTGAACTATCAGACATACAACTGCAGCAACAGATAATCGAAGATTCGAAACGATGAATACACTCAAATCAGAGTATGAAAGGCAGAAATTCGAAAATTAGCAACAATGAAGATGAAGATAAAAAATTTTTCCTAAGGGCCTGCTTTTATAGGCCCAGGAGAGAGAAAAGTGGTAACTGATCGGATTTCACGCGCCCCACTCGCAGGTGTAAGCCAACGAGGGCGCGGCACGTGTCCCTAACACTGTTGAGGGGACATAAAAACGTAACGGACCTGCCACGGAGCAGAGACGCGCCCCCACTCGCAGGTGCAAACCAATGAGAGCGCGACACGTGTTCCAGACAGCTGTGCGAGGGGACATGAAAGGCAACTGTAGCACCTCGAGCACACGAAACGTCTGACACGTTTACGGCGCACGACACCACCAACCAACCACGTGTTTGGACCCTTCGTTTCAACCAAATGGATAGAACTTCGCGCAACGATGGAAACAACCAAGAAAACGACAAAACCCCATCAGTAAGTCTAATATCTATCTTACCGCGCTAGCGCGAGATAAGACACACATTAGACTGGGGGGCTTGAAGAGGTATGTACCCGCCTCAACACCGAGCAAGGCGGGTCAACCCACAAGATAAACACATTATGAAGGCACAAAGCCAAAACCTATGCGCATGGCGCATACAAAACATGCTCAGGCATCATATGCCCAGGCACACATATGCTCGCGCATCACATATGCGCGCGGCGCATATCACATGCTCGTGCATATCACATCTGCCCAGGCACACATATGCTCGCGCATCACATATGCGCGCGGCGCACCAGCGCGCGGCGCATATCACATGCTCGTGCATATCACATCTGCGCATGAAATATCTGCGCGTGAGAATAAAGAGAAGACCTCGCGCATCCTCAGGATTGGCGCATATCACACATGCACATAATCGACCTCGTCCTTATCCAAATCAGGATTAGGGCAACCTTGATTGTGCACGTCAGACAACCTTCCAGAAGGCATCTTTTTAAGGAGTAAGAATATGCTGATGTTGACAGCTGCCAAATGAAAGGTCGACAACTCAGCATGACACATGTGCTACCACGTGATTACAACCAACGAGAAAGCGCCAGGTGTCCCAGAGGACACGTGGCGCAGTGCGATTGGAGGAGGCTAACGAGGTTGAGCCCAACCAGTGGAAACCCTAGCACTATAAATACAGCATCAACTCCACTTTGATGGACACATTCATACTCAATCATTGACAGTTACAAGCAGTGATATCACATTCAATCATATTGAATTACATTCACTCACAGTCAGTTACATACAAAAACACAATCACATAATCATACAGAGTAACATACAGTATTCAGCTATTAAGCAATACTCTCCAAATTCCCTTACTCACACATTATTGTCTTCTCCTACATATACTTATTCTCACGCCGGAGGGTTACCCCAAAGAGGACCCCTCTGTCCCTTTCTGAGGGGTAAGTTAACGGTGTTGTTCATTTTGTAGGTGGAAGAACACAGATCCAGAAGAACCATCGGTGAAATAGTACAATCAAAACCCGAGGAAAGTAGATCTGCTGCCAACGAGTAGATCCACGTTTCTTCAGATATCAATATATGTCAAAAATTTAATCAACATAAACATATACACTTAAATTTGAATTAGAAATCATCCGATTAACAAGTGATTAGTAACAAGTTGCAAGTGAAATTAGCATGATGCATCAAATGAAACTTGTAAGCAGAATTGAGTATGTAAATAAGCATATATGAATGAATATTAATATATTACCGGGAGAATGGTAAAATACGCTAGATAGATTTGGGAGATGAATTTGAGGATATTAATTTGCATGTAATTCATCACGAAACGCAGCAGCAATTCATGCAAGTATTCTTAGTACAGAAGTAGGAACCCACGTTTGTTTCTATACCTACAGGTGGCTTATCTTTTTAACAACGTGGAAATACCTGATATCATGACTGTTTTATAATTATTTTTTATGTTTTTTATATTATGGTTACATCTTTTATACTTTATTTTATAATTTTAGTGTTAGACATTTATTTTTCATTTTGTGTTTGGATTTCTTACTTTTTATTCATGGTTAAAAATTTTATTGTTTAGTTTATAGTTAAACATTTATTGCTTATTTATACTTAATTTTTTATTGCTTATTTCATTTGGTACCAAAAAATTATTTAATTAATAATTTTTGAATGATTAGTAGAAATTTAATTTAAAGACTAACCGAATGTTTTAATCTTTAGCAATGTGGAGTGAACAATATGGACTATAACCATGATTCTCAAACTTCATATTACCTATAAGGCGGTAAATATTATACAAGATATAGAAAGACTTATGATGCTAACGAAGATATAATGCTAAAGAGATATAATGCTAAAGGGAAAATAAGAGTCAGAGAGTGATGTTTGTTGTGATAAAAGTGTTTGGTCTTATGGCTTTGATCTCCAAAGATTTATGGAATAGATTATGCAATGAAGAGACTATTGCTCAAGTTAATAACTTTGACAGTTTATCCGATTTCAAGAGGTATTAGTCATTATTTTACCTCTCAAAAACTTCATGATATCTAGTAGATTTTCTGTTATGGCCTTAGCTGAGAACTGTTACAGATTTCAACCAACATTGTATTGGATTTAAATTAAATTCAATTTTATCTTTATCCTTGTAAGACCTTAAAATAAATAGATACAAACTTACTCTTTTATTTCCCTTAGATATAACAATAAAGTTCTACATATATATCTATATTTTTTCTCGTAACTATACAATTAAATAATGAATATATAAATTGTTATATTTTGATATCTATAATACTAATTTATTAGTATGCTACACTATATACAATAATGGATGTGTATGTCAAACTAGTAATAAAGAAAATATTCAATATGCATAAAAAGGAAAAAAAAAATTTGTTTTCTTGAACCAATATAATTAACCTCAGACTTTATTTGTCATATCAATAATGAGTACTTACTTTACTTGTCATATAAAGTAAATAACTGTTGAAAGTGAAAGAAAAAACAAACTCTCCAGCAAAATGCATGAACCTCAATTCATCAATCATTCCACTACACATGTCTTTGAAATTAGCATTTTCATTACTCATATCCTCCGGCACCTCATAAACTCATCCACGTTTTAGCCAGATACGACCTCTACCTTTATAACCTCATGGAAACTTACAATTTCCATCTCTTTCAAACGACTCTAACTTAGAGACACTCTTGCTCTATTCAAAACTTAGTGCAAGAAACTTGGCCTTTTCATCTCTGTTGACTCCTCCTCTTTTTAGGTGAGCGGTTTTGGTTTAAAACCCCATATTTTATCAAACTTTCGGGGTTCTCAAAGATTAAATATAAACAGAGGCTTGGTACGATTTAAAATTTATTTAAACCTATGTTTGTATAAAACCCCATTAAAATAGTTGTTTTCTTGAGTTGCGTCTCGTACGAAGAAGAAACACAGTAGACAAACAGTCCTACTATTTAGTAACATACTTTTAACATTATTATTTTATTATCAAACGGCGACCATCATGATCATTTTTAAAGAAAAAAAATTCTATTTTTAATTTTAAAAGTAATATAGAGGTAAAAAAAGTAAATAAAACAAATAATAATAAAACATTATTTCTGAATTTTATAATAAAAGTAAAATATACATCATAATATCCTTATAATCAAGTATAAGCTAAATATACTTTTTTAAGATAACGTAAAGATTTATACGAACACCATAAAATAAAGTTATGTTTTTAATTTAACGTTTAGATAATAAACACACATACAAGAGTCTGAAACATGTAAACAATATAGGTTATAGGCAAGTTACAAGGTAGAAGTCAAAGAAAAACAAATATCTATCAAAAGGTGAGTTTTCATGATAAATTCTCTTTTAAATCATTAATTTCTTTTTTGGATGGATACATGCTATAAATGTTTTATCAGGTTTGAATACTTTTGAAGTGTATCTTGTTTAAAGTAAACACATGCTAATCATTAAGTTTCATAACTCGGGGCATATATACGTATAGTCATCGGTACCGCTACTATATTTAAATGGCATTCTTGCGTGGAATGCGGTGTAGAAGGAGGTGTGGTGTGTTCATAATTGTTGTGAACTAAAAGTATATATGTTAGCAAATATTCTTGCGCGAATAAGAATTGATTTATCGGCATGTTTTGTTTAAACTTTACAAGATGATACACTTAAACTGATTTATTGTTTTCTACTCTCATGAACTCACAAACTTTATGTTGACACAGATATTTTTGAGCATGTATTTCAGGGAATTAGAAATCAAGAGGAAATAAGAAGTTAACTGAAGAAATATTGTGTATATATAAATGTTACATGGAATCACAATATTTTTTAAAATCTTATGCTTGTATTAAAAGTTTCCTTTTAAAAACACTCATGTATCAAAGAATGTTTGTAAGATAAATAGATTTGTTGTTTCCGTTGTTTAGTTGATATCAATCGGTCACGTTTTTAGCCCCATTTGGGCGGGGCGTGACAATCCTTTTTTTTTATTTTATCCTAAATTTAAATTAAATTCAATACATTGATGATAGTAAGCCGGCCAATATGGATGAAAAGCATGTGAAAGTGGCCAAAACTACCCTTTGTCTAAGTACTCAATCAAAGAGGAATGTCAAAATTGTTATTGTACCCAACGCCTGCAAAAGAGCAATGCGGCCGTTTGGTTTTTGGTTAATTAAGCTATTTTCTCGGTTATGGGTCGGTTTTGGTTAATTCTGTAAAATTTAAAAGATTTTGAGCTAAAATAAACTGGATACTTCTCATTATCATCTTTTAGCTAATGGGCCAAAAGAACATACCCAAACCAATAACGGTCAACCAATGAACTGAAAAGGACATCCAGATTCTGCATTCAAAAGTTTCCCTTACTAACTAACTACATACCATCAGACAAAACAAATAAAGTCTGACGAGTTAGCATAGCGTGCATACTTAATGCATAAAAACCTCCAAAAGTGAATATAATTTAGATAATATAGTTTAAATGTTGGTAATCATATAAACCATTAGTTATAACTAAAGTAAGACGAAATGTGTTCCGAACACAACCAACACAAGCCCATTTGGACCAATGGCTCAACCGGGTCAACCCTTCCATGTTATAGTGAAGCCTGGACCTGCATTAACATTAAGAAACAAATGCAAAACTAGATTACCTTTTGACTTTTATAGTCAACCAAACAAATACAATCATGAATAACAAATTTATTTCCACCTAATCCCTGCTCTGTGTTTGCATAACAATATGAAACATAAACTATTCAAATATGGAGTAATATACAATAACTTACTGACTTTTATAGTCAAACAATCTACCAAAAAAGCTAAACAAGATAACTCTAGAATTGGCTCCAAAAAAGCTAACCTCATCGTCAACATACAAACACTTCAAAAAAACAAATATATGAAACTGCAACAAAGAATCGGCAATGAAATTTGTTGGATTTAATTTTTTATAATCGTTTCCCACCTCTCTTCAATATGCATACAAAA
Organism: Bidens hawaiensis; assembly: GCF_021521415.1. Classification (NCBI taxonomy): domain Eukaryota; kingdom Viridiplantae; phylum Streptophyta; class Magnoliopsida; order Asterales; family Asteraceae; genus Bidens; species Bidens hawaiensis. The sequence continues at coordinate 276,218 of NW_027492360.1, read as the reverse complement.
GTTATTCACATTCTACATACATACAAAAGTTTTGACATCAAGATTTCATTAACTTCTCCCTGTCTCTATCTAAAACAACATAAACGCATGCACTTGAATCCTCTTAATACTCTCGAGCCTTGACATCAACCCGGACACAACACCTAACCCTGGTTAGGTGGTGATATGATTTGCCAATCCTCTCCTAAATCCGAAGATGGGAAATGATTGGCTGGTGATTCAAGGTAACTTTGCCTTGATGTTTCAGAAGATTCAGAAGCGGTTGTCTTTAAGGAAACAACTTCTTCACTCTTCGAAAACCGACCACCAATACCCCTAGGCCTGTTCATCGCATGTAGATGGCGTGACTCATGAACATACGTCTGTAGGATACAACCAACATGTCATGTTATTTACTGTTTTACACAAGCAAATTCATCCTTAAATTATAAAGTCATGATTCACCTTACGGCCTTTTATTAACTTCTTTCCATTCTCTGCTTTTTCACGCGATTTCCTTCGCCTTAGGATCGCATCGTACTGCTTGGCATTAACAAAAACAGGCTCCGGTCCTGTTTTAGGTGCCAAAGGCAGCTTTGTTGACACATCCGAAGATTGGGGTGGGATCTATCAAGAAAATCAAAACAAATCCATACAGTGATAATGATGATCTTTAAAGATATACAACATGTATAGATATATGAAATCGTGTATCTTACCGTAGGTGGACCATAATTTGTCATCATTCCACCGTAGTATGGATATGGAGCACAACCCTGTACAAGTCAACACACCCAAGAACTTTAAAGACAATCAAGAATCCAAACATAATATATGTAAACCAAACTGACCTGTTTTGACCCTAAAATAACTTGGTTTGACCCAAATCCTGCCCGTTACCCAACCGACCCGCCTGTTTTGCCACTCATAATATATAACCAACCAAAAGGCCCGGTGTAAGAAACTTACAATGTTATGCCCAAAAAATTCAGGTTGTGGGACCTGATTTAGTACTATTCCGCTGCTGACGGGAAGCATATTTGGTAGTGCATGATGCTGCTGCTGATAATTTGCTACTAACTGTTGGTGTCCATATATATCTAATTACCTCATAAGATGGAGTTGATCATCAGTAAGTATTACAACCATATAATAATTTACTTAACTAGTTCATCCTATATTATCATAAGTACCTGGTGTAAAAGATGGAACAATATTTAGTGTTATTTGGCTTAAAACATGATCTAGTGAATGGTCCGGAGAAGACGAACCGAGTAAAGACGGCTGCATGTTTGTGAAAGGCATTGAGATTATGATATGCAACAAGCAACAGCAGCAAGATTACCTGCCATTACATATTCATGCATGGAGGAGGATATCAATGACAAAAATCAATCAACATAAACATATACACTTAAATTCGAATTAGAAATCATCTGATTAACAAGTGATTAGTAACAAGTTGCAGGTGAAATTAGCATGCATCAAATGAAACTTGTAAGCAGAATTGAGTATGTAAATAAGCCTATATGAATGAATATTGATATATTACCGGGAGAATGGTAAAATACGCTAGATAGATTTGGGAGATGAATCTGAGGATATTAATTTGCATGTAATTCATCACGAAACTCAGCAGCAATTTATGCAAGTACTCGTACAGAAGTAGGAGTCCACGTTTGATTCTATATCTACATGTGGCTTATCTTTTTAACAACGTGGAAACACCTGACATCATGACTGTTTTATAATTATTTTTTATTATATTTATCATATTGTGATTAAATCTTTTATACTTTATTTTATTAATTTTATTGTTAGACATTTATTTTTCATTTTGTGTTTGGTTAAACTTTTTATTGCTTATCTTATGATTAAAAATTTTATTGCTTATTTTATGGTTAAACATTTTATTGTTTATTTATGGTTAATTTTTTTTATTGCTTATTTCATTTGGTACATAAAAAATAATGCTAATTTGATGAATAATTTGTAAGATGTTTGTAGGAATTGAAAGAAAATGAGTGTTTTTGAATGATTAGTAGAAATCTAATCTGATGACTAACCGGATGCCTTTGTATATATGTTTTTTTAATAATCCTTAGTAATGTGGAGTGAACAATATGGACTATATTCATGATTTTTTATTTCTCAAAACTTTATATTACCTGTAAGGCAGTAAAACAAGATATTGAAAGGCTTATGATTAGTTAAAGCTAAAAGAAAAATGAGAGTCAAATGAGTGATGTTTGTTGTGATAAAAGTGTTTGGTCTTATGGCTTAGATCTCCAAATATATTAAGCAATAATGACACTATTGCTCAAGCTAATAAGTCTGGCAGTTTATCCGATTCCAAGATGCATGAGTCATTATTTACCTCTCAAAAACTTCATGACATTTACTGCATTTAGTGCTCTAATCACTAGTTCGCCACTGCAAAGTGCATACGGTGTGTGTTAAGGACAATATAAGTATGTTTAGTCTTATGTTGTACATCATTTACAAGTTCAATCAATTTTAAAACATTGCTTAATTTGGATTTTACGTCCGTTCTTTCACCATTGTGTGCGTTTTGATTGCCACTGTAAGAGTACACACGATATCAGAGCTTCAAATAGTAATTAGTTCCGTCTGTGTTTACTTCATTAAAGCCGCCTATTGCAACGTTAATGACCCTTAAAGCATCACTGGGCTGGGTTATATCAGCTTCTCATATCATTCACTTGCAATATTATACTTACAGAAACATATATATGCACAATCTTGGCAAAAATATTGGTTTAAAAAAGGAAACACCATACAAACATGAATGAATAATCTTGTCCAAAATATTGGTTTGTCATTCACTCGCGATATTAAACTTGTAGGCACATACATACAAATACCTGCAAATCAAACGTCTCCATTGTTGTCTTCTCACAAGTTCTTTCTGTAACCATCAAAGAAATGGGAAAACCTCAAACTTTATGAGACCACACCGCCGACCTCTGTAGAGACTAAAATGTCGACAGTTAAGGAGTCTAAATCTTTCTTGTCCGCGCTCTTGGCATTGTTTTTTGTTATTTTTATGTAATTATCCCGGATTCCATGCTTGCAGTTCTTAACAGCCTACGGAACTCTGACAAGCTAATCTTACCATCTTTGTCGATATCAGCTTCTTCCAGAAGTGGTTCTATAGATCCTTTCAAGCCCGTATGCTGTAATTAAAAAAAACAACGAAGTAAGAAAAAAGGTCAAATTTGACTTTTGAAAGTCAAAGATTCTAGCTTCATGTTTTAAGTTGATAAGAGTATTCAAAGTTCCTGAAAAATTTGTGATCCTACTTTTCTTTTCTATATTTAAATTAACCAAACATAGAAGAATAATTCTAAATCTTGAATTCTGAAATAAGTCTGTTTGACCAAATTGTCAAACCTCACAGATTTCTAAAAGTTGAAACTTAAGAATAAATAAAGTAGCGGAAACACGTGTAACATATTTTCCAATTTATTGTATAGATACAGTTGACTTTCAAGGTCAAGTTAACTAAATTTCAACTCCTAAATGGAAACAGATTCCGAAAATCCAAGAAACATTTGATGATAGAATCAAAACATACTGCAATTTCCTCCAAAAACTAGCAATTGGAATATTTACCTTCCAACCAAAATCAATTTTAATTCTGAAGTAAAAAAATTTAGTCTTTTTGACCTCAAAAGTCAAAGCCAGTGTTTGACTTTTGGAAGTTGTACCAATGCTCACACGTGTAAACAAAAAATTAAAATCAACGGCTTACCATTCTGAGTTCTTCTGGAGTTATATATCCATCTCCATCAACATCAAATTTATCAAAAGCCGACTGTGATAAATGTAACCATTTTTGAGAATCTTGTCCCTCCAACTGATGAACATGAAGAGTGGCTGCAACAAATTCCTTGAAATCAATAAACCCATCTGTGTCACTATCCATCTGCATCACAATTCACATATACATCGGTTAAAAGGGTAAAACAGTAATTTTACAGTACATTAGAATATCAACTTCGTTACAATGGGCTTACTGCTTTTAGTAACTCTAAAACGCGCGATTCTTTCATCTTCCAAGGAATATCTTTAGCAAGTGCCTGCCAGGAAACCGAGCTATTTTAGACATATGTGTTAAGTGTTTTGTTTGAGTTTTCGGGTCAAAGTCAAATATACCTGTTTCATTTCCTCAAGACTAATAGCACCATTTTTATCTACATCAATTGCATGAAATTGATCTTTGAGATCCGCTAGCTGCTCTTCATCAAGTGTGCTAGCCAAAGCCTACACAATAATATCAAGTCTTAGAAAATATTATTCGTGAATTGTTATCACCTTTATAATATTAGAGAAATACTTACCCGTAGAGCAAATTGTTTTAGGCGACTGTATTTTAAAAATTCACGCATGTTTGATAAAACCGAAATGTCGAGAGGAATCTCAGACGCATTTCCACCTTCTCGTACCCACGGGTGTGCTATAAAAAACATACTCAACCATTAGATAACAAAATGGTTTAAATTAAAAAAAAAAGTAAACACATGATGATGGATAATAAATAGATATGTGGAATATAATGATTGGCTGTGATTCAACTAAGTGTTATGAGTGTTTGAAAAAGCTCGTATAAATGAACATGAACATGAACAAGAAAAAGAAACATACATAGGGCTTGCGCAGCAGTAAGTCGTGTACGAGGATCTTTCACAAGCAATTTCTTGACAAAATCTATGGCACTCGGGCTTACGCTAGGCCATGGTTTGCGCCGGAAATCAGGTTTGTTTCTTAACACCTGTAAATTCATAACAATATTGTAAAAAACAAAACACTAATATATCATTAACATATATTTTACTAAAAACAATTTACCTCTTTAAAAATCCCACTTTCAGATTTATCCCAAAAGGGGCGACGCCCACATAGTAGAATGTATGTGATAACGCCTATGCTCCAAACATCTGATTCGGGTCCCGATTTACGTTTCAATACTTCAGGAGCAACATAATATGCACTACCAACCATATCAGTAAACTTCTTTCCTACAAATAATACAAAATATTTCTGTATGAAAATACTGTCATTTATTAGATAAAGAACCAGATGTTATAGATTTACACTAACCTGGTCTTATAAAGTCTGATAGACCAAAATCTGTAGCCTTTAATTGTGAATTGTCATCACGCGACTTGAAAAGAAAATTCTATAAAATACAAAACAAGGTTAGCATCATCCTATGAACATCGGGTCAATGTAAGACGGTCTGTATCATAATGTGTTATCATACCTCTGGTTTCATGTCACGGTGTACCAAACCATGTAAATGGCATTCTGCAGCAACTTTAAGCATCTGTCTTACAACAATTGCTGCATCTTTCTCTGAGTAACAGTTATCTTTCCTGTAAAACGAGGCATAGATGACTTTTTTAGACAAAAGGAATAGCATTTGACTTAAAGATTGATTAAAGCTCGAAAATTTATGCCAAATCTTCAATATCCTAATTACATTTTACAAGAATTTCTACTAACAGGCACATACAGGTGTCGGGCTCGTCATAAAATTTGAACTAATTTAACGAAGAACTAAAATGTTTAACCACAAAATTTATCTACAAGATGGAAGTTCTTACTTTCCTAATATCCGGTCCAGCAACTCACCGCCCTCGCACAACCTGAAAAGTGTAACCATAAAGTCAAGTTCTTGACAACTAAATCAATCACTGAAAAAAAAAAGTCAACTCGGTTATTCAACATACTCCATAACTATGTACACATAGGAGCTATCTTCATAAGCATTATGAAACTGAACCACATTTTCATGACCACTTAAAGCTTGTAATATCTTTACTTCTCTTTTAACATCTTCCACAGAGGCCGGAAGAATCATCTGTAGAAAAAAGCCAAAAAATAATATTAAGATTATTAATTATTAATTAAGCTCATACTTGCCAACTATATCAATTATATAAAACAACAAAATCAAAACATATGAGGATCTTTTCCAGCTTGCAGCCATAATTATTATGGTATAATTTGACTTAAAATATATGTATGATTCTAGAAATTGGTCAACTGTTGTATCTTGCAACATGTAAATTAGTAAAGTTCAAATCTTTAATATGATTCAAGCAAGTCTTTAGCTAAGAATCAAGAAACTAAGCAAAACCCTAAAACAGAAATCAATATTTGGATTAAAATGCCAAAAAAAAAAAACCTTATTTTTATCAATTTTCTTGACAGCAACACGGTCTCCATTAGCTTTATGAACAGCAACATAAGTATAGCCAAATTGACCATGACCCAACAAATTCCCAATGGTATAATCTTTATCAAAATCCTTAAGATACCCAAAATCAGTTCTTTTGCCACAAGGACTGCCTTTCTTTCTTGAATGATTATTGCCAATGTGGATCTGAATTGGGGTGTTGCTGTTGGAGCCACTGATCTTGGTGGTTGATAAACAGACACCCATCTTAATCTTATGTAATAAGTTGATTGATAAAAATTGAATCTTTTTGAGAATGGGTTTGTGGGATTAAATAGTAAAGTGGTTTCAACGTGTGGGTTATTATTATAAAGAAAGAGGGGGTGAGGTGGAGTGAGAAAATATTAAAAAAAAAAACAAGAAAATGTGAGGTAGCCAAGGTTGGAGTGTAGATACTAGACAATATGATGATGGTGGTGGTGGACGGTGGTGGTCTAAATGTATAGATTTCTGTATATATATATTACAGAGGAAGAAGAGAAGTTGAGGACCCCATTTGATATGGTGTCCATGATCATTTGTTCACACACAAAATTAGAAAAAAAGAAAAACTAATGTTTGTAAATTGTTATTTAGAAGGTTCTACAGATGTCTAAAAGAATCAACGGTGTCGTTCGAAAACACGGTGAATATATTCCTGGGGAGTTATACATTTGTGTATTGATAAGAGACTATATTCACCTTGTGGTCTTTAGGGGGTGACAAGTGGGAGTAGATGCGGGGAGAGTGCCATTATATAGAGAAAAGTTTGTGAAGAGTGAAGAGGTATGTACCCGCCTTAACATCGAGCAGGGCGGGTCAACCCACAAGATATAGACAAGAGGCTTGAAATCAAGATATCATGAAGGCACAAAGCCAAAACCTATGCGCATGGCGCATATCACATATGCTCACGCATCACATATGCTCACGCATATCACATATGCTCACGCATCACATATGCTCACGCGTATCACATGCTCACGCACCATATATGCTCACGCATATCACATCTGCGCGTGGCGCATATCACATGCTCACGCATCATATATGCTCACGCATATCACATCTGCGCGTGGCGCATCTGCGCGTGGCGCATATCACATGCTCAAGCATATTACATATGCTTGCGCATATCACATCTGCGCATGAAACATCTGCGCGTGAGAATAAAGAGAAGACCTCGCGCATCCTCAGGATAGGCGCATATCACACATGCACATAATCAACCTAGTCCTTATCCAAATCAGGATAAGGACAACCCTGATTGTGATCGTCAGACAACCTTCCAGAAGGTATCCTTTAAGGAATAAAGAATATGCTGATGTTGACAGCTGCCAATGAAAGGTGGACAACTCAGCAAAACCCATGTGCTACCACGTGATTGCACATGGGTCAGGTGAAATACCTGGGTCAGAGAATAATCAATGAAAAAGCACCAGGTGTCCTAAGGACACGTGGCGCAAAGCAATAGGAGGAGGCCAAAAAGGCCCTAATGGGATCTGAGCCCAATCATTGGAAACCCTAACACTATAAATACCACACCACCTCCACAAGGGGATGTAAGCATGTAAAATACATTCTAAATCCTTACTCACTCTCAGATTATTATTATCTTCTCCTACAATCTCTTATTCTCACACCGGAGGGTTACCCCAAAGAGGACCCCTCTGTCCCTTTCTGAGGGGTAAGTTCACGGTGCTGCTCGTTTTGTAGGTGGAAGAATTCATACTCCGGAGAACCATCGGTGAAATAGCATACTCATACCCGAGGAAAGTTGATCGTCTACCAGTGAGCCGATCCACGTTTCTTCATTGGCGCCATCACCTGTTACAACGGCAACAAAACCACTATCTCATCAGTTCTCTCTGAAAATCTTCACCATGGTTTCTGGTGTTCGAAACAACGATCAAGTTCTGGAGGATAATGAGCTTGAGGATGTTAATGAGGGACAGCAGTTTCTGAGGGTGCCGCGTGATTCTGCGCGCACCACCTGTAACCATCCCTTCATCACAACTCCTCATAGCCAGACTGAAACTCCTCCAGACGATCTCACGTTCCAAAATCTGACTGGTGCAAAACAAAAAGGACCAATGGGTCCAGAAGTTGAAACCAATGACCCTAAAGAATGGCTCATAAACGAACAACGACGTTTAATGGACAAATACAATGAGCTGGTCAAACACAAAAAGTTAGCCGACTTAACACAAAGGCTCGCATTTGATAAGCAAACCATTCAAGGAACAACAAAAAGGGCGCGCGCGCCGGAAGATGGTCACTCTGTTCACACTGAACACGCTGATTTTAGTGATGAAGAAGTGCACAGCATGAGGAAGACGCGAGATACTCATGCCGGAGGCTCACAGCTCCGCGCGCACATGAACATAGCGCCTGGAGCCAAAGCTGATATGGATCTGTACACACCGTACAACCCACCAGCGAGAGGGCAAGTGGACGTAACCACACCATATAGACCAGCCATCTTGGTGAAGCATTCAAAATTCACTGAGCGCATCGCGAAGGCTCCCATTCAACACAAAACCAAGATGCCAAGTGGTTTGGGCAAGTACGATGGCACAACAGATCCAGACGATTTCTTACAAGGTTTTTACAACACTGGAAACTTAGAAAGCTGGACGATGCCAACATGGTGTCACATGTTTGCTCGCTGCCTCACGGGCGCAGCGCCTGTCTGGTTCGAAAGCTTGCCGACTGGGCAAATCGATGGGTTCGAAGAGCTATTGGAGAAGTTCCAGGCTCACTTCGTACAGCAGCGCAGACACACGCGCGACCCCGATGACATCATGCACTGCGTGCGCAGGAATGATGAAACAATTGAAGACTACATAACCCGTTTCAATCAGGAATCTCTTGCAATTGGAGGTATCACTGAGCAACTCTTGCGCGTGGCCTTTATACAAGGTGCGCGCAGTGATTAACTCCGCAGAGCTCTCGTGAGCAGAGATGGCATGCCAACCACTTGGGCTAAGCTAATGGAAGCATCGCGAGTCTTCGCGCGAAATGAAAAACAAATTGCCCAAGATAGAGCAAGAGATAGAGGGCATCAAACAGAAGCACCACGCAACAATGAAAGGAGGGGCAAACAAAACTCCGTATGGTCCAGGTTGCAACAAACCAGTTTTTCTCCCGCAGAAAAGCAGGCGCAACCAAGTTCACCCCAGCCCCAAAAAGACATTCGTAATCGCGGAGAAAGTGACAAGAGGGAAGGCGGCAGAGAGCCTAACAGACCTCTACCAAGAATATGGACTCCCCTCACTAAAACGCCTTCACAAGTGTTAAGCACAGAGAATGTCCAGTTTAAAAGCCCCAAGCCATTACTCCATAAGGGACCACCAAAAGTGGCAAGTATTGTGAGTTTCACAAGTCCACAGGGCACAACACCGATGCATGCCACCATTTGAAGGATGTGATTGAAAGAGATGTGAAATCAGGCAAGTTGGCTCACCTGGTGAAAAACCCAAGACCAGAGAATGAACAACCAGATGGAGCCTCAGCCAGCAAAAAGTTCAAAAGAATATGTGTAGCCGATGGAGGAAGGCAAGGGCAAAGATCGAAAAAGAGAAGCGCGCAAGTCCAAGGAGATTGGCGCGAGCAATAAGTAATCTTCCCAAGAATCAGAGGAGGCCCGTCTATCAGCAGTCCTCTAGTCATCACTACACACATTGCTCATTATGAGGTGTCAAAAGTCCTGGTGGACACCGGCAGTGAATCAGACATCATGTATGAGCAATGTTTCAGAAAGTTGGATCCAGCAGACCAAGCAAGGCTCGAAATTGTGAATGCACCAATCTCGGGTGTCTCAAATGAAATTATTCACCCCCTAGGTCAGATACAATTTGAACTAACTATGGGGGATGAGAAACACAAGCGAGCTGAAATTGTCAACTTCTTGGTCTTGCCCACCACTTCATGCCATAATATGATCTTGGGTAGAGGGACGATTGCCCAATTCAACGCCATACCGTCACCAGCGCACGGCGCGTTGGGGTTCCCAACACCAACAGGTGTAACATTTGTATACCGAGATCATTTGTGCGCAGTGACAAGTATACCGCGGGAAGGGAGAATGAAAATTCCAATGGCAAACAACGCGCCAGAGGAATGGATTCTCAACCCAAAATTCCCAGAGCAAACAATCACAATTGGAGCTACGATATCAGACGACACAAGGTTGAGAATGAAAAGATTGCTCACAACGTATATGTAACACCCCGACCAAAGGCGGATTATACATCGGGGCGCCACATATTGTTTCATTACTCGTGACACTATTGGGTGTCAATATTTAATAAATACATTCATTCGCGCACGCGCAAAGTAAACACAAGATAACATAAATCAATATATTATAAGGCAAAATGTTAGAACAAATAACTTGTCTTGATACATTTTAATCTAGGTCCAAAATAAAGAAAACTTCCTATGTGTCCACAAGCTCCAAAACAGCTACTGCAAACCTGAACATGTGTTAAAATAAACGTCAAACACTTGCGTGTTGGTGAGAAATCAAGTTTAATACAATACATAGATAACAATAAATCTGCGCGCAACACGTGTATGTCTGGTGTTTAACAAGGGTGCAATCAGATTGTGATCAAGCCTAAATAGATCATAGCTCATAGTTCATAGTTCAATCCGTGCTCCCAATTGAGCACAAAAACGAGAAAACATCTGTGCAAGTGTAAACAAAGAAAACCGTAAACGATAGGTCTCCCGTGTTCATCTAATGGATCCATGAAAACTTCGGAATAGGCCGAACAAAGCGGTTAATGATACACACATACAAATAAACAGCCAAGTAAACGTCCTCAACACATGGGATACTGCGCGACTAAAGTTCATAATCAAGTTTAAGACTCTAAGTTTGTACGAACACATGAACATCCCAAAACATTAAAAGCAAAAAAGGATTAGGTACGAGATTACTCACATGATAAACGATGCGGTGTAAGATAAAGCAAGAACCAACTTTAAACAAGCACAAGTTAACCTATAAATAAGATTATTGTTTTAATGATTTGTTTTAAGTCTTGATATAAGTTAGCATAATTAATAAGTAAATTATTATATATAATATATATATTACCGGAAAAGCAGGACAGAACAGGGAGGAAGACGGAGGCAGAGAGGGAGGCGGCAGAGAGAGCAAGGAGGGGGACAGGAGAGATTAAGTGTTTGTGTGTGATGTGTTAGGAAAATATTATTATTATTTATAGAGAAACCCTAGGGAACACAATCCCTATAAAAGGGGAAAAAGATCTCAAAAAGCAAAAGATATCAAAAGATATGGCAGCAGGGAAAAAGAGAAAAAGCTGACAGGTTAACAGTAAAAAGGCATGGGTGGTTCAGAAAAAGGTACTGGTCAAGCATGGAAAAAGCAGATCTCAAAAGATAATGTCAGTCACTTTTTCTGCCAACCAATGGGGTTGGTGCGCATGCTGCGCCAAAAGTGGCTTTTCAGACATAAAGCAGATTAGGTCAACAGCACAAAAGATAAGACAACACAAAAGCAACGGCTAGATTAAACAGAAGAAAACTCAAAGGGTTTAGCGCGAGAAGCTCGAGCGCGAAGGCAGACACAGAAGGTCAAGAGGGCGCGAGCGCGAAGGCAGACAGAACCAACCTTAACGCGTCGCGGAAAGAACTACATTTCTAAGCGCGCCGCGGGAAGAATCACATTTCTTAGCGCGCCGCGGGAGGAACTAAAATTCCTAGCGCGCCGCGGGAAGAACTATAATTCTTCGCGCGTCGAGGGATGAACTACGATTCTTAGCGCGCTGCGAGAAGAACTACAAATCCTTAGCGCGTCGCGGGAAGAACTACCGTTCTTAGCGCGCTGCGAGAAGAATTACAATTCTTAGCGCGCTGCGAGAAGAGTTCGTCTCGCGTATCGCTGAAACAGGTGGTCTTCACGCAGGATTCCTTGTAAGGGGTCTGGCGCGTGGAGCTGCGCAGACAACCTTAGGCGGGAAGGAACAAAGGACAAGCAAAGAGTTAGAAGAAAAAGAGGGAAACAAGGCGTAAGGGCGGGACGGCGACAAGAGGGAAAAGAAGGCGGAAAGAGAGAAGGAGAAGGACGGGACGGCGGAAAGAAAGAGAGAGAAAGAGGCGGGAAGGAAAATATATATTATTATTAAAAGTAAAATATAAGTATAAATATTAAATCATAAAAGAAAGAGATCGGGTCAGAGAAACGGGTACCTGGGTCGGGTCGGATCGGGGCAGATGTCACAGTATATGTCGGTCTTCGCGTGGCAACATTCTGATATGACTGGGGTTCCGCGAGACCTGGCGCAACATTCTCTCAACACGTTCAAGTCTGTAGAGCCAATTGCTCAAAAGAAGAGAGTCATGGGGGATGAGAAGGCAAAGGCCATGAATGAGCAAGTAGAAGATCTACTGCGCGCAAATATCATCCGCCCAATACGATACCAAACATGGGTAGCCAATCCTGTGATGGTAAAGAAGAGCAACGGGTCATGGAGGATGTGCATTGATTTCAAGAACCTCAACAAAGCATGTCCAAAAGATTGTTACCCCCTCCCAAACATTGACGCGAAGGTGGACTCTGTGGCGCCATTTAAGCTCAAATGTTTCCTGGACGCCTATAAGGGCTATCACCAAATTCAAATGGCACCACAAGATGAGGACAAGACTGCCTTCAGAACTGACAAGGGTGTTTTCTGTTACACAAAAATGCCCTTTGGTTTGAAGAATGCAGGAGCCACTTACCAAAGACTCATGGATGCGGTTTTCAACGAGCAAATTGGAAGAAACTTAGAAGTCTACGTGGATGATTTGGTGATTAAAAGCAGGGAGGAAAAACAAATGCTCAAAGACATCGAAGAAACCCTTTGGCGCCTAAAGGAAGTAAACATGAAGCTCAACCCGAGCAAATGCACATTCGGCGTAGAAGAAGGGAAATTTCTAGGTGTAATGGTCACCAAGGATGGTTTCAAGGTGAACCCAGAGAAGGTGGAGGCTATCCTTGACATGCCCTCACCATCCACCATGAAGGAAGTTCAAAAGTTGAATGGTAGATTGGTATCAATCAACAGGTTCCTAGCGAACCATGCAAGCAAATCTACCCCATTCGTTAACACATTGAGAAATTGCTTAAAGAAAAGCCAATTCAAGTGGACGCCCGAGGCCGAGCAAGCTTTCAGTGAGATAAAAGAATGTCTGATAAATCTGCCTGCGCTCACAGCTCCACTTCCTGGTGAAACTTTAACATTGTACCTGTCAGCAGGAGAGCGCGCCATTGGCGCAGTGTTGTTGGTGGATCGCAAGGGAATCCAAACACCAATCTATTATGTAAGTCGGGTGCTGACAGATCCTGAGACGCGCTACTCCATCATGGAAAAGTTAGTTTTATCACTAACGCATGCGTCACGCAAGCTTCACAGATATTTCAATGGTCATCCTATTGAAGTCCTGACTGGTTACAACATCCAGCAAGTCTTGCGGCGTCCCGCGCTCTCAGGAAGGCTGACAAAATGGGCGCTGGAATTAGGAGAGCACACGATCGCCTATAAGCCCCGTCCAACAATAAAGGGACAAGTCTTAGCTGATTTCATCGCAGAAATCTCTGAAGGAAAAATTGAAGAGGCTCAGCGCGAGGTAGACCCTCCGCAAGCCAATAATGAAGAAAATGTTTGGAGATTATTCACTGATGGAGCTTCAAACAACGAAGGATCCGGCGCAGGCCTCAAACTGGTGGATCCAGAAAGTCATGAGTATACTTACGCAATCAGGTTGGATTTCAAGAGCACCAACAATGAAACTAAGTATGAAGCCCTGCTGGCTGGTCTGCGCATCGCGCACAAGTTCGGAGTTAGAAAGCTAGAGGCTCATGTCGATTCATACTTGGTAGCAGCACAGGTCAATGGCCTTTATGATGCCAAGGAGAACACTATGCCTCTGTATTTAGAGCAGGCAAAGAAACTCACCGAGCAATTTGACTTCTTCAGAATCATTCATATTCCGCGCAGTGAAAACAAGTCCGCCGACGCGCTGAGCAAGATGGCATCAACCAGCTTTGATCACTTTGGCAAAGATGTCAGGGTGGAAGTAATGAGCAATCCGTCGGTGGGAGCGAAGTCTGTCCTTGTAATTCATACAACACCTTCATCATGGATAACTCCATTAATCGAATTCTTGAAGGAGGGAAAGGTACCGGACGATCGCGCACAGGCGAGGAAGATAAGACACAAGTCGAAGAACTACGAACTGCTTGATGGTACGTTATATCGACGCTCTTATCTTGGACCGCTCATGAAATGCCTGGATGCCGAGGAAGCAAGCTATGTGATCAGAGAGATACACGAAGGAATCTGTGGAATACATGCTGGCCCGCGCATGGTGGTTGCCAAGGCAATGAACGCAGGTTACTATTGGCCAGGCATGTACTTGGACGCGTTAAAAGAGATCCAAAAATGCAAAGCGTGTCAGAGCTATGCGCCAAACACCATGCGGCCAAAGAACAACTTGATTCCGGTGACCTCCGCATGGCCTTTCCACAAATGGGCAATCGATATTGTGGGTCCCTTACCACAAGCGCAAGGGCGAGTAAAGTTTTTGGTAGTGGCAGTAGACTATTTCACAAAATGGGTTGAAGCCAAGCCACTAGCAAAAATCACAGCCGAGGCAATGAAGCAATTCATTTGGAGCCACATCATATGCCGTTTTGGCCTGCCAATGGAAATTGTGAGCGACAATGGCAAACAATTCACCGACAGGAAGATATCCAGCTGGCTCAAGGAATTGCGCATCAAGCAAGTCTTCACTTCAGTATACCACCCTCAAGGGAATGGCCAAGTGGAGCGCGCGAACCAAAGCTTGCTGAATGGGCTGAAGAAAAGGTTGGAGGGAGAATCCCATTCATGGGTCGAGGAGCTACCTAATGTCCTGTGGGCGCACAGGACATTAAGCAAAACCAGCAATGGCGAATCCCCGTTCAGCCTAACCTATGGAACGGAGGCTATGATTCCAGCAGAAATTGGATGCCCATCCCATAGAGTGCTCATGATGAGTAAGATAGATAACGAGCGCGAAAGGAGGTTGGATCTCAACCTACTTGAAGGGCGCAGAGAGGCGGCTATCATCAGTGAAGCCAAATACAAGAAAAAACTAGAAAAATATTACAATCAGCGCGTAAAAGAATGCCACTTCAAGAAGAATGATTTTGTCCTTCGGAACAATGAAGCTAGCCGCGCGATACCCCCGGGAAAGATGTCCCCCAATTGGGAGGGACCTTATCAAGTCTCGGAAGAATTGGGAAAAGGCGCATACGCTTTAAAAGATTTGAATGGAAAGAAGATCCCGCGCGCATGGAACGCAGCACAGCTTAGAAAATGTTTCATGTAAAAATTGTCAAGTTTGTAATCAAGGCTTTTTAAGCCATTATGAATAATGATACGCGCTATCTTTTCTTATTATGTGTTCTATTACCTTTTGCATACATGTTTCACACTTCCCTTTATTAATTTTGAGCAATATGACAACATTGTATTGACATCAAAACTAAAAATAAAACGAAGTAAAACATACATGCGCAAGCTTCAAGCTCAAACGCGTTAACGAGTTTTAACTCTAAAATGTCAGGGCCTTAGCCCAATAATATGAGCCTTAGCTCAGGGCCTTAGCCCAATAATACGAGCCTTAGCTCAAATCACTCACAACATCCATCCTACATGTTGCGCAGCTAGACCATAAAAATACCTAAGCACAGCTAAGGCAAAGCACATGCCAAAACATAGTTGTTAAGGTCTCAGGTCGAGGTCGCGCATGGGATTGTAATGGATATCAGAGTAACACATACTGACACGTAAAGGCTAAAAAACTCATTCATAATTCCCTATAATAAATGCGCGATAACGTCACGCAAAAGAGGAATAATGAAATGCCAAGGCACGTGTCAGCATAGTCAGGATATTGCAAAATCACTTGAAATATGACAAGGATTAAGTAAAATAATTTCCTTACAACCTTGTTCAAATTTCAACGTGCAAGCATATCTTATATTCAACAAGCAAACACATGCAATATAAAGAGACGAATTGGGAATGCGCAAGATGCGAATAAGGGAAAAACAAAATTTCATTCCAAAACATAGAAATTTACAAATTTACAAAATGATGAGATAAAAACTACAAACAAACAAAAAAATAAGCATGAAGGGCTTCTCAGGTTTCTATATCAACATCAGCCTCTTCATCGCCCTCATCATTACCTCCCTCAGCATCTGGCGCAGCCCGCTCCTCGTCATCTCCAAATTTACCATAGTCAAGCTGTTCGTCTTGAATGGAGTCGTCTTCTATCACGATAGTGTCAGGAGCGGGTCCTTTGGCCACGCCAGAGCCGCTAGCAGAGGCAGCATTGCCCGCGCCATCATCGCTACCACCAGCCCCTTCACACTCGTCAAGTAATTTCTTTAGCGCGCCGAGATCGGGCTGGTCAGCAAGCGAGGCTATCTGCAAGTCATAAGGAAAAGTATGAGTACAAAAGACTAGGAAAATAAGTCAAGGTAAACTCATTAAGGTTAAAATACCTGCTCAAGGATGGGAATGGGAGTATTCAAATACTTCTCCCCCACCTCGGCCATGTCAGCGCAGACAACGTCGACCTGATAAGGGTAGTCGGATGGGTTCTTCTTCAGCATGCTATATTCACAGCCATCCTTAAACCCCTCAGCTCGACCCACCAAGCGCGACGCAGCGTTGCAATCCATCACAAGGGTCTGAAACTCGTCTGAGTATTTCATCGCATAAGCGCAACGAGTCATACCCTGTGAGACTAGCCATTGGCGATCCTGCGCGAGGGAAGAAACAGACGTCTCAAGAGCAGGAATCTGAGAGTTTAACAACTCAACAGTTTCCTTGGTCTGTATTAGCTCTTCTCTGTCGGACGCTGCTGCCCGCCAAGGCCTCATTCATTTCCGCTCGCGCAGCATCGAGCTCTTCTTGGCCAGACGCTGCTGCCGCCAGGGCTTCATCCTTCTCTGCCCGCGCGGCCTCAAGCTCTTTCTTCAGGCGCGCAACCTCACTCTCTAATAAAGATTTGTCAGTGATAGCCTGCACAAGAGTTTGATCACGCGCCTCTGCATCTAACTCCAAATCACGCGCTCGCCGCGCGTACCTGGCTGCATCCGCCTCTGCCGAGTTCTGCTTAGAGTTTCTCAGCTCTCTCTCGAGCGTCAGAAAAATTCCAAGCAGAAACCTTAGCCTCTTGCTTGGCCTCCACAAGAGCATCACGCACTTTTATATAATCATAGCGAAGCTCTTGGGAGGCAGCAAAGAACGCAGACCCAGCAAAAAGATGGTCGTTGAGCAAGTCTACGCGGGCGCGGTCCTCCTGAAACCTCCTTTCAGCCGGAGGCACAGAGTGAGCCCAGAAGTCTTCACACACACCCATGGACTGAAATGAGCTATCCTCAGTAATATTCCATCTCGGGCGGTATATGTGATCGGCTTCCTGCAAACACAAAGCAACGTTTTAGTCATCTAAACACTAATATGGAAGTCCGCACAGCGGAGCAAAACGAACTTATACATGCAGAGAGCAAGCAGAAAAGTCAGCGCCAGCCCCACGAGAAGGCTGCGCCACGAAATCTCGTGGCGCTACAGGGCTTGCGCGGCCGCCATCGGAGTCTTCAAAATTGACCTCCTCATCATCCTCTGTAACAAATCTTTTCTCCTGCGACTTGGAAAAATCAAAACCAGTCTCGCGAGGAGGGCTGCGCGCAGGAGGAGGTGAGGGAGGTCTCGACGCCGCTAGATCAGCGCGTAAAATAGTCTCCTGCTCCTTAGTAATCCCAATAAGAGGAGATTCAATGCTTGTCGGAGCAGGAGCAGAGCTAACGGCGCCGGCGCCGGCGCCAGCAGTGCCGCCAGCAGCTTGTGTGCCAGCTATAATTTCTATGAAAAAACCAACAAAGAGAAATGATTCATGACTTGATCTAAAAGAAAAAAGTCAGAAAATCAAAGCGCAATATATACCTTGGCGCACCGCCGTCCGCGAGTTGAACATCGCCATGAAGTCCATTTTCCCCCTTTTCGAGGGTAAAACAGGGGACTTCAAAGCAACCTTCGGCGCAGCCTCGGTACCTTGCTGCGCCTGAGGTTGATCCACCAAGGTCGCCGGCTCTACAAACATTTGAGTGAGCAAAGATTCATTAATAACTCTATCGGAATCACGCTCATAAAACCACAAAATATAAACAAAGTATACCTGTTGGAGAAGAGGAAACAGCAGGCGCAGCGCCGCTTCCCTTGTCCGCCGCGCGAAGAGATGAGGTGGCGGCACCATACCTCGTGTGGACAGGAGGACTGCCCACACCTTGAGGCAAAGAAGACAAGGAAAACTTGGAGGTAAACCCCTTGGTTTTCTCAAGTCCCTTCGCTTGAGTAGGAGGATCCTGAGCAACAGGGGCATCATTTTTCTTCTGCTTTTTACTGGCCCCTGCGCCAGTTTTGCCTTTAGCTTTGCGCTTGAGTTGTGGCGCCTCAGCTTCTTCCTCCACCTCTTCTTCCGCGAGCTCCAGCTCATAGTTCTCGAGCGCATCTACAATACGTGCAACAGAAATGTTAACCAAATTTGGTATTCTAAAGGCTTACCAGGCGCATCGCTGTCAAAGCAAAATCCCAAATCAACAGGGATGAACATATCATCGAAGCGATCGGGGAAAGCAACTTCCCCAGCGCCCAGCGCGACAGAGCCACCCTCCATATGCTCATCATAGGCGGCGTGGACGTATTCCTTGCTTACTGCATAATACAAGACAAATAATATCAGCAAAACGAATTATATTCGCGCAGAAATAATGCAATGAGCTAATAACTCACATAAGCCATCAACTTGAATGACAGGCTCAGTCGCGCTGTCGGTCCACCTCTTGCTCATACCAACCCCCACAGCGCCTCCTCGCAAATATTCTTGGCGGGGGATGGTTCAGCAGTCAACTTATTAACCCATGCGCCAGTTGGGTTCTTAAGAACATTCTCATCCGCGGGCGCAGAAGTAATCGCGCGCATGGTCATGCGGATGGGAACCACACCACCCTTAATATAAAAAAATTTCTCAGACCAGTCATGAAGGCTTTTGAAGGAAACAGTGCAGCACTTAACCTTCTAACTGCGAGGAATGAATGAGAACCAAGAATCTTGGATTTTTGGCTTGTAAAAATATTGAAAGCGCCGAGGGGTGGGCTCCTCGCGCTGAGCTTTGCACATGAACTCAAAATGAGTCATGCGCACAAGTCCAAAAGGATGGACTTGGGATATGTGAATCCCATGAAACTGAAGCAGCGCACCCATAAACCTTGTCATCGGGAGACGAAGGTTACAGTGAGTGAAAAAGTGGTAGTATAAGGAGATATAGCCGGTGGGCGGATCTGCCGCCGTTTGCCCGGCCTCCGGGAGCAGACAGCCGTACTCAGGGAGAAAACCCTGAGAGGCGATGAGATTGTCGAAATCAAACTGTTTCAGTTTGCAGGGAATCTCATCCCACCTCTTCACTGTCTTGCTCTTCCCCACCTCCTCCGACGAGGCCTCGGCAGCCCGTTTTCCCTTGCCGGTCTTCTTCAAAGTGGACATGACTAATGATTTTACACGGCGTTTGCTGGGGGAGATTGTGGTGTCTGGGTTATCAGACATACAACTGTGAATCAAACAGCGGTTACTTCAAGAACGAAATCGGGAAGCAAAAGACAGGCTCTTAATCGGAATGAAAATGGAAGGAAAGAAAAAGCTCTGAAATAACAATGAAGATGAAGAATAACAACTCAAAAGGCTTGCTTTTATAGGCCCAAGAGAGAGAAAGAAACAGGTACTGATCAGAGTTCACGCGCCCCCACTAGCAGGTGCAGGCCAACACGAGCGCGACACGTGTTCCTGACACTGTGTGAGGGGACATGAAAGGGAACGAAACAGGTACTGATCAGAGTTCACGCGCCCCCACTCGCAGGTGCAGGCCAACACGAGCGCGACACGTGTTCCTGACACTGTGTGAGGGGACAGGAAAGACAACTGTAGCACCTCGAGCACACGAAAAGTCTGACACATGTCTCCATCTCTGACGCATGTCAGCACCAACCAACCACGTACATGGACGATTCATTTCAACCAAAAGGATAGAATTTCGCGCAACGATGAGAAATAAAAAAGAAAAGACAAACCCTATTAAAAGAGCAAACTATTAAGTCTAATATCTATCTTACCTCGCTCGCGCGAGACAAGACACACATTAGACTGGGGGGGCTTGAAGAGGTATGTACCCGCCTTAACATCGAGCGGGGCGGGTCAACCCACAAGATATAGACAAGAGGCTTGAAATCAAGATATCATGAAGGCACAAAGCCAAAACCTATGCTCATGGCGCATATCACATATGCTCACGCATATCACATATGCTCACGCATCACATATGCTCACGCATATCACATATGCTCACGCATCACATATGCTCACGCGTATCACATGCTCACGCACCATATATGCTCACGCATATCACATCTGCGCGTGGCGCATCTGCGCGTGGCGCATATCACATGCTCACGCATCATATATGCTCACGCATATCACATCTGCGCGTGGCGCATCTGCGCGTGGCGCATATCACATGCTCAAGCATATTACATATGCTTGCGCATATCACATCTGCGCATGAAACATCTGCGCGTGAGAATAAAGAGAAGACCTCGCGCATCCTCAGGATAGGCGCATATCACACATGCACATAATCAACCTCGTCCTTATCCAAATCAGGATAAGGACAACCCTGATTGTGATCGTCAGACAACCTTCCAGAAGGTATCCTTTAAGGAATAAAGAATATGCTGATGTTGACAGCTGCCAATGAAAGGTGGACAACTCAGCAAAACCCATGTGCTACCACGTGATTGCACATGGGTCAGGTGAAATACCTGGGTCAGAGAATAATCAATGAAAAAGCACCAGGTGTCCTAAGGACACATGGCGCAAAGCAATAAGAGGAGGCCAAAAAGGCCCTAATGGGATCTGAGCCCAATCATTGGAAACCCTAACACTATAAATACCACACCACCTCCACAAGGGGAGGTAAGCAAGAAAATACATTCTAAATCCTTACTCACTCTCAGATTATTATTATCTTCTCCTACAATCTCTTATTCTCACACCGGAGGGTTACCCCAAAGATAACCCCTCTGTCCCTTTCTGAGGGGTAAGTTCACGGTGCTGCTCGTTTTGTAGGTGAAAGAATTCATACTCCGGAGAACCATCGGTGAAATAGCATACTCATACCTGAGGAAAGTTGATCGTCTACCAGTGAGCCGGTCCACGTTTCTTCAAAGAGCAAGAGAGGCCGGGACAGGAATGCACGATGGAAAACTCAGGAGAGCGTGAACATTGTTTGTTTGCGGGGAGGGTATTGTCCACCATAATTGATTTGCAATGAAAATTACACGATATCTTGTATTTAATAAACAAATGTGCCATTTTCTTTTATGGTAAGACCGATGATGTCAAATAATCGAGTCATATATGGATCAGTGAGAATGAGAAAGAACATAACTTTCACTCTTTTTGAAATAGAATTTGAACTTTATTTAACTTTTTGATAATAAGCAAAGCACGAGTTATTATCAACTCAAAATTTTATTGGTTTTAGTATTCCAACAAAAAGAACCCTCATGTAATGTTTTATTATTGACAAAACAATATACCATTTTTCTTTCTAATTATTTATATGTTTATTTTGTGTTTTCTTCCTGCTTTACTTGGTATCACAACTCGTTATCATCCTGATGGCAAATGGCAAGGATGCTCAACTGAAGAAACACTAAGTGACCCCGGCAGATTACGGATAATCTTAGGGTTAAGTAGATACTTCCCACGAGGGTTAGGTCCGGCAAAGATGGTTATTCTTCTCGACCTGCAAAACAGACACCGTGAGCTCGTCACTGAGAAGGGGGGTTCCTCCTTGTGACCACCCTCCGGGGTGAGAATCAGACTAGATTGCTCTGAATATAAGTGTATATTGAGAGAAATAGCTAGGGAGAAGATAAGATGATCATACCGTTCCAAGGTGTTGGAGTATTTATAGCCGAAGGTAGGTTTCTAAGCAGGTACGGCCAGCTGTATATAATATTCCTTTTCCACCAACTACAGGCTACGTACGTGCCACGATGGGAGTTGGTGGGTAGGCAGCGGCTGATAGTGATATTTTGTACTGGAGCGTGCTCCTCCTCGTACTATTGTCGGTGAGCTGTCACCTTGTGATTGGTTCATGGGCTGCTTTTGTCAGATCTTGTCTATTTTGTCCATACCTTGGCAGGTATAGTACAAAAGATCTTCCAGAAGCGTACGGACTGGCTCTTTTGGGCGGGAATATTCCCGCCTTGCTCATTCTTTCCTCAGGTGACATTGCTGAAGTATGAGTTAGTGCCTTATGCGTGTAGCCTTACTGTTAGTGCGGGTAGCCTTCCTTCTTGGCTTGTACCCACAGTTGCGGGAACAGGTAGGGTACTGTACCAAGGGAGGCTTTCCTGCGGGAACAGTTGGCTTACTGCGTGTAAGGTCTTCATCTCTGAGCATGGTGGGTCCTGCGGAACCAGCTGGTCTTTGCGCAGACGTACCTCTTCAAGGTGTGTCTTGCGGGTCCAACTGGGCTTTGCGGGGACCTACCTCTTCATCAACCAAGTCATGTCAATAGAGAGCAACGTGTGGTTGACGTATTGTGGCATGAGGTGAATGTCTTAATGATCTCACCACGGAAAACTTGAAAAACTACGCACCTCAACTGCAAAGTTACAATGGCAGTGAAATGTGAGAGGATTATAACTACTATGCCATTCATTGTCATCTAAACAAAGACGGTGATGGTGGTAGCTAGAACGACTAACCCCTAGTCAATCGACGAGTTGTTGCTCATGACGAAGATTTTTATATTGGCGATACTGAAAATGATACTATAGTCAAAGAGTCTAAATCATAAAAGGACAAAATCTTTTGATCCAAATGTTCCATTAGCAATAACGTATGCTCTTTAATCATTGGTAATAACAATTGTGAGGAAATGGTAACAAAGGCTCTTGTAAGCGGGTTGAAGCAAGGGAAGACATCTCGTCAACGCGACTAACATTTGTAGGCTTCCTATTTCAATTGAGAGAATCTATAATTAAGAGGTCAAGTGCATTAATCTAATGTTTTGTTTGAGCATATCATGGCTACATACATGCCATTGGCGCAACACAATGACAGAAATGAGACCTACATATCTTTGCATATGAAGAAAGAACATAATTTTCACTTCATATAAATATTTTTCTTGATTGTTCATAATAAGGATAGCAGGAGTTGTAATCATCCCATGCATTTTTTAATTTTCACGTTAATTTTCTTAATTGTCATGTTTAATTTCTTAATTGTAAATTTGTTAACACAACAAAAAGTTAGATATTTATGTCTTTCAATTCATGAGATTCATTAAAAAAAACTCATACATGAACCACACAAATTCTTCTGATGTTACATGAAATGTTACTCATTTATTTGATTTGCTAAGGCATTGATTAAACATGGCTCTACTCACACATATCATGTTATACAACCCATGATTGATTTACTCAAAAATATTTCAATTAAAATATCTTAGTATTAAGTATTAACCATATGTTTTGTAATAATTTTTTTAATATTGGTTGCTTTAACTTTATTTGTTATGATACTTCTTTCACGTTTAGTTTTTGTTATAACTTAGCCTCCGTGAAATAAATAGTATTGGTTTTTTTAAGTAACCATAATCACATGTTTATCATATGGTAGGTGTGTTTTTAGTTTTTATATATCTAGGGTGTTAACAAGACTTATTAGGTTGACTAGATAAATTTGACAATGACTTTTCTATTCATTCTAGATAGCAATTGCTAATTAACCATGCAACTTAAACACCGGTTACTTATTTATTTAAGGGAAATGACCAAAATGATCAAATCCGATCAAATACACTAGCTCTTGTTTTTAAAAATATCAAAAATGGTCATCCAAGAGCAATCAGACCCCCAGATTCAGATCTGCCATCCGACGGGTTATGCAACCATCCACAACATGACACGTGTTCGCATAAAAAGCTGAGTCAGACTGTTTTTAAAAAACAACAAGTTATAAATAGTCAATCGAAAGCTTAAAGTTATTTTTCCGTCAGATCTAACTGTTTAAAGTTCGGTAAGATGGCCAATCTAAAATATCGGATTTTTATACAAAAAAACCGTTAAACTAATTAAATTAGATATCTTCAATTAGAGGTGCACAAAAAATCCGAACCCGGAACCAAACCCGAAAAAAAACCCGAAACCTGTTTCTTTTAAACCCGAGTTTTTAATACCGAACATGAATCTACCCGTAGGGTACGAATAGGGTATGACTTTCAATATTGAAACTCGTACCCGATCTAAACCCGATAATACCCGAAACCCGGTTCTAGGTATACCCGAAACCCGGTTCTGGGTATACCTGAAACTCGGTTCTAGTTATACCTAAAACCCAGGTTTTTTGCATACTCGGATATTAGTGTTTGTGCACCTGTTGTTGTGTGGCTACCCACAGATTTATAATCGTTATATATGATATTAATACGTATTTAGAGCAACACCTTTTGATATACTAAACAACAACTGAAAACACATAAAATATATTTTTTATATCATTCTTTAATTGTTTATATATGTTTGAATGAACTTTGAAGTTTGTATGCAAAAAAAAATGGAGTTAAGATAAAAAAAAAATGAAGTAGGCCGTTGATAGAAGAAAGCTGTAGAAATTTTATTTTTAATACCCGGCAATAGGGTATTCAAAACCCATAAAACGGGTTTTTTCAATTCCCGAAAATAGGGTATTCAAATACCCGGGTATTGAAGACCCAGTTCAATACCTGACCTGGACCTCGTATACAGGGTATGGTTTTTCAAGCCGATATCGGAACCCGAACCCGAACCCGACCCAGGTATTGCTAATACCCAATCATACTCGAACCCGGTTCCATACCTGAACCCGGATTTTTCTAATACCTGATTTGTGCACCTCTATCTTCAATACCCCCTTTCTCATGTTCTCTAAATTCTTTAGGTATATGTATTGTTAAACCAAAACTATAACTATAAATTAAACCACGTATAAAGCTCTATATTATTTATTTAAGATAATGTGTTGCAGCACAAAAACCAAATAATTAAAAAGACTCCACGTTTTCTGTTATAGTTTATATTATCATTCAGCTTGCATCATTATGTTTATAATATTATCGCAGTTTAAGTTAAAGATATATTTAAATGTCTTAGCTGGACACGTGTATCTATCTGTGTGGAAGTTAAACGAATAAAATAATTTATACATTAGTTATAAGAAATGAAATAGTATATCTATATCTATATCTATATCTATATTATATATAAAGGAAGAGTGATGGGCAATGAAGGTAATTTCACAATTACATGACAAGGACAAAATAGTCATTACATAATAGGGCAAGAAAAGTAATTTGCCAACATATACATCAACTCTCAAAGCTTTTGGTACAACATAATGAAGCTTCATTTTTTGTGACATTACTTTTCAATCATTTAGAAAACAAAATGTTATGGATTAAATATGTTATTATTATTATGGTGACTATTCATATTCTTAACTCTCATGTGTCATTATGTGTCTACTAACTTTGTTAGCCTATATATAGTAGCTTCTTGTGTATACATTCATACATACCAATGAAGAACAAACTCTCTTTTCTCTACTTATTATGCTCTCTATACACTATTCAAAACGACAACCACAACTAACGTAAAGCAAGGTCCGGCTTTGGATTTAGAATGGTGGACTAATCATTGTTGGTTCTCATTTGGGGGAATGATGTGTAGAAATTAGAATGTTTTGATGTTTTTGTACAAAAAAAATAATGTTGATGCTACTTGAAAAGAGCAACACATATCTGCTTTTGGATAAGGAAGTTGTACTGGAGTCAAACTTTTTAACAAGTTTCTCTCATCTTTTTGTTATAAATCGGTTTTGTGTGTTGTTTATATTTGCTGTGCATTGTAATGAAATTTGGTGCTTCTAAGTGCATGTATGGTTGACAGTTAATGAAGAATAGAATATGAAATGGTATTTAATACCATTCTATAGTAAGCCCAAAGCTAAATGTTGGATGATTCCAACTTTTCACAGCTGCATCAGCATCCCATGTACATGATGCATAAATCAGCATAATAAGAAAAAAATAATAATCTTATTTTAGAAAACTTTGTATAATATTTTTAAGTCAACTTCTTAGGTCAAGTGTCATACCTTAACCAAATATGTTGGATTTGCACCTGTGCCTGCTTGAATTGCAGAAAGCATATCGAAGATTAATGTTGTATCCATCACGAAAATACTGAAGAACAGAGATAATAGCTGCGGTTTCATCAGAAAAAACTAACAAAGTAAATAAAGAAAAAGATTAGTCAAATATAGAACAAAATATACACGATCACAATGTGGGCTATATAATGTTGATCAATAACCAAACGAACTGTTTGCATCTTTAGGTGGATTTGAAGGAATATAAACAATTATTTTGTCCGTCTCTCAAACCACCTAAGGCAAAAAAAAAAAAACTCCATTAAACACACATAATAGAAAACCAATTTTTACTTGTATGCATAATTAAACTTTCACAATATCGATTGAGGTGAAAAATGAACTAACCTGGAAGAAACCCTAATTTGTTTGGGACTTCATGTCGGAGAAGATGTAATGATGACGAAGAAGGTAATTGTTGAGAGATGGTCGGGTGAAAAGAGAATGCAATAAGTTAAAATATTAACCTTTTAGTATTCCCAAGTGTTAAACTGTTGAAGAGAACGTGGATGGAAAGATGTAATTTTCAGTTTTTAATTTATTTTAACCTTTTAGTATTCCTAATTGTTAAATTCCATTTTTAATTCCTAATAAAATTTATTAACATAACTTTAAGATGACTTCCTAATTATTAAATACATTGCATATATATAAATTTCGCATGATTTAAAATTACCGATATCTCACCGAATTACCACCGCAATAACCGATATCTCAAATATCGACCCTTGACCGATATCCGATATTTTTCCGCATTAACTGCTTAACATTTAATGAGAAGCAAATCTACAGCCGATGGATGGTACTTTGTTTCAAGAGGAACTGCATGCATTACATCTGTCCTTCTCGCAAACCTTATGCTGACGGTTTTACTTC
The DNA here is from genome assembly GCF_021521415.1 of Bidens hawaiensis. NCBI lineage: Eukaryota > Viridiplantae > Streptophyta > Magnoliopsida > Asterales > Asteraceae > Bidens > Bidens hawaiensis. The sequence continues at coordinate 248,729 of NW_027492360.1, read as the reverse complement.
AAAAGTGCAAAGTAAAAAAAAGAATTAATTTGCATGATAAGTAACACGTTACCACACAACGAAATTAAAAGACTATAATGTTAAATTTTCTTTTTCATGTATTTTTATTGATATAGCAAGGGACTCGGCACTACTCCGCAGTCTGATACAAATCGTAACATGAATTAGGCATAAGGAGTAATAACAGCCACAATATATGTTCAGATTTTATATAGTTTTACTAATTGTAATTATTAATATAAAATTCATATTTCTATTATAAATAAAGAGTCTAAATCTAAGTTAATAAACAAAAGGTTATGGTTTAAATATGTAATTATTATTATAGTAGCTTTTCACGTTCTTAACTCCCATGATTTGTTTTTCAAGTTTCTTAATGTTATAATGTCGTGTTAAATGTAATCGGTTTGTTTACGGGTCACAAATCGGCATCTTATCGGGTCACAAGGTCATATTTTATATAGTTTTAGTAATTATGATTATAAATATAAAATTCAGATTTCTATAATAAATAAAGAGTCTAAATAAGTTAAAAAAACAAAAGGCTATGATTTAAATATGCTATTATTATTATGGTGACTATCCACGTTCTTAACTCCCAGGTTTTATTTTCCAAGTTTCTTAATGTTATAATGTTGGGTCAAATGTAATCGGTTTGTTTACGGGTCACGGATCGGCATCTTATCGGGTCACAAGGTTAGATAGTCAACTTCATTCCGAGTCATCGGTTGGTATATGTGATATCATCAAATATTTAACAAGACATGTGTGTGGAAGAAGTCTAAGTTGACCAACATATGAGGTAGGGATTAGAGATGACCGAAACCTAATTTAATTGACGATCCGTTAAGAGAGGTTATTATTCATTGGTATGTATGTATGTATGTATGTCTAATACAAGCACAAGACGTCACTATATATATAGGGTAACAAAGTTAATAGAAACCCTTTTCTAATTAGTTGTGGGTTTTAATAGTTACTAGGTTTTGTTTAAGCTATGATGTTTTTTTAACATAATGGTTCTATTTGTTAGTTTAGTCCAAGTTTAAAAAGATTCAAACGTTATTTAGGTTTATGAATGATTTGTCGGTTAAAAAAATTCATAATCAAATTGGATGCATTCGTAATTTTATTATGTGATGAACCTTACAAAAACGAACCATCAAAACCGACCCAACTTTTTTATATTCGATTCCATGAAATTGGAGCATATAAAACAGTGCACCCTCATGAACAAATTTATGGATCTTTACTGGGCATAAGGACAAAAATCGATTAAAAAATAAAATATAAATACGTTAGCTAAAGAATAGAGCCTGAAATCTGCTTAATGAATAAGTACGAAATTTTCAATTTACTCAAAAAATGTAGAACATGAATTTAGATACGAAACTATCAAATTTTATTGAAAAACTAATAATTGAAAATAAACGAAATCAGTGTAAGACAAATATAAATTTTAAACACGAGCACTACTGAAAATTCTAAGATTGTTAAAAAGTTATATTAAAACATCTTCTTTGTAATAAACAAATAAAATAAAAACACAATGATTTGAATATAAGAGAATAGTTTTTCTTTTCAAAGTTTGTATATTACTCCTTCCAAATCCTGAGTAGATTTTGTGTACCTTGGATTTAACAAAGTATATGTTATTTTCCATCATTTTTTACTTTTAAAAGGAAAAAATTTTAATTTCATTTTAATTTTAGATAAAACAACGTTGTTTGTTTAAAATACAAATCTTGTAGCAAATCATGAGCATTTGAGTACGGTTTTATTTAAATATATATAAGTTTTTAGTAACATATTAGGACAAGACCTTTTTTCCTTTAATTGGTGATAGCACATTTATCCACCGATTACTCGAAATGAGGTTGACCCATCTGATCTATGTGACCCGATAAGATGCCGATCCGCGACCCGTAAACAAACCGATTACATTTACCCCAACATTATAACATTAAAAAATTTGGAAAACAAGTTATTTGTCACTTTTTGTCCAAAAAATAAAAAATAACCAAATAATGCTTCAACTAATGTTTTGTAATTTTATTTGTCAAAAAGTCAATAAACCTGGACTTTGTCACTACCAAGAGAAACACAATTTTTTTTGTTACACTTACAGTAAATTTGTTTTTCCCTTAAACAGGTGATTGTAGGTCAATCATTTGTACATAGATGTAATGCAACTGCTCAATTTGGTTCAAAAGATGAACTGTTTTTCCCGGCCACCATAAACGGCTTGCATAAATTCCTCCAGAAAATTGCAGGAAATATTTTCGGTACCAATAATGTTAAATAAATGTCACCATTAATGGCAGCAGATGATTTCAATTTTTAGTTGTTATTTTTTATTTTAAGTAATTTAAAAGAATTATATTACAAATATGTAGCACGAATACTTTGGCATAAATGTATAATAATCAATTAGTTATCAATTAACAAAATGATCTAGGTCAACTTTACATTTTTGGGCCAACTTTCTTTTTTGTAGCCCAAAATTTTTGAATCGAAAAACCAATCTCGAATGGTTTTCAAAAATTCAAAAACCGATGTATCGATATTTTGTTTGATTTTAGAAAAAAAATGAATATAAATAAATCATGCACATCCTTAATTCTTGGTATTTAGTTTGTATTGCCTTAACTAACCAATTCATAATATACATCTGTTATAGGTATTTGAAACATTTGAGCTTTGAAGTTAAATATGTGCGAGCAATGATGCGCAACATGTAGATGACAAGGTAATATGCTCAAAGTTTATATTATCAATCATCGAAACAAAAGAACAATGTTGCACAAAATTCTATGAATATGCAATATGTTTTAGGTAGACTTGCTTCACTTTTAACTTCTAATAATATGATTGTAAGCTATTCACATGCAGATTATTAAACAAGCTAACGAGCAACCACAAGATTCACCTTTAAACAAGCTAACGAACAACCACGAGTTTCTGATCATATGGATCAAACAAAGGATATGAACAAAAAGTGCCATGTTTTTAGTATTTAAAAAATGGATAATAAGATAATAAATAATTCACACTTATTTTCTATTTGCTCTTAATGGAGGGTTTACGATTTTTAACTCTGAACTTCGTATGTATTTAAATTCATGCCTTAAAGTCATATTAAATTAAATAACTCATCATACTCAAATTCCAAACTCATGTTTTAGGGCTTTCGATCACAATGATAATACAAGTTAATTGTTGTAAAACTTAGTTTGAAAGGGTCCTCCAAAATGACGATACAGTGCTTTAATTCGGGTGTTTAAACTTTGAATTAACAAAAATCAAGTCGTTTTGGATCACCTTTTCGAGATCAACTTTACATCAATTGACTCGTATCCTCTTTCTATCAAAAGCTCTAAAAATAATTTTGAAATTCGGGAAAACATATAACGTCGTTAAGTCATTTTTAACGGAGGACTATTGGGGGCCAACTTTTTAAAATTTGGGACCGTAAGTAGTGATAAAATAAATAAGGGTTATTATCGGCCAATACCAGTTAATAGGGATTATTAAAATCCAATAAACCTAAATTAAACCATGAAAAGTTTGAATGGTATATAACAATGATGAAGAGAGCACAAATTAAAACAATGAAACTTTGATGGGGCTAATGTAAACATCTAGAAAATTTTGTGACAAAAATAAATAAATAAAACAAATGTTACATTGGCATTTAGTTGTGCTTTTATATATATAAATAAAATCACCACCTTCATGAACACAATTTAAACTTTTTGAAATGATACAATTTAACCCAAATTCATATTGTTAAAATGTGTTTTAATATAAACTTGTTTAACTAGTCAAGCAATCTAACTCAACCTGAATGTTTTACCATGCTTAGTTTAAACCCATCCTGCAACCATCCAAATTATTAACATAACATAATAAAAGTATGGAAACTTGGAAATTAATAATCTTAAATTAATACAGTTGGTCAATATTAATCCCAAATTTGAAAATAGTTGCCACTGGTCTCAACTTTCACACTATTTGTTTTCACTGGATCGCCGTTTTGAGGTAAGGTTTACATCAATCGACTCGTATTCTTATGCCGATCAAAAACCCTAAAATATCAGTTTGAAATTTGAAAAAAACTTAGCCACTTATTTGCATTTGAAGTATCACAACACAACATTTAGATTCATAATAAGGTTTTAAATGATGAGATTAAATCAATGCATTGGTACGCAAGAATGAATGGTATTCTTATCTGATCGATGCAAACAACTTATTATAGCCCTCGATCAATAATTTGCTTTCCCATCCAACCACTAACCATGACCACCAATATATTTGCACACTTGGATGACCTACTATGTCATACGTTTCTACAAACCAATGAGTTGCTTCTCTAGAACCCCACAGCCATGGCATACAAACGTCTACCAACAAATGAATCTCATGGCCTGTATAACACTATCAGAAACCCTTTGGGATTATAGAATGACCCTTCAAATGACACAGAGTTTCACATATTAAACGTATCACAGGTGTCCTTACATGACACGTTTATTTAACACAAACAACAACATGGACACAAATGCCCTTCAACACAGATAGGGAACATGTAAGAATGACTTCTGTGGGAAACGAAACTCCATGTCAACATGCGTTGCACTTCGTCGATTAAGAGGTGTAACATCCTAAAATTTTTAATATTGAATAAAGAAAGTTACGTTTAGTGATTTCGCGTTATTAATTAATTAATATCAAGTAAGGAGCGGATCATGGACTTAGATTAATTGAGATGGGTTAAATGAGAATGGGCCTTAGGTCCATGGGCTTTAAGGGATATAAATATCCCCTAAACCCTAAACCATCATTCATTTCCATCTTATTCTCTAACACACTCCAAAACACACACACACCACACACCGCCATACGGCCGGCGGCCGAGGGAGAGGAACGAACAAGATCCGAGAGAGTGAACGATTAGTTGTGATTAAACAAGTTAAACGAGATCCAAACGAGCACAAAAAGGTATGTTCTTGACCTTTAAAGTTTAAAGATCCAAGCTTTATAGTATATACGGGGTATATATACGACCGAAAACGGTTAGGGAACGTAGTGGGTGATGTCGAACCATAACAAGGGTGTTAAAATCGCCAAAATGCTTGATGAAAACCAAACCCGTGGCTGAACTGGGTAACTTCGCCTTCAAAACGATAACTTCGCCTTCAAAACGATAACTTCGCCTTCAAAACGATAACTTCGCCTTCAAAGCTTAACTTCGCCTTCAAGGCTTAACTTCGCTTACGGCCAAGTTCGCCTAACTGGTAACTTCGCCTGAGGCTAAGTTCGCCTAAGGTTTAACTTCGCCTAAAGCTAAGTTCGCCTAAGGTTTAACTTCGCCTAAAGCTAAGTTCGCCTAAGGTTTAACTTCGCCTAAAGCTAAGTTCGCTTAGAAAATAAATTAAAAACCAAATGGAAAATGTGTTAAGACCGTTAATGTAAATAAAATTTTTCCAAGCTGACCTGGCAGCTCGACCTCAGCCAGGGGCTCTGCCCCTTGGACCCTGCTAGGGGCTGCCGCCCCTAGACCCCGCTGCCAGGGGCGCTGCCCCCGGACCCCCGTTCGTTGTGGGTACTAGTTAAGACAAGAAAGATGATATGAGTAGTGATAGTTAATTGATACGTATACTTGTTATACAGTCAGCCGTGCACAACTGAAGAAAGGGATTATGATTAACGGTGAACGTAACCGCATTCAGGTGAGTTTCTAGCCCCACTTCTGTGTTATGTTTTCGGGGTTGTGTGCATACTCGATATGTTTGTTAATACACTTATCCTAAGTGGATGTGAAATGTATGAATGATTGCTTGTCAGTACGTGAACGATCTTCGGATATTGCACGTACTGTCAGGTTGTAGTGTTACGTATAAGGTAAGTATAATGTATTTGCTCATATGTATGAATGCGATAAAGTTAATAAACAAAGGAAAGGCATGGTTGTATGGTAACGAAGAGGGACCAGACCTTAATAATATCTGTGATGTTAGGGACCAGACCCTTATAATATCTGTGATGTTAGGGACCAGACCCTTATAATATATGTGAGGTTATAGGGCGAAAGGCTCTTTAAAACGTATGATTATGTATGTAAAGAAAGTATGAGGTAAGAATGAAAGTATATGCACTTATGTGTGTATGAAAGAAAGTTAAGAGGTTAAGTATGAAATGTAAGAAGGTATTGTATGATTATGTGATTAACTAGAACTCACTCAGCGTAGCTGACTTTTAGTATGCACGCAGGTGAGTAGGATGAGGCAGCTCGCTTGAGGAGACACGTGGCACCGAATAAGAGGCTGGCATCGGAAGACTCAAGACGTTTAAGTTTAATGTTTCGTTTATTTTGAAAGACAAAATGATGTTTTAAGACAAGACGTGTTTTGTTATGAAATGTTTTATGAAAGCTTTTATATTCCGCGAATGTTTTAATTAACTCTGATATTTAGAACTGCGTTTATGAGTAAATCCAACACGAAAGTAGGGCTACCGGTAACGGGGCCTTACAAGAGGCTTGGTCTATGTTTATGAATTATTAAGTTTCAAACGAGAATGGAACAAGTTAAAGAGATGCTCGTCCCTCATGTTCCATCGAAATCAACTTTTATGGCCCATTTGGGAAACATTGACAACTCCATTCAGATACTCTGGGAAGGCACAAAATATCATACAACCTATGGTCCGTACTCCGAGATAAGTGGACCCCATGTTCACAACCCCCGCAATCGCATCTATATCCTTGCACTCGTGGATCCCCTTTACCCATTACGTTACAAACAGAAACTGTTTGCTATGGTTGGCACAACAAAACTATATGAGATTGCGATCGTCAACAAACTGTTAAGAAGACCTACTACATTAATTGGTTTACGGGCGAAAAGGGGGCAATCTTCATTGAGACCCTTGTCTCTCCCACTATAGAAGTTTGTTAATGTCATATCGTTTTCTTAATTCTCATCACATTCCTACTTGTCAGTTTGTGATGCCCCATATAAAAAGTTTTGTTTCTAGAACTTAAGTACCCGGTAATTCATAACACCATTGATCCAACATATATGCATATGCCAGTATGCATGTGCACAATAAAATCACGTATGCCCACCACTTTACCCTTTTTACAATTCGTTGACGACAACTTAGTGGTCTTAATTTGGCATTTATTTATCTGCCGACTAAATTTCAACTCTAACTACTCACCAATTAACACACATTTAATCCTTTATGTTGATTAAAATTCACAAAACCAATAAAAACCTACTTTATTAGCAAATATTTCACAAAACACGATGTATCCAATGCGTATGAATATGTTAAAATTTTTATGCGCAACCCCTCCCAAAAAAATCCACCAAACCATATGCACAAGTGGCAGCTCGCTCGCACGGATAGCCCATTACACACAACACCAAACACTGCAAACCAATACGAGAAGATAATTTGCGTGAACCCGCAGCAACGCGCGGGCACTTTTGCTAGTTATATATAAAGGAAGAGTGATAGGTATCCATGGTAATTTCACAATTAGAGTTCAAGGACAAAAATGTCATTTCATAATAGGGCAAGAAAAGTAATTTGTCAATGTATCCATCAACTCTTAAGCTCTTAGTACAACATCATGAAGCTTCAATTTTTGAGACATTACTCTTCAATCCTTTAGAAGGTTATGGTTTACATGTGTTATTATTATAGATTATTATTATTATCATTATTATGGTGACTATCCACATATTATCATTATTATGGTGACTATTCACATTCTTAACTCCCATGTGTCATTATGTTTCTATTAACTTTGTTAGCCTATATAAAGTGCATTCTTGTGCTTCTATTACATATACATACATACATACCAATGAATAACAACTTCATACTCTCTATACACTATTTCTCAAGGTTAGAAGGATGTAATAAGGAAAAGTTGAGGCGATTTGGGCTAAGGAAAAAGATGATAGTGTAAAGTTCAGACTAAACTAAGCACACTTTTGGTAATGTTGGAAATTTGTAAAAACACTTTTGGTAGTGTTGGAAATTTGTAGATTTCGTTGGTGCTCCTTTTACTCTAGCATCATATTGCGTCGAAGGCGGATCATCAAAGAACTTTTCCAAAATTAAGAGGCTTGCTTTCTCACAGCCTAAGGTGATTAATTTATTACATTATATTATTATAATTCAAAATTTCATATTTCCTAAGTTAAATGTTAGTGACTCAGTCGGTTCACTATTGCAGGTCCTACACGCACTGCTTGAAAAATTCACAACCTCAATTGCTACATACATTCAATACCAAGCCGACAATGGTGCACAAGCAGTTCAAATCTTTGACTCATAGGCCACCGAGCTGAGCCCGACTGACTTTGAAGAATTCAGTTTGCCTTACTTGAAACGAATCGTAGAAACCGTTAAACAAACTCACCTGGATCTTCCTTTAATTCTTTATGCAAGTGGGTCAGGTGGGTTGTTGGAATGGCTACCTTTGACCAGGGTGGATGTGGTTAGTTTGGACTGGACCGTGGATATGGTTGAAGGCAGGAAACGGTTAGGTTCTGATATAGCGGTTCAAGGGAACATAGACCCGGGTGTGTTGTTCGGGTCAAAAGATTTCATCGCCAATAGGATACGTGATACCGTGAAGAAAGCAAGGAAAGGTAAACATATATTGATTCTTGGTCATGGGATTGTTGTAGGCACACCAGAAGAAAATGTTGCTCATTTTTTTTAGGTTGCTAAAAATCTTGGGTACTAAAAAGAGTGCTTTTGTAGACAAGACTTTAAATTATTTGTTACATGTTAGTATTGTTGCATTGCACTTTAGTTTAATATGTCACATGTTGTTCATTCTTTCCATCTTACATTAACTATTTATGATTTGGGCCAATATATTTAAGTAACTTTAGGAATTGGCTTAATGGGTTTTCATTATAAAGTTGAAAATAAAAGCTAACCGTATCCATAACTCAATAATGAGACAACTTTCACCTTGCTCTACAAGTAACTCAACAACTAAAGAAGAGTTGCCTATAATGGTGTTTCTTGATGAAACGAGCTATAGTAGGGCGGGTCGTACACAAGTTGAAAATCTATATCTATATTCTATATTATATATAAAGGAAGAGTGATGGACAATTGAGTAATTTCATAATTACATGACAAGGACAAAAATGGCAATTCATAGGGTTTGGTACAAGTTGATTAAGCTTCACATTTTGTAAAATTACTCTTGCATCCTTAGAAGATACAAAAGGTTTATGGTCTTTTAACTAATGATAATTATAATTTAATAACCACATTAAGTCATATAATAATTATTAATTACATTATCACATTAAGTTCATATAAGATAAAAATACTCAAATATATCTATATAATCTATATTATCTATATCTATACTATATTATAAAACATATAGCATGGGCATGTTAAAAATTTTTTTAAGAGCTTTTACATGTCTTCATTCCTATAGTACAACAAATACACGGGGCGTGAATCAAATAGATGGATATTATAAAATTGTCTTGTGAGTTAAATTAACAACTTTAAAAATGTGGTATTAGCTAGAATAGAAGTTAGGGTTTAGGGTAATATAATTATCTTCATGATTAGGAAATATAATTTGATAGGTTTATTTCATAATTACACAAATACACACCGTATGTTGTAATAGATTGAATGGACAATTATATTCATGATCTAGAATATACCAGGTGCATTGAATTCGATGCATTCCTTGTGAACCATATAATAATAATAATAATAATAATAATAATAATAATAATAATAAACGGAAGTCGATTTTTTAGTGCGACTTTCGGGGAATTGAGACAGTTTCATTAGCTCCTTAGGTATTATAAGATGAGACCATGAATCGAACCAGATCTAAACATTCAAATGTCGACGGACATACTTTGCCGGAACGTCGACTGCAAACGAAGGATAGCCTACACAAAACAATTAGTATCCCTGCCACGTAACACGACCAGTTTAAGAAAGTCATTTTAAAAGTGTGTTAATTCGAATACCATAAAACGGGTCATTTCATAAGGGTGTCAATTTAAATTTCGTTTGAAAGGTGTCATTTTAAAAGCATGTCGATTTGGTTGGCTCAAACCAAATCAATATAAAAACGTATCGATTTGGTTTGGGTCTTTACGGGTCTTTTTGAAATCGTAACGATTTGGTTTGGCTCAAAATTGGTTATTTTAAAAAGGTATCGATTTGGTTCAAGTCAAAGCGGGCCATTTTAAAAAGTTGTCAAGCTGGTTCGGGTCAAAACGAGTTATTTTATAAGTGTGTTAATTTGTTTTGTTGATTTGAATTTTCCTTAATTTTGCACACATTAATCTTTTAATCCATGAGAAACTGCTGAGATAATAGTAAAATAACATATAAAAATGAATACAAGTCGATAAATAGATTGAAGTTTAGGGTGTTGATATTTGAAACATAATTGGCGGACCCAATGTGACTTGTATTAGCATAAACCCATCAGGTGTACGACGCCTTTCACACGCCGGTTGAAAATAATCTCTATAACAATATGTCACATGAGGCAGGTTGGATTACGTAAAGAATTGTTTTTGAGTTTGATACAATTGTCGCTTTGTTGCTAAATTATTTTTAAGGTTTTGTTAAATTTTATATTTATATGAGTTGAGATAATTTAATAGGTAATAATGGACAACAATGAAAATAGTATAGGGTCTTTCGTTGTTGCATTTAACTCCTTAAATAGCTTCTCAAACTCTAAGGGCGCGTCCATTTCACGGAATGGAATGGAATGAAATTGGAATTTGCATAGGATTTGGAATTTAAAGGAATTGGATTTGGAATATGAACATTCTAATAGGAATTGGAATTGAGGGGAATCGAAATCCAAATACATTATAGTGTGTTCGTTTGACAAATGAATAGAAATCAAGAAGGTTTTTTTAACAATGATAACAACGAAAATATTTTAGTTTTTTTAGATTTTTTGTTTTTTATTTATATTTTGCGTTATGATTTTTTTTAACTTTATTTGCATTTTTTTACGGGTTTTATATTAAGATCAAAAACCCCTTAAAAATATTCAAAAATAATAATAATAAATTCATAACTCAAAATATAAATTAAAAACAAAAAAAGTAAAAAGGCTAAAATGTTTTATTCGTTGTCCTCGTTAAAAAAAAACTCAAGATAAGATTCCAATGAATTTCCTTGAATTCCTCAATATATTGGAAGGATTTGAAATCAATGTATTTAAGGGAATTTGAAGGAATTAAATTCCAATTCTAATTCTTTGAACCGAACACACCAAAATGAAATAAAGATTCCAATTCCAACGAAAGAAACACGCCATGTAATGGGATTTTAATTCCAATTCCTTTGAATTCCCACGAATTCTGTGAAACGAACACACGCTAAGTGGCATTTTAAACTAAAATGTGTAATGTTAATATACATTTTAACCGTGCAAAGTAATTAATATAATTTGACTATACATTAGACTTAATATATAATTTACGGGTATAGATAGGAAAATAGTTGTTATCAAACCAAGTAACATTGAAATTCATAATGGAAATAAACCGTTTTATGTCACGCTTGCTCAAAATAAAGAAGAGGGAATGACAAAAGTCCAGGTATATGTTGGTTTTTAAGTGTATGAAAACCATTTTCTTGGGTTTATCATTTGGTTGAAAATATTGAACCAAAATATTAAATGTAGCTTAATCATTCTGTTAAGGTATATTTAATTGATTATTGATTCATGTAACTAAAAATATTTAGGTATGACGTTCATGCGTCCAACAATGGTAGATAATTTTATCAAGTTAGTTCATGATCAAGGAAGTCAAGGATAATACTTCAGTTAGTTTTACTCTAAACAAAGTTTATGGTATTATTCAATTTAACGGTTCATCAATATTAATTTATATACTAAATTATATAAAAATATATATACTTATCTGGTTCTTGACTCTGGTTCGACTGATCCAACTGATCGTAAGAATATACCAACAAACACGTCATCGACAACACCTTAATATGATCCCGCCGCAATGCGCGGGCACTTATGCTAGTAGATGTTAAAAGTGAGAGTCAATTCATAATTATTAAAATCTATAATAGATACAAAATTTATTTAAAAAAAGAATATGCACTTAACTTTCTTGTTTGGAATGATATATATATATATATATATATACAAAGCGTGTATGCAATATACTGCCATTCACTCTATAACATAACTTACATAATTGATTATTGTACATAAAAATTTATTATAATAATATAATAATAAGTGTATGAAATTATTTAATACATAAACTTTGTCCGGTAAAAAACAAAATAAAGCAAGAATTTTGAAATTTTCACTAAGATAAGGTTCGGATCGTTAAGAGGAATTTAAATGGAAAATTTTGCTATTAAAATGAAGTAATAATAAATCTATTATTATTAAATTATTATTATTATTATTATTAAAATATTACTTGATCATATAAAGTGTAAACAGAGAATCAATCAAATATACGACGTATCTTACAATTATTAAAATATTCACTTGATAATATTAAATTGTGATTATGATACTTTTCTTTATTTGCCAAATTCATTAAAAAAAAAAAGACTACTGGCAAATTAAGCCCACAGAGAATACAAAATTACAAGATTTTAAGACAAACAAGTTACCAAAAATCTAACTATACTATTAAAGCAATAAGCTTTATGTTAAAATCCCCCCTTTCTATTGGTTGATTCTTAACTTTCCATGTATATCACTGGCTTCTCTAATTTTCATCTTAATGAAATAAATCAATAATATATTAAAATAAGATTTATCAATGCTATTAAAGTATTATCTTTCATATTTCATTTAATGTTTAATTTATCATTTTGAATATATTAATTAATGTAATATTTTAAAATCATAGCTATAAGTTCTAAAACCAAATATTCAAAATTTCATTTTGAATATTTTATTATTTATGGTTGATTTCATTCACCACCTTTGTTTATTTTTTAGATAATATATAATATATAATTTAGATAATTATTTGATATTTCATGAATAGAATAGATTACGGATTTAATATAGAGATTACGAATAATATATATATATATATATAATGTAGAGAGATTATCGATTTAAAATATTAAAATTTTGTTAAAATATTATATTTATTTAAAATTATCAAATTCATAAAGTTGTAAAGGTTTGTACCATTCATGTTCAGTTTAGGAAAGAATGACCCATTTTATTAAGGAAATGGTTTAATTACGGAATTTGTAAATTTGAATTAATTATTGTATATTCTTTGAGTGTAGTTAATTTGTAAATATGAATTAATTATTGTATAAATTATGGTGTAAATTTGAATGTAAATTTGAATTAATTAACAATCATTAAGTTTTACCATATTTACGGATGTTGACCCATTGACTTAATTACGGTCATTAAGTTTTAACAATTATAATACAAATCCATTGACTTATTATTGTTTAACATTAACAATTGAGTTACAAATCCATAATGGTAACAATTATAATACAAATTAGAGTTTTAACGTTCTTACTTAAATCATCAGGTTTTATTTTTTGTATTTTGATTCAATTGAAACTATATTAATGGTAACAAATAAAAAAAATAGTAAGTTATTTATGTTGATTTGCTGATTAATTATATTATGTTGATTATTTTTATAAATTTCAACCATATGATTAAGGTTTTAAATATATCATAATTTATTATAATTTTAGATATATGGTAATTGATAATCAATTTTACATATACAGAATTATTGAATTGATGATTAATTGTATTAATGTTAATAAATAAATGAGTAAGTTATTTTTCTACATTAATAATTTAATCATGTAGGTTGAAATTATGGTGTTGATTTAAAGATATCAATTTTAATTATTTTGTATTATAATATAATTTAGGTACATTACATTCAAGTATTTCAAATTTTGAAAATCCCCTAATTAACATCTCCTAATTTTCGTCCATAATTCATGCAAATTCAAAATCCCTAATTTTATGTTTTTAATTAATTACATTTATATCTTTCTTATTTATTCAACTCTCCAAGAATTCAATCATTTACTTCTTATGTATAAATACTATAACTTTGACACAAGAATTCTTACACTATCACAACATATTTAGCAAAAAAACGAATTTGTTTGTTTGTAAGGTTTATATTTTTTGTCGTGCTTATATAATTCCTTATGTTTTTTAGTTTTTTTTGGTTAAAAGTGTTATTTTTCCAAAATTAATAATTTGTTTATTTTTAATTTGTCACCACTAGGAAGATGGAGCCAACAAACATCACAATGTTGAACCAATTGGATGTGCTAAACAGTGACCATGTCCACAAGGTGCGTATTTTAAAACTATGGCGTCTCAAGGACAATTCAAAGCCCGGAGAAGATTGATCGATAAAAATAATTTTGCAAGACGAAATGGTATTGTTACACCTTCATTAATTTTACTATATTATTCATACAATTTTATACTAATGTTAATAATAATGTCTCAGGGTAACAAAATTCAAGCTTATGTAAGAAAGGCTTGCATCCCCAAGCATGATGTGTGGCTTGGCGAGAATAGGTCGTTGATTGTTATATTGATGTTCTATTTACGCACGCGAATAAAAGTTTGGCTAGACGGGAACTTGGGTATAAGCCGATGACGGAATTGGCGACCGGGTTGAAGAAGTTTGTTAAGTAGTATCTTTGGTATTATGGTCATGATCAAAGGAAAACTAAATCTGTAAATTCATAGTTTTGATTTGTGTTTTAGTTTTAGAATTATTTTTTTATGAAAGAAGTAAAAGATCTCATGAGTAGGGGTGTCCAAAATACCCAACCCGACCCAAACCCGAATAAGCTAATTAGGGTCAGGTTAAATAGGGTCAAAAGTATTAATCGGGTTATTCGGGTTGACCCGAATAACCCGAATTGTTAATAGGGTCGGGTTTCGGGTTTATTTTTGGAAATTAATCGGGTTTCGGGTTAACCCGAATAACCCGATTAGTGATGAAACTTTACTTCAAATACAATAATGAAAATGTGAAATAAGCACTAAAAAGTCAATACTGAAAGTTTTATAGAGAAGTTAATTATTCTTCTATTTGTTCATGAACCGTTAGACTAGAAGTTCTTTTAAAATAAACGAACGAACATGAACAACTGTTTCACTCGTTAATCTATGTTCGTGAACACTCGTTTATGATCATTAATTTAACTTTGTTTACGTTATTTCATGTTCGTTCACATGTTAATATATAGTTATTAAATATTATTTGCATTTAGAAATTATATCACCATAATGTGTAATGCATTCATTCATGTTCGTTTATGTATGTTTGCGTTCGTTAATGTATGTACATGTTCCTTCAATTTCGTTTATCTTTATTTAATTGTGTTCATTTATGTTCGTGAACTGTTCGTTTAGATTTTAAATGAACGATCATAAAAAAACACGAACATGCTCATTTTTTAACGAACGAACATGAACACAAATATTCGTTTGATTAGGTGTTCGTGATCGTATTCGTTTAAAGTTAAACGAACAACACGGGCATGCCTTTGATCGTGTATGTAATTATAAGATAATTACTTTGAAAATTGAGTGGAATGAGAAATTTTACAACCCACGAGTTACAAACATAAAAATCAACTTCAAATTATAAAGTAACATGGTGAACCCGACTAACCCGACCCGACTAACCCGAAACCCGAATAACCCGAACCCGACTAACCCGAACCTTAATAGGGTCGGGTGTCGGGTTAGATATTTGTTAAGAAAAACCCGAATAACCCGACCCGATTAACCCGAAACCCGGTCGGGTTGACCCGATTAACACCCCTACTCATGAGCATGATTTTTTGCTTGAAATGAGGATGACTCAAAACAATATTCTCATTTTGTTTTTCTAATATACATTTGTAAGTTGTGAACACAAGTTCCCATTGATTAATATTATACATTTAATTTTATTGTGTTTTTATATATTTTTTATATGGATGATGAACAAGATTTAGGTTGTCTTAATATATGTCAAATCTACACATTCATAGATTGTATTTGTTTTTTTAATTTTAGGAATTTTTTGAATGAGAAAAGAAGATTTTATGGATTGAGTAAAGGTGGCAAACCCAACCCAAATGGATTGTTTTTGGTCAAGATGGATAAATTTTAAAAGTAAAATGGGTTAGGATGGATCATAA
Organism: Bidens hawaiensis; assembly: GCF_021521415.1. Lineage (NCBI taxonomy): Eukaryota > Viridiplantae > Streptophyta > Magnoliopsida > Asterales > Asteraceae > Bidens > Bidens hawaiensis. The sequence continues at coordinate 232,484 of NW_027492360.1, read as the reverse complement.
AAATTCTTTAGGAGGGTCAGGATGGGTTGAAAATATACAAGTGGGTTTCATCTATAGGTTAAAATGGGTCAAGACAAAATATCCAAGTTATCCAAAATTTATCTAATTCAAAATACCCAAACTATCACGTGCGAAACCAAACTCATCCGAAACCCAAAAAACGATCAAAACAAAACAAAACCTCGAACCGACTAAAACGAAACAAAAAAACAAAAACGAAACTGAACCGAAATAGAAAAACGACCAAAACGAAACAAAAAAATCAGGATTGAAACCGATAAACTGACCAAAACAAAACAAAAAAAGCGAAATGCAACCGAAAAGCTAACCAAAACTAAACAAAAACACCGAATCGACCAAACCGAAACAAAACTGAATTGAAATAGAAAAACGACCAAAACGAAACAAAAAAACCGATATGAAACCGAAAAGTTGACCAAAATGAAACAAAACAAAAAAGTGAAATGCAACTGAAAAGCTGACCAAAACAAAACAAAAACACCGAACCGACCAAAATGAAACAAAAAAAGCGAAACGAAACTGAATTGAAATAGAAAAACGACCAAAACGAAACAAAAAAAACGACATGAAACCGAAAAGCCGACAAAACGAAACAAAAAAAAAACGAAATGCAACTGAAAAGCTGATCAATACAAAACAATAACACCGAATCGACCGAAACGAAACAAAAAACCAAAACGAAACAAAACCAAAATAGAAAAACGACCGAAACGAAACAAAAAAAAAAACAAAACGAAACTGAACCGAAATAGAAAAACAACCAAAACGAACCAAAAACAAAAAAAGCAAAATGTAACTGAAAAGCTGACCAGAACAAAACAAAAGCACTGAACCGACCAAAACGAAACAAAAAACCAAAACGAAACTGAATTGAAATAGAAAAACGACCAAAACGAAACAAAAAAAACCGATATGAAACCGAATAGCCGACCAAAACAAAAAAAACGAAATGTAACTGAAAAGCTCAATGCAAAACAAAAACACCGAATCGACCGAAACGAAACAAAAAAACCAAAACGAAACTGAACCGAGATAGAAAAACGATCAAAACGAAACAAAAACAAAAAAAGAAAAATGCAATTGAAAAGCTGACCAAAACAAAACCAAAACACTGAATCGACCAATACGAAACAAAAAAACGAAACGAAACTGAACCGAAATAGAATAACATCCGAAACGAAACAAAAAAACTGAATTGAAACTGAAAAACTGACCAAAAGGAAACATAAAAAAACTAAATGCAATTTATAAACCGGACCAAAACGAAACAAAAACACCGAACCGACCAAACGAAACAAAAAACTGAAACGAAACTGAACCGAAATAGAAAAACGATCAAAACGATACAAAAAAACCGATATGAAACCGAAAAACCGACCAAAACGAAACAAAAAAAAAAGTGAAATGCAATCAAAAAGTTTACCAAAATAAAACAAAAAAACTGAAACGTAGCCGACCAAAATTAAACAAAATGAATCGAAACGAAATGAAACCGAAAAACCGACTAAAACAAAACTACAATGAAACCGTAAAAACCGAGAAATCGAAACCGTTGAAACCGAGCAGATACCGAAACCGACCGAAAATAAAAAAAACAAAACCGAACCGAAAAAAACCCCCGAAAAACTCGAACCTTAACCGGTACAAAACGCTTTTTTAACAAATCTAAAGAGGAACATCAAGGATCTTTATAACAGTGTTGACGGTGCAGTTTTAAAAGTAGTTACTAAGTCTAAAACAAAAGATGTTATAGTTGATGTTGGGAATGGAAATAAAATCTTATGAATCATTTTATATGTTATTATTATAACATATATGTTTATTTAAACCTTTGTAATTGTTTATAACATATGAATCCATTTTGTTTATAACATATTAATTATATTAGAGTTGTACTTTTAATTTCAAATGATGCAATTACCGTTTAACTAATATTCATGACGTAATAACTTATAATTCGAATTTGTAGCAGCCAAACAAGTCCAAGAGACTCACAATACAAAGTTGATCATTCATTTCAAATTTCATATTGTTTGAAGGAGACAAAGGTTGTGGGTTATAGTTTACTTTTAATTGGTAGTTTGGTACCATATTGATCTTTTGTATTATTAGATTATAAATATGTTTTGGTATATTGTTAGTTCAAATACTAGCTAGATTATTATGGATTTGGAACTATGACCCGGGATTGAAAAAATTAAGTATATTTTTAACAAGTTCTTAAGTTATTATTTTTATATTTTCAACCGTGTGTAAAACGGACTCTAATATGGATATCAATATTAACGATTATATCAATAATAATCGTTCCCTTAAATATACTAAACTTTTATTTGTTTGTTCTATATCAATAATAATCGTATTACCAAAATTATCGTTATACTAAATAAAATTACTTAAATTATGTTACACTTTTAAATTTACTGGTATTAATTAATTCTTTATTTAAATTTCTATTTTCATCACTACTAAATTAGCATGTACGGAATATGACGAAAAGTTTAATCTCCTGAGTAGATACAATTGTCTAAATAGCTAACAAAAATATAGCTACAAATAAAATGGGTTAAATGGATACACATTGAAAGAAACATAAAAGCTAAAGAACACAATCTATTAAAACAATATTATATTATTATTTTATGTATTTAATAATTATTTAACATAATTTATCCACAAATGAGTTATAAAAAACTAGATGCGAAAGCTTTGGTTAATTTTCTAAATGATATATATTAGGAATCAACTATATGTCAACTGCACTTGAATGAGAATTAATATGTTATTGAATATTGATTAAGACTTTATTTTTAAAGATCAGTTAATTATAGTATTATGAAGGACTAAATTTAGGTTTTTGATTCTCATATTGTTACCTACAACACTTTTTAAAGTGAATATAACATTGCTTTTATAACTTGCAAGATTCATACATTATGCATTTAAAGAATCAAAGATGTATATTATCTACTAGGTTATTGACCTGTGGGCGCCACGGGTGGAAACATATAAAATATGTAACATCCACCGGTAATATGAAAGTGGAAAACATAATGTCATACATATATGTGAAGACGAGAATATGATACACAATTGTTAATAATGTCGGTAACAAAATAAAAACTTTATTAAACATAACTTTCAAACGAAAATAACATGCATTTTACAATCATTAGATAGATTAAAAATGAGAATTTCATTAATTACAAAATAGTTCCTTATAAACGACATTTTTAGTTTTATTTGTACTTTTTCCTTCATTGTCTAATATAAGCATTTTAACACCGTCTCTACTCTTCACTCGTGATAAAGCAACATATAGTTGACCATATGTTTAAGTTTTAACAAAATTAAATTTCTATTTTCATCACCACCAAATTAGAATGTATGAAATATGGCGAAAAGTTTAATCTCCCGAGTAGATGCAATTTGTCTAAATGGGTAAAACAATACAGCTACATAGCACAAACTATTAAAACAATATTAGATTATTATTATTATATGTATTCAATAACTATTTAACATAATTTATCCACAAATGAGTTATAAAAAAATGGATGAGAAAGCTTTGCACAATTTCCTAAATGATATATATTAGGAATAAACTATATGCCAGCTATACTTGAGTGAAAATTAATATGTTACTAAATATTAATTAAGACTTTAGTTTGAAGATCAATTAATTATTGTATTATGAAAGACTAAATTTAGGTTTTAGATTGTCATAACAGTTTGTTTTGTAACATAAATTTAAAATATACTTATAAAAAGAAATGTCTTAGATATTGTTCATCATTTAACATTGATGTGCAACATATATTTAAATTGATGTGTAAATAAACACGGGTACTTTCTTAGAGTAATAAACATTATGGTTATTGATGTGTAACAAATGTCTTAGATAATGTTCTTTTAAATCAACATTGAGATAGAAGTTTTGTTGAATCAAAATTATAAAATTGTTTTGTTGATTTAGAGACTAATTTCTTTGTTTGCTTATTATTGTGCTCATGATGTAAGTTATAAAATAGTTTAATTTTTCATTTATCTTTGTTAGTCTTTGTATGTTTTTGTATTTGATTCAAATAAGTTATGATGTCTTATAATTCATATAAAACTATCATTTATTTATAAATACAACATTTGCATTTCATTATTTATAAATTCAACAACGTCATTATAGATATACCAGATGATCTTTTGATTGGTGATTCATTCGATCATATTTATGATCTGATTGATTTTGTATATCCAGCATTATTGGAACATTTTAATGATATTTCATATTTTTAAGAAAGGGTCATACTTGCACCTTTAAATGAGGTTGTCCAAGATATCAATGACAACTTTTTGTCTTTGCTCAGTTGTGATAGTATAGACAAGTCTGATAGTGTTGGTCCTGGTTTCGATCCAGCATTACACTCATCGGATTTTCTAAATGGTTTAAAGATGTCTGGTATGCATAATCATAGATTGGTTCTAAAATTTGGTGTGCCAATAATGTTACTAAGGTATATGGATCAGAAGAACGGTTTATGCAACGGAACCAGATTACAAGTAATTAACTTGAGGAGACGTTTTATCGAACTAAATGTTATTTCAGGTACTAACATTGAGTTTCGCACTTATATAACTCGTAGTGGTCTAAGTCCTTCAGATAAGAAACTGTCATCCATATTGAAACGAAGACAATTTTCTGTTGCGGATTTTTTTGCAATGACCATTAATAAAAGTCAAGGCCAATCACTAGCAAGAGTTGGCATATACCTGCGAGAACCGGTGTCTACACATGGTCAACTATATGTGGCTTTATCATAAGTGAGGAGTAGAGACGGTGTTAAAATGCTTATATTAGACAATGAAGATAAAATTACAAATAAAACTACAAATATGATTTATAAGGAACTATTTACTAATTTATAATTGTAAAATTGATGTTATTTTAGTTGAATGTTATGTTTTTACATGATTTATATATTAGTTGATGCTAGAAACGTGTGGATATTTCATGATTTATATTTTTCCACACGTGACGCCCACGGGTCAATAACCTAGTTTAAACTATAACAGAAAATTGACGAAACCAAATATGCACTAAGCTTCTCAATCCAAATTCATTTTCCACCTCCTACGCTTAGACCCATAAAAATGATATAGCTTTTATATCATTAACCACTTTAACTACCAAAATCGGAATATTTTTAAAAAAATTAGCATTCCTCCATTTCAGCCGACATGTTACAAGAGAGATTGCTTAGATCGCTAGACACTCATTATTCTTGTCTTGGATCCATATCAACCAAAGGTCCAAAACGATGTAGCTTTTAAGAAGAAGAAGAAGAAGAAGAAGAAGTGAGCTTAGGGGACCTACATGGTATGGAACTAAGACCAAGCGTAGTGGAGCTTTATCCACGGCGTTTTGGGCTATAACGTCGGGGGCACACCGCCCCCTCGGCGTTTTGGGGAAATTCTTTTTTTGAACGTTTTGAGGCTAAGGGTAATGGGGCTTGGTTGAGCCCCAAGTGAGCCAAGCAAAATCTGACACGTAGGCGTTGATGTGGCACAGGATCAAGCCCCTCAACCAAGTCCCAGAGAGTGTAGTGGTCCAGGTGATCAGGGGCTTGATTGATTTTTTTTATTTATTATTATTTTTTGTTATATACACATATATAAATTAAAATACTTCATTAAAACATAAATAAAAATGAAAATAAAAACATAAATTTAAAATACATAAAAATAGCGTTGTTATTTTTTTTCCGTCAATTTCTTCCGAATATAATCTTTTTCTTCCTCCATTATCGCTTGATCGGATAGCGGTAGGTGGCTAAAGTCTTTAGCTAGAAACGCCAAACTCTTTAACCGATTTTTTGTATGTCGAGCTTCACTAATCGAGAGGAGGGTACTGGACAATTCGTTAAATTTTATCTCGACCTTCACCAATCCCGCTTCTCCGGTTTTCTTCTCCTTACCTTTTTGGGATTGTTCTGCGAGTTTAGCCGGCTCCGGTTGTGTGTTGATATTACCGTAACCCGAGCACGACATGGTTTTAAATTTGAGAAACTTAGAGAGGTTTTTAAAGTATTAGAGAGAAACGTAGAGAAAATTGTGTGTTATTGTTATAAAATGGGTAGTTATTTATAGTGGGTTTGAATTAAAAAAATCACATTTAATAGCCTCCAACGGCTATTTATAATAAACCAAAACCTCCCAACGGCTATTTCGCCCCGCGGCCACAGCCACGCCGCCCATCCGCGCCCCCAACCACTGAGGGGTGTAGCAGTGTTCGCGAGCCACGTAGGCGGTCGCGCCCCCCGCTCACCCCCCACTACCCTCAGTCTGAGTATAACGTGGGTTTGGAACAAAATTTAATGGTGGTATTCAGTTTTTGTCTTTAAAATATTATGTATATATTGTTTAAGTAATAGAAATAATTTAAATGCATACCTTAAAATGCAGGCTGCCATGGTGTGCTCAAGAACAAAGATGAAGAAGAATTGAATAAGTTGGGGTTGGTGGATTTTTATTTGAGTATTTTGCTATATTGTCCCTCTTCTAACCTTATTAATCAAAATTGGTCCCTAAACTTAAAAGAAAAGAATTGACAACTTATTATTATTGCATTTTTTTTAAATTTAATGTATTTTTTTATTTTAATGTAGTTTTTATTTTTAAATTGAATATATTTTTTATTTTAATGTAGTTTTAAATTAAAAACAAAAAACAAAAAATGTAAAAGTGACTGGGCGTCACGTGGCGCATAATGCCTGGGGGTGGAGAGTTATGACTACAGCCTGTTTTTGTAAAAAACCATAACTCTGACTGGGCGTCACGTGGCGCATAATACCTGAATGTGTAGAGTTATGACTACACATGGTCTCAATCTCAACAGTCAACTTTAATAATATTCTCACTTAGTATCAATCCTATACTCATATTTTCTGTACTAATAAGCCTAATGCTCAATTACAGGTCTTGCAATCATTAACAGCTAATCAATTCAATAGATGGGTTGATCTGGGTTTTAAAAAAAAAGATTGCATTCGGGTTTTTAGGTCCACTCAAACTAGACAACGGGTCAAACTAGATCAACTTAAATGAACAGCAATTCAAAATAGGCCACTCTTAAAACACTTGATAACTTAAAACGGATTCCAATTGGCAAGTAACATCCATGACAATGTCAACACGTCCACCTCCGCGCTGACGGCACCACCTCCACACCATCATTTCCGCCTTCTCAGCTAGGGCTCCACCGCCTTTCTACGTTCTACAAACCCTCAATAAAATAAATAGAGCGGTTGAACCTATTTTATACTTTCTTATTTCCTGAAACTCAATCCAATAATGTAAATCATTGCCTTTTCTAACTCAATTTCATTTTTACTCAAAGCTGTACCGAACCGATTTTATTTTACCAACCTGACCCGTCAGTTTTCCCGGGAATACTCATATATCGAAGTCTGAAGGTGAAACGTTCTCTAATTTGAATATTCTGGTCTTCTAACTTATGAGCTACATAACATACTCTATTTATGAATTCTGGCAAAATAAAACTTGAAAAACATACAAGCTGGTCCGAGCCTTTTACAAGCCGATCTGGAGCTCAAAATTTCAGCTCGTTAAGATAAACGAGCATAGCCAAGCAGACTCATTTAGCTTTGAGCCCGAGCCCAAGCTGAAGCACACTGTTAGCCTTGTCAACACCCCTAGTTGTCAGGTGCAATGCACTTATCAACAACAATTGCAAATTGCAGAAATTATCATTAAAACGCTAATGTTCTAACCAGTTCATAAATTCCAAGCCACCAATTGTAACCAAGTCAAGTTATGTTTCTAATATGCATATGAACTCAAAAGCTAGCATGTATATCTGCACATTGTATGCCTCAAGCCTTCTTGCCACATTCAGAACCAGGGATGCCAAGTTGGATCCATCATGCACAAGTTTCTGGGAGTAAGAGCTGCTTCGACAAGTTCGGTCACACCTCTTTGCACCGACTGCGGTGGGTCCACTGAATTCTCGTCCTGAATCCCCATCAAACAATTATTAACCAAAATTCAAAAAGTCTAATATACATAAAGATCAAATGGATAAATATTTAATTTACCTCCTCCGCTATAAACTGAGGTGCAATCCCATTGATCCGCCCAATCACTTCCTCCACATTTGTGGTGATCTTTTGCTTAAATTCAACTGGGTTCAAACTACCACCACCAACCACCGGAGCCAATGGCATTCCAAGAGGTCGTCTCCACGACCATGATAACAGTTCATCACGGAAAAACATAGCTAGATGATGCCACAGATGTTGACTTTGCTGTAATTCACATGTAGAGTCAAATTAGCCCCAAATATCAGTGATTGTGACTTTTGAAACTGAATTTAAAAAAAAAATGTTATAACTCACCTTGGGAGAAACAACAGCTTGAGCTGATGCACACATGGCAGACACGATGAGACCTTCGACGCCAAAATGGGAGAAAAATGCCTGCAAATTCCTAGTCAACCGAAACGGAACCGGTTCGTTAAACTCAATCATCCCATTGGCATCATACGCTGGATTAAAATCTGTTTGGAATATCTTCCCAGTGTTCTTAGCAAACAATATTTTGTTCGGAGACCTTCCGCCAATTTGCAGCATGAAAGATGTGAAACTTGAAAGTGCCAGCTGGATGGCAAACTGCTTCTTGAAAGCCCACATGTGATTTCCACTCAAAAGTGTTTTGTACATGTACTGAGAGAATATGTTGTCAAACACATAATCTTTTGTGATGTGGTTGTAAGCTTGTAGACGAAGATCCACTACAGTTTCAGGGGATATTTGACCCGAAATCGCTTGGTTTAACTGCTCCTTGAAATAAGCAATTGGTTGATCAGCCTCTTTATTGTTTCTTGAACAATGGTTTTCATATACCTCCAGAAAAGTACTGTATGTTAAGTCGTCTTCTACCATCCGAACCTGTAGAATACCAAAACTTGTAAATAAAATAGCATCCAGATTTGTGAACATATATGTACAGATGTGATACCTGAGACCAAACAGGGATGATGATTGGTGTGTGAATGCTGATGTGGCGGCTTCTTGATTCTTTGTGCTTATCAAACATACGATTCATCACACGGAAAAGCTGTAATATTCTTTCATCACTTCTGGCATTTGGAGTCAAAGATGTTTGGACAATAACGTGGCGTTGGGACCCGTCAGAGCCTATGAGAGTCAACCGACGGAAGCTGCTACCATGCCTACGCACGATCGGGATATCAGGCCCCACTCGGTATAGTTTCACAGTATGATCAGGGGCAACTTCCTGCAGTCAAAATATAAAACATTAGGGTTGACGTAAAATAAAGAAAAGTAATGATGAGTATATTTAGGTTTCTAACTTACTTGATCAGTAAAGTATTGACCGGGAACCTCAACTTCAACCACATGGAAGTCACGCAACACTCGGCTTTCTTCTTCGAGTTTTAAAACAGCTGGAAAACGGTCTTCGACATTGCTTTGAAGAATATTTTTCCAGTGTTTAAGTCTTTCGGTGAGGTCAGATAAGGTGGCCGGGAATGTAGACGCGCTTTCTGGATCAAGATCGCGCTCAAAATCCTGCTTGTATTCTCTCACAAACTCAACATGTTTGTTAACAGCATCTGCTGAAAAACACGCCCTGCAAACACCTGATAGCTCCTTTTTAAGAGACTGGGGTACCTCTGCGGTTGTGGCGGTTGGATACTTGTAACAACGGTGGAGTAGAGCATTAACCACCGCCAGTAGCCGCTCCTCTGGTAGTGTCACAAATCTTGAACCGATTTCTGTTAGTAAACTCTGTCAAAATGAGAACAAATGTTACATTTAGAAAATGTTAACAAATGTCTAATTATGCATTTATACCTCAAGTTCACTAGCTAAGTTTCCATGTTTGCTTCTGAGTGCTTCCATAATATCTTTAGCAGCATCAAAAGCACTAGCAGCAGAAGCAACTAAACCCATAGCATAATTACGCCTTATTGCGTTCTGACCACCATCGCTATTGGTGGAAGGATTCTGCTGGTCATTACCACCTTCAGTAGCTGTGGACCGTTCAGGTTCTTGACCCTGAGAGCCACCACCCTCGTGTGACCCAACCGGACCAGTTGACTGGGCTCCTTGATGAATCTGAGTGTCTGAAGCTGAAGAGCCGCCAGTTTGCCTGGCATTCCCGTCAGCTCCACTAACCATGTTTTGTTGCAGCCTTTGTTGAGCCATTGCCATTCTACCAAACTCAGTTTTATTTGCCACGTCACGTCGCTCAAGCAAATAAGTTCGCAGCCAGTAATACAATGCCTTATTAATAAACTTATATCGAGTTCAAGGAGTAATACAATATATAACATATTTACCTGAGGGTATACGGTTGCAACTTTTAGCAGAACTTTTTTGCAATGTGGGGCTTCAGATCTTTGTAAAGAGAGTAATAGTTGGGGAATCCAGGAAAGCCAGACCCAATGAGGTATTTGAACAACAAATTTATCAAATGCTCTACCCACAGGCTCATTTGGAGTGTCGAAGCTGAGAAGGTATAAAACACGAGCAAGATGGCTTCTGGAATTAGGACTGCCAAATTTAATACCTTGAAGAAAACAACTCACAGCATACTCTAACCAAATCTCATCATGTGTCTCTTTGAAAGCCTGTAAAATGAATCATTGTAAGCAACTAAGCATTGACTGACAAATTGGCAACACTGGAAGTTAATAAAGTAATAAATAAATGGATACCGTATCACAGTAGCTTCCCCAACTTATCCATCCTTTAGGCAGGTTCTTGAAAAGGCTGATGGCATTTGAGTATGAAAGATTGGCTCCTTCAGCATCACGCAGCTTCAATAAAAAGTCGCCTTTAAGTCGGAAAATTTCTGCCTTGTGTTTGACGGAAAAGTATTCCAGATTAGTACTGTTAATCAAGTTAAGACCACTTGTAAGCTCTCCCTTCATTTCTAGATATGCCTTTGCTTGCTCTCGTATCTTAACAAAAGCCTCCTGCACTTCCATGGTAGAGTGGCCGTACATTTTTTCCAAAATGGTCACACAAACATCATGAAGACCCTGCTTGCGGGCAATGTGGGCAAGTTTGTTAACGTTCCATGCCTTGTCACGGTAACCGAGGTGATGAAGTGGAGAATTTGTGTTTGCGTAATCTTTAAATGCATCAATCACAGAGTTATACATTTCATTCCTCCACTGAAGCAAGTCATACCAAACAGACAAATTATCCCAGTCATTTGGAGTTCTAAGCCTCCAGGTTTCAAGAATGTCTTTTAAATCAGCATAAAGACTGCCATGTACACCAACAGAAGGATTTGCACTTAATTTGTTACCGTTAGCAATATCTACTAAAACTCGAGCAGATTCTTGGACCTCAACTAACTGTTGAAATTGCTGCAAAAGAGGAATCCTGGCATGAATAGACATCTCGGGCAACTGCCACCATTGTTCTAAAGCAAGGTCAACACCTTTACCGACTATATTCTCAGCGTCACCAACACCATTTGCATTTTTTTCGTGTAGAGAAAAATAATCTTGGATTATACGAAGCTTTGGGGTTTCTTCAACTTGAGCCTTTGGGATTACATTATCTCTTAAATATGCCCAATCAGGTTGCTTCCAGAGACTATCAAGTAATATTTCGTAATTGTCAACAAGTTTACCAAAGTCTGTCAGCACGTCCCATTGACTGAGTTGACTCGCACAATGTAACCATAGTTCCTCCCAAAGACACATCTCAGCCTTGGGAACAGTGTTATTGTAAGTGCCTTGGGTTGCCTTAACCATGGCTTGGTAAAACAAACTCTGGGCCCGTTGCCAGTAACCATGTTGAACAAGTGATAGCCCGACCCGTGTTTCAGCGGTAATTGATCGTTTCTTCCATAACCCATATCTCATATCGTCCTTGTTTAGCAAACGGTAAAGTTCGGCTAGAGATTCGGAGCATTTTGTTTCATTCAAAAACAGCATCACATGGCTTTCTAGAAGATTTAATGCAATGTGCCATGCATTGTAAGTCTTTCCGATATATTTTATGAGTTCACTGGGCATTCGAGGTTGTGGGTGACTTAATTGGAGTCCTTCCAGAAGAGCTTGCACAACATTTGGCCTGTGACCCTGCTGCTTTTTATGGTAATCTTTTGAGAAGAGAGAGATTATTGGCTTAGCAAGTTTGACTTGTTCATCTTTGCATAAGGTCACCCAAACAATGGGAAACCAGCACCCATAAATGATATGCAACATTCGCATCTGTATGAGCGAGCTCTCTCAGTGGAATTACAAGATCACCAACCTGCAAGAGAATAAAAGAAGCTTAACAAGATCCCAAGAATAAAATTATAAGTTGGTACTTGTGAAGACAATGATGATACCTGAAGCCGGCTCATTTCACTCATAAACTTCGCATGCTTTGAGACAAGAGAATCAACTGTTAAGGGAACATCTTCTGCCACCTCAGATCCAGATCCATCAATAACCATAGATTGTGCTCCAGAATGTTCTGGAAGGGAACCTGCGGCCAGAAGAGAGGTAACCTTGGCAGAATTTGGAGGAAGTGTAATCGGCTTATTCTCCACTAAGATGGCAAGAAGAAGATCAAGCCCTTGTTTCAGCCAGAAGACATCACTCAAAGCCTCCCAGTCTTGAACTTGAATAATGTATTGCAGCCGTGTGAAGAGCGTTTTCTGAAGAGACTCATGATAAAGGGAGAAAAACTTCATCCTCATCACAGGATCTTTTGCTCTTAAGCCTAGTAAAAACTGTCTCTCTACCTTCTGAAACACTTCTTGGCGTAAGGACAATGGGTACCTGTGAGTCAATCAAAGGATATAAGCTTCAACAGGTTCATGCTCATTCACCAATATGTTACTATAATATTCAAAGTTTATGCTTACTTATTTGCATCTGCACAAAGCCCGTAGAGAAGCTCGAGATACTTCCGTTCCCACTCTTCAAGAGAACTTGTGGAAAAGTTCTGTTTGTCAACTTGAGAAAGCTTTTGAAGGAAGGATACGACTTCTTTTGGAGTAAGAAAAGAAACAGAAGTATTAGTCATTCCAGGCATACCAAAGTCTTTATCAACCCATCCCTTTATTACATCAAGGATGCAAAGAAGCACTGTATGATCGGTTCCTTTTTCAGAGAGCAAGGAATTTAGAATTTGTGTTATTGACTTTTTGAAGTCAGGCACAAGCGTGACCCTTTCACCAATGAGTTTCATGACAGATTTAAGATTAGCAATCACCACTCCAACATCAGCACCTTGACGAGAAGAACTAACTGCAGAATCTGGATCTGTTCTTTGACCCTGATTCAAGGAATAATTACAAATTAGCCGTATACAAAAAAAGCAGACTAAAGTATTCTATCATATTTTGAAGACATACTTGTCTTGTATTGGATCCAGGTGCAGATGCCAAATCACGAGCCAGACATTGGAGAACCCGAACCAGGTTAAAAGGATCAATGACGCTCTTTTGCACTTCAGCTAGGGTTTCTATAATATACAGCACAAAACTAATCATAGAAGCAGAGTTATCTTCACCGGCTGTTTGAGGAGCTGCAACAGAAGCAAGGTGCTTCTGTATAAGCTCCTCAACTTTTTGGTACAATGCTTTAACATCCTGTGGGGTGCTAGAAGCTTCTGATGGAAAAGCAACAAAAACCATTTTCAACAAAGAGCACAACGACTTTCCAGCATCTAACATTTTATACTTGAAACATGGCTCAAGTATCTGCAAAAGAACATTATTGATGATTACTGTTAGACCTTTGAGCATAAATATGCAAGGTGGCATGTTAACACACACACACTTACTTGAGAAATATGAATGATATTATTGCGGATGAACAAATGGGGTTGTTTCTCCAAAACTTTATTCATCACATCCAAACCCTGGGCCAGCGCAGTGGATGGGTCCTTTGACTGAGTTGGTGGAATGCTGCTCAGAAGCTTCTCTAAATAATTGAACTTTACATTAGCATTTGGCCACACTTCTAAAGCTTGTGACAAGAGCTCTAAAGCTTGTTTATACATGAGACTTGTTTCCTTGTCTTTAGGCTCTATCACCAATGCTACCTGTTAAGTATATATTATTAATCAACTACCGACTGACCTTATATGATTTTCACAAAAGTCTATACTTAAGAAAAAAACACTAACCCTTATCAGAAAGTTGATTATCATTTCCTCCATTGCAGCATTAGGCTTAAATTCCTCATCTGGTTGTCCACTAGATCCTGGTGTTTCTATATTTGGAATTGAGGAGGCACCACCAGGTGACATGACACCAAGAGACTGAAGACCAGGCTCAACCTTTAATGCGGGTCCATCAGTTGACCGTTTAGATTCAGCGCCGTTTGAACCCGGGTTTGACCCATCATTACTCTGACTAGTGCCTTCACCATCATTGACTATTTTCATCTCATTTTGTCTCTGTCTCTCCCAATTGACAACCAATCCAGCAAGTTCAATTGCAAGTCGCCGGTTCTCTGTGGTAGTATTATAAGGTAAACCAAGGCGACTGAGAGAATTGACCATTTGAGGTACAAACTGAGCCCTACAACTGTAGAAAAGATCTGAATGGCGAACAATAAGTTGGAAAATATGGATAAGATTTGGAATCGAATGTCCTTCCTCAACAAGAATCTTTTTTGTGTAGCGTATCCAAATTGGCATACGGGAATTATCACCAATTGGCAACCTTCGTGGAAGTGCTGGCATTAATATATCAAGAGCTTGTTTGACCAACATTTTATTCTCTGGTTGACATGTCCGAAGTAGGGCAACAAACACCTGCAAATTTAGTAGTTCAATTAGTTAGTAAGTTTCCCAATTTTAATCTCAATATGTGTCTCGTATTATATGAATATACCTGCAATATAATCTTTTCTGGAGCTTGATAGGCCTCCAAAAGGTGGCATACATTGACAAAAGCCCACTGCTTGCTAGCACTATCTTCACGTTTTAGGTGATTCCACCCAAATTTTATGAGTTCTTTTCTATGATGAACAAGGTCAGTTTGGAGATGTTTGAGAAGTAAAGTAGCAAGTTGTAGTAACTCTATCCTCAAAGGCTCATCATATTCAGCAGAGACCTGTACAAGAGAAACAGATTAGCCTGGAGCCTTATTGATTTCAGACGGCATAATTTGTACCATTAAGTTAAAAAGTAAGAAAAATAAAATAAGGGTTGGTTATTTACCTCTTCAGGAGGATCCAAAAGCTTGTCAACAATTGTTTTGATGATGGCAGGATCTACAACCTCCCATGTCTGCCCATTCTGAAATGCATGAGCCAGCATTGGAAGAATCAGCATTTGCATGATGACCACCAAGTGATTGTGAGTCATTTGCTTCAATTGGAAGATGTCTAAAAAGAGCAAAAGGAGGGTTTTCTTCATACTGGGTGGGTAGCCCTCAGCCACCTAAATGAAAATGATACAATCAGACTTGAAACTATACACAAAGATAAAGTCTGTATTTGGAAGATATATGAAGTTTCATATGCAAACAACCATTTTCAAAGTAACCATACCTCAATTATATAAAACTCCTTCAAAAAGGTAAAATCAATCCGTGTATGGTATAAGAAAATTGAGAGGATTTCAAACAGGACATTGACTTCTTTTGTGTCATGGCGTAAATAGTTTAAGAAGCATTTGACCAGCCATTTGCTCTCTTTTACCTTCGTTTTGTTGAGACAGACAAAATTAGAATATCACACATTATATGACAACCAGAAAACAACTGGCCGGAGTATAATACTTACTTGCACCAAACTCTGTTCCTGCTTATCCTGCAACCGAGAAATTCTTGCAGGGGACTTCCACAAAAGAACCAATGAATCAAAAACAATGCGGTTACTTTGCAACCATCCAGGAACGAGTTTGACCAATGTTTTTATAAGAGCAAGGCCCTGAAAATAAGCATCTGGTGAAACATTAGGGGCAGTAGGGTTAGATGGAGGCTGAGCGTTGTCATCAGCCACTGATGAAGAAGTTTCTTGAGATCCCTGAGCCACTGATGCCTCAGCTTTAGGGATGAACTCAGCAGGGAATGCACTTGAGAGTATCTTCGATGGTGACTTTGCAAGTTCTTCTCTCAAGGGCTGACCAGCATCTGACCGTATGATGTACATTAATCTGGATCATGCTCAAACAAGCTAAATGAGAACTTCACCAAAACAATAAGTTTAAACTTAAAAGTTAAAATAAATTTGAATCCTACCGGCGGAAATACTTTGGTTCACACAATCGAGCAAGAAAATAATCTACAGCAGCTTGTGGATAGCGATTTAAAAACTTCGTTAGTGGAAGACGATAGGGACTGTTGATCTCACTATAAAACTGTCCAGGTGGAAGAGCTCCTTCTAAATCAATAGTCAAAGTTACAAGTTCATCAAGAAACTTCCCTGCTGCATTGGGGAGTAAGTGAAAAAGCTCGATGATGGCTGCATTAAAGTTAACAGGAGTGCATTTAAATATGATAAAATTCTTACTTTATATAGGGGAAAAAGACCATCTTCATCATCAAAAAGACAAAAACACAACATAACAGCTGCTATTTTTGGTTCTTCACCGCTTTTCCAAGATTTTTGAATCTGTTGGAGTTTTTCCAGTTCCAACCATCTCTTCAAATGCTCCAACAGTTTGCCTCCCAACGCCACATTAAACCAATTTGCCAAAAGTTCAAGGAGGCGGGCCAGACCCTGTAGTAGAGGCATGTTGAGATTCTTGGTATGTGCCAGGTTAACTAGTATAGGTCTCAGGCTGCTTTGTAGAAGTTCTTTAGGCATTCGTTGCTGCAAAATAACCTAAATTGCAAAAGACACCCAAGTAAAAGGCAAGAATCAGTGGCTTAATACAATAAACACTAGTTATATATAACACAACTTTATCAAAATGCACGAAATCCTACTTCGTTGCAGCAATAACAACCATAGATATCTATAAAAGGATACCTGTCTCAATCCCTCTTTAGCGACGGCTACAATTTCTGGTGTTCTACTTGTCAAGGACTTGAAAAACATGGAAATGATTTTTGAACGTAGCTCAGAGTGATTTTGTGTCCTAAAATCTGCCCACGCCATTGCTGTACATAAAAGTTCAATGCAAGCTGTGCGAAGTTTGGTTAATGACATGGCAACTTTAGGGTTCATAAACTTTGCAACCCACACAGTCTCATCAGCCTCAGCAATCTGCAACGCCTCTTGAAGAAAGTTGACTAATTCTGGAGTCAACTTAAGAAGAGGAGGCCTCAATGCAAGGCAAAAATTCAAAGCTGTCACAGTCCCAACCTATTAATACAGAAAGAAAGTTAGACAGCAAAAGCACACAGAGAAATCATGATTGATTAAATAGTTACAGGGAGTATGTGGCTGACCTGTTGGTCAACATTCTTTGACCTAAGAGGGCGCATTAGAAGAGACTGAAGCAAAGGCTGGTATAATGGTTCAAGCAACTCAGAAACTTCACTACCGGTTCTACTAGCCAAAAGTGCCAAACAGGACTGCACTATTTTACTGACTCTAACAGTTGCATTTGTATTTAATAACTCTGAAGCAAGAAACTCAACAACTCCTTGAAAACTCTGTCTGCGTGCTTCACTGTTTGCTTCATCAACATTATTGACAACCCGGAGGACTTGAGTCAGCACCTGACTAGTTTCTTCTTGCTCTTTTGCAGCATAAACAGGGAGTCTTTTAAGAACAAATACAAGCCCTCTTACAACTCGCATTTGGAAAACGCATAAAGTTTCAACAGTAACTTTTCCCACTAAAGCACCAAGACCAATAACCCCACCCATTTGAGCTTGCCAAGTAGATCCATAACAGCAATGCAATAAACGAGGTAATAACTGATCAAAGATAGGAACCCTGACACTAGGAGGTGGTGAATAAACAGGACTCATTGATGGACTAGAAACAATCATAGGAGTACCGGGACCCCCTCTTGACATGAGCACATCAGCATGTTTGGATCGAGCTAGTAATAAAAGAGTTTCAGAAAATATATTTAGTGCATTGAGGGCCGCTTTGGCATGAAGTCTGTTTTCATCTGCAAGCACTTCCACCAGAGCATCTAGAAAGATCAGTGGGTCCAATTCTTTTAGATTGGAGCTGTTGCTGTTTCTTTGTTTAGAACTGTTTGAAGACAGTAAAGGACCACCAAGAGGAATGGCTGAAACAGGAGCATTAGTAGAAGAACTTTCCAAGTGGAATATGATTGCAAAATGATGGCAGATATTAGCAACGTATTCATCTTTAGGGTCATCTAAATCAGGCTCTGCACTAGCAGCAATAATGGTCATGAGAAGAATCTTGAATACGGATTTTTCAGCCATTAATTGTGTTTTGGTCTTAACTCCCAAGTCAGTCTGCAAGAGAAATTAATAAGCATCAAACTGAAAATAAAAACAAGCATGGCGACAAAATTAATCATTTCCAAAGTAAGAAAAGAGCTTAACAGAAAAAACATTCAATCAACTCCATGGTTGTATAATACTCACACTGCTTTTAAACAAAAAGAGAGCCACCCAAATTCAAAAATTAAAAAATATACAAAAAATCAATGTAAAGTAAAAAACGAAATCAAACGAAAAACATAAATAACAAGCATTAATAGTAATCAAGATAGAACTTGTAATTAAACTAACCTTCACATCAGATGCTTCCGATTTTCTCCAAGATGGATCAACCGAGGAGACCAAAACAGTCGATAAGTGTCTCGATATTAACACATCATCAGTTACAGGACCTGGCAAATCAAGCTGTGATGATAAGCATACTCTAAGAAACTTCAAAGCTTGTTTTCTATAAAAAGCATCCATGCTACCACTCTTGTTCATAACAGCTGCTATAGCAAGATTAATACATCGATCCAAAGGTACCAGAAACGGAGTTTCAGGCTCAAATGTAAGAATTAATCGAAGACCGTGCTCTGGGTTTTCCTTACACTCAAGTGCAAGTGGCTCTTTGAGAAACCGTCTATTACGACCACCTAACTTGCCAAGTAATTGTAAAGATTTACCGCCCCATGGGTACGGTGAAGGCCTTAAGTGGGACCATAATGCTAAAATCACATCAGACATCACGTTTGCCATACTTGGTTCAAGAAAATCAGGATTTAAGCTATCAATCCAGAACTCAAGTGTCCTTAACCCTAAGGCGACCAGTTCATCACTCCCATTAAGACACATTACAAGTGGTTTCATCAGTCGAGGAAGGTGAGGTAACAATGAACTTAACCGCGCAGGGAGTGTTAGGCAAAGCTCAAGTAAAAGGTCTCTCATTTCCTCAGCTGTGGGGCCCTCAAGCATTGCCAACAAAATATTTAAGCATGGTTGTAGTGTGGGAATTAAGTCCCTTAATAAAAGCTCAAATTTTCCACCAGCTAGGGCACGGAACAGTGTTCTAAGAAGCTGTAAGTAACCAAGTGGTCTCTCAACTTCACTGGTGTTTTTCATGCAGGCTTCCACAATAACAGGAACATGGGGCTGCAAAATGCGCTCACATTCTGCTGGAGCTTTGGCCACAGCACCAAATAAGAACCGGAATAGATGTAGAACAAGTTTTGCTGCAGGGGAGTCCGGATGTTTCAGAACATCAAGTTTGCTGCTGACTAGGAAATTAACCAAGACATCTGCAAATGGTCTGAAAACCTTGGGTGCTTGAAGAAGAGTAGAAAATATGTGCACAAGCTGTGTGTTGGATATCATGCATTCAAAAAGCTCTGGCATGCATAATGAGAACATATCCATGAGATCTCGAGGTTCCATAATAGCCAAAATCTGGGTGAAAAGATGGATCATTTCTCTTTCTTCATCTTTCTCCTTGAAGAGAGCTAAGCAACGGACACCACTCTTCAAGACACCAGAAGCTCTCCACACCTAATCAAATCCATTTCACAAGTTAGTATTAATAATCATCTTATTCGGTGATAGCATTTATTGTATAAATAATAAATAATTAAACACCTCTTCTTCTCTCAGCCCTTTAAATGGCTGGCCTGTGGCTGAATTAGGTGGGGTTGTTGGAAGTATCTGTGGAGGTGTACCATGGGTGGAAGTTGAAACCTGCGATCGGGGTAGATGTGCGTGTGTGATACTCCATATTATTGTTTTCATTCCTATAAATTATAAAAAAGTAACGAATTATTAGGGATTGATAAATGATCATTTTGAAGTGAGCCTATCAGCTATAAGTGAATGGAAGAAATTTACCCATAACCAAGGTCTTGATCAGATGCTTACAATCAATGACTTCTTTGGAATGTTCTACCGGAACCTGAATGTTTAGAACAGCCTGCCAGAAATTTGCATGTTCAATTGGTGTTAGTGTGCTACATTTTATCACGAACACGAACATATAACATGATACACCTATAATGAAAAAACGGGCGGGTCAGATAGGCCGTTTAAAATGGGGTCATTTTGGTTCGGTCAGAACGGGTTGACCAAAATGACAAATATGAAGGTTATACGCTGATTACAGTTAAATCAAGCAAATACCATATGATGAAAAGTGGGAAAAAATAAACTTAGGTTCTTTGACGACCATAAGAGAATAGATGAGAGATGGCCAAATTGAATAAACTCCTTTTAAACATTGATCAACATAAAAAAAATTGGAACCGGATGATGGAGGTATTTTCACACGACAGCAGTGTTTTACAACATTTATATTCATCAATGTTTTAAAAGAACTTATTCAATTTGGTTATCTAATCTTAATATCTCTTGTGTTTATCGATGTTTTAAAATTTATTATGTCAGATGGCATATATAAAGATCCAGAGTTTTTGCCACTTTTAATCATATGGTATATCTTGATTTAGCTATAATCAAATAACCTTCTTATTTGTCATTTTGGCCAAAGCCCATTCTGACCCGAACCAAAATAACCACCTTTCAAAGCAGCCCATTTTGACATCCATTCTGACTCAACCCGTTTTGACCCAAACCAAAATGATCACTTTTTAAAACTGCTTGTTCTGACACAAACCCATTCTGACCCGAATTCTGACCCAAACTTCCTCTGACCTGTTTTTCCACATATACAAAACATCCCAATTTTCATAACAAGAATTCAATCAAGCACATATAACCAATAATCTATCATTTCAACCTAAGTGAAGGTAAAATTTAGAACACAAAAGTATTTGAAAATAGGAAAAAAAACATAAACAAAAAAAACAAATTACCAGCTATATAACTAACGTCAAATATTATACGAAAGTGTAAATGAAG
This sequence comes from Bidens hawaiensis, assembly GCF_021521415.1. Lineage (NCBI taxonomy): Eukaryota > Viridiplantae > Streptophyta > Magnoliopsida > Asterales > Asteraceae > Bidens > Bidens hawaiensis. The sequence goes on along the minus strand of NW_027492360.1, from coordinate 211,196 downwards.
TAATAGACGCATCGATTGATCTGTTTGAAAAATAACTGGAAAAAACTTGTCGGAATGATGAAAGGATAGTATGGTTTATCAAAACACCGAATTTAACAAACCCCAAGTCCCTAACGAAAACTGTAAGGAAAACCTGAACCAACAAGAGGCAATCGACATACAATGAAGAAATATGCAAGCTACGATAATGTTCTAGGGATAAGTGCAAGGCGTGAAAAACTGGAACAATAATCAAGAAGAGGAATTGTCGCCTAGTATCCCATTCAAGCATCTCACTTTTAAGTTGCCGCTCATCCTGACATGTCCCAACTTTTACTCTTTTTCATTTAACCGAGAATGACCCGTTTAAAACTATGACCCAGAATAATCCGTTTAAAACTAACTCTCCCCCAGAATGACCCATTAGGTTTCTATAAACACCCAGAGTGATCCAATATTGAGTGAATGGGCTAGGTTTTCTAGGCCTAGATACACCTAAGCTATTTATGTAATTAGTTAATATATTTATTTATCCTTCCAATATGTGTGTATGATAACTTACAGAAGATTTAGTGTGGTAAATTCCCAGTAGCTTCACAGCTACTGGCTGCCTTTACCTTCTAGAGTGTACTTCACTTAGTGGTAACTAGAAGTATTCATGGTTAGAGTAGAATTGAACCATCAAACATTTCAGTTTCTTACATAGATGCTCGCCTCATATCATAAGAAAGTAAGAAACAGTGGGTTTTCATGGGGAAAAAAGGTTAGAATAATTAATACAACCTGCACTGGCAGCTCGAGCTTTGCTTTTAAGGTGGATCGTTCCTTTCCTTCCTCTCCATCCTCCAGAAGCTGTCATAGAAAATGATCACAATTAGTAGAAAGATGCAAGAGTTATCAGACTAGGGAAGAAGCTTGACATAAAACAATTGATGAATAAATTGTGTTAGGCATTTAAGCATGATAATGGCACTCCTCTACATCAGTTATTAGCTATGCTTAACTGGATTGAACCAAAATCAAAATTCAGTTCTTACTTCTTAATAGACCATTTTCACCCTTTATACCATCTTCAGACAAATTATCTTTCTTTAAAAGCAAGTAGGAACTGAGTGTAGCAAAGTGATGTATACCTGAGGTATAGTTCGCTTAAAGGTGCTAAATTTCCCAACAAAAGCATCCAATATTCGCCCCTGCAAATAAAAGAAGAATCAGCTATCATTATTCTGATTTAAAAACCATCAAGAAATTGCAATGTGGGTCACTGCAACTCCAGAAAAAATAACAGAAAATTAAGAGGCCATATAAAATCTTACCAGTAAGATCCTTGCTTCATCCATGGATGGTAGATCAACACCTTTCTCAAAAATGGGCTCCACCTATTCACATTATTAATATAAACTTGGGATTCAAAGAAATATGAGGTCGGAATACTCTTGACACTTTAAACTGATAGATTCAAGCTGATACCAGATTCAACATTAACCGTGCGCATGTGGTGTGAATGCTGAGAGATAATGAAGCGTCATGCATATTACTCGAAAACAAGTAGATAATTCGTAACAGCTGCAACAAAATGATAACACGATAGTAAGACATGTAGCACATGAAATGAAGAAAACAGCACATAACAACTCATCAGTTATAAATGCATCAATATTGATAAGTATTGCTACTGTCAGGCAAAAAAGGAAGCAATAAATAGACTTAGAATGTATACAAAATAAAACATGTTAACACTTCTAGAAAACAGATTAGAACAACCAAACTGAAAGAAGTACATATACAACCAGCTATCCAAGATAGTAAATGTGTTTTAATTAACTAGTTATATGCATTATGTTCTGCTGCATGCTGATAGTAATCAACTAATTATTTCAAAGTGCATACGCCTTCCTCCTACGTATCTGCATCACAAGTTACAATAGTCTCTTATGCTGTTCACTTATACCTCACAAGGCCATGGTCTAAAAAGAACATTAAGTGGATACATTTTCTACTACATTGAACAGTGATCTTTCCATTTGTGTAATTACTATTTAACATCTCTGTTTGCAGATAAAGTAAAAGTTAAGATGATAAATGCATACAGGCAATCAACAGAACTATAATTTATTTGCTGAACTCAGTGTCTCAAAACAAACTGCAAACCTGGGACAATGAGAGATCTCCCCGAACATGATGCACAATTTCTGCCAAGAGACTGTATGCCAATGGCCTCAGTGTCTCAAAACAAGCCCGACCAATTCCCACAAGAACCCTAATATAGTTAACAAACTAATCAAATGAACATTACGTTGAATGCAAAACATTATTTAAAGAAATTAAAAGCAAGTCATTTTATTTAAATCAGCATCTCTCTTTCACATATGTCCTGAATGGGCAGAACCAGGATCCCGGTGCATTACTTTCGCCTTTTATAAGAAGTTTTCTAATTAAAGTTGTGCGTCCTTTATCTCATAAAATTTACAATACTTTCTTTTAGGGTGTCAAGAAAATTTGCAATATTATTCTTTTGGGGGCATTTCCATTGAAAAAATAACCTATTCACCCATTGTCATCTTTACTATAAGGTGACATGGTAGCATAGATTTGGGAACTAAAGAGCTAAATTAGAATAGAATTACATAGAAAATAAAAAGAAAATAATTTTATTAGAGGGAAAATTTCATATACATCCCTACAAACTAAAAAGAAAATAAAAATGTATAGGGTAAATATGAAATTAATCTTAATGTTTTGAATAAGATAATGGTAGCGTGATTATATTCTAAATTGTTTTTAATGAAATAAAGGGTAGATATGATATTTTAGTAAAGTTTCAAAATAAGAGTAGAATGGTCATTACTTGAATTATTTCATGAAATGGGTAAATACGATACTTTAGCTTTTAAAGACTTGATATTTTAAGTTTGGGTTAGATATACATGATATTTTACAAGTTCGTATGGGTATGTATGAAATATTCCCTTTAAAAAGCGTATTTTAGATGTTTGATAGCTATCAATCGAACTGTTCAAAAGAAAGAAATATTATATATTCCACTAATAACTTAACAAAAAGGTAAGTCAGTAAAAGAATTAGGTTTTATAGAAATATGTGAAAACCTTTTATTTGAAGCGTCCATATACAATGACAATGTGGAAATTAAATGACAAAGAAAATCAGAAAACAAAATTGGCAAGCTAACTATTTACAAAATATCAGTGTTACCTCTCTTCCAAGAGTGTATCAATCAGAGGAAATAAGCCCCTCTTAAAATCCGTTCCAATGACATGTTTTAATGCTATCAACAATTCCTGCATGTGATAAGTATATATATTAGTTCACAAACAATGTAAGAAACAGTAAATTAAGGATAAACAATCTAGGTCATGCTATCACCTTTCTGATGGAAACAGAGTCTGAACAAGTCACAAGCAGATTCACAATGCTTTTGCATATACTTTCTTCATGTGGCCTGATATAATCAGCAAAGCTCTTCAAAAGGTAAGTCAGGAACGACACCGTCTGCACCAATAGGTCCAGAAACAGATAAGTATACGTGATAATACGAGAGATATAATGCTTCAAATATGAGTTAGGAAGGAAGAACACAAAGAAGATCCCAAGAAATTACCTTAACTTGAGCCCCTTTTAGCTCTGTGAAGTGGGTCTTTAAATGTGGTGGAACCTTGTCAGGACCCGGGACTGAGATAGCAGAAACCATCAATGGCAATAACTGAGGGATATTAGTCTGAACAAGCCGGTTATACAACTGAAAGAGAAACATAACCACCAAGGGGCTCTCTGTCACAATCTTAAACGACCTGGTACTTGGATTAAGTTGCCCCGACCCAGTGCTTGAGGCAGTTGAAGATCCAACTTGATCTGAAATGTCCATTGGCTTTACATCTTCACCACCAAGAGAAGGTAACGCTGACATTGATGATGGGGTGGCATTGCTGGAGCCACAATTGCACCACTTTCAAAGAAATGGCTAACCTTGAGCCTAAAGTTCTGGTAAATCTTACACACAAAGTCAAGGAAAGGCTGCACTTCAGTCTCCTGGGTTGGTCTGAAATTCCTCAAAAGATCAAATATAATGCGAATGCAAATCAAGCCATTATCCTCGTTATCGGTGGTAAGAACATGCATCGCAACTTTTAACAACTCTTGAACAAAAGGCCTTAGCACTTCACTATGAGGTAATCGATTAAGGATTTCAATAATAATGTTTCGCAACTTATGCTCCGGGCTGTCCTTAAACTGCGGCTTTGTTAGATTACACAGAATCCCAGAAAATGGTCGGAAGTAACACTTTAGAAAATTTAAGTACTCCCCTGTGTGTGTAATCTCCAAACTATCCCTAACCTCCATTACCATTTGAAGCCTATTTTGAATAGCTGTCACATATAGAAAAACAATATCAGAACACACTTACTTTATATATCATACAAAGTTAAAAACAACTATCTAATCACAAAACACAATCCTGCAAATCACTTTAAATAATTCATTTCCTTCTAGTGTCCTAGTTTATTACATGTAACTAAATTAAACTTTGTAACAACTTCTACAAATTCCTATACAGCAATTAGTTTAGCGAAGCTAGGGCTACGAAACAAATTACTAAGATATAAAACTCAAATAATCATCTCAAAAACTACTTCTTATCAATACTTTAAATTATTCATTTCCTTCCAGTAACTAATTATTAAAACATTCAACTCAAAAATAATGATGATGATGGTGGGATATACTGAGTACGATGATGATGATGATGATTCAACTCAAAAATAATCATCTCAAAACCTTCTTATCATCACTTTAAATTATTCATTTTCTTCCAGTAACAAATTCAACAAATTAATATAGCACTTCAATTTCGTGAATCTAGGGCTACGAAACGAATTACTAATTACTAAATATTAAACTCAATTAATCGTCTCAAAACTTTCATCATTTGTGTGTGTGAGTGTTAATTTGATCAACTCAAAAATCACACACGTACAGAAGTGACAATCCAAATGAAGAATTAAGAAACAGATAATACAATTTCAGTTTCAACAACTATTAAACGACGTCGTGTGCGTGTGTTAAACTGTTAATACAATAATAATAGAATAATTACGTAAATCAGGCTCCATGAGATGGCGAGAATGCTGCTCGAAATTCTGAATTGGACTCATGATGACGTAATAAACCCTAGCTTCACTCTCAAACGCTATTGAACAGAACACGAACCGCTACTGTAATAGAAATTGAATTCTAGGGCAAAATTACTGCGAATTTTGCTTCTGTAACTGCTAGTGAGATTATTATAACTGTACGGAATTAGGTCTTGCAGAACGAAAGTAGAAGGTTGATTGTAGTGGTTTAATTGAAGAAGAAACCGAAGCTTGATATGGTGATCATTCATTCATTCATATAAGCAGGTCTCTATAGCCCTACTCGTACTCGCACTTCAGAGGGCCTCGGGAAATTTATAGACCGAAGGGAGAAGCTTCAGTTTTGATCAGTTGCATAAACGGTCCTTTTAGTTTTAAGGTTTACGGTTTATCGGAAAAGGAACTTTGGACTCGGGTGGATTCTATATCGTTGAGTTTCGAGTTTAGAGTACTCGCCAAACATTTTACCTTACACGACCAGTTAGTGATAAAGTAATTTGGCAATACTTTGATCCGTTGTTAAAGCGTTTGGTACAAGTTGATAAAGTTTTACCCTTTCTGAAGTTACTTTTGAATCCTTTGATGATACAAAAGATTTATTGTATTTTAGCCAATGATATTTATTATTTAATAACTATATTAATTGCATATAATAATGCACAACTAATTAACTACTTTGTGATATTAAGTTCATATAATAATGCATTTTTAATGATAATAATTACTATTATTATTTAATAAAAGTTGGCAAAGCTTTACTCTTTCTAAAATCACCTTTTGAATCATTTGAGAATACAAAAGATGTATTGTGCTTTAGCCAATAATAATAATTATGTAACTAGGATATAGCCCGTATAATATACGGGTGGTTAAAAATACAACAAAAAAATAAATTTAATAATAGACATAATAACATACTTTTTGGATTCATAACATATAAATAATGATAGATAAAATTTTATAATTCATAAATATCTAAAAAACTTATTTAATATAACATTTAAAGTTACATTTGTAACTTTGTTAATAATTCTTTAAAAGATAATAGAATTAGTTAATATCCTGGTTGGCTACTCTAATGGCATATGAAAAAATGATTTTGCTTTAAATGTATAGGTAGATAACTACATTAATTACATATAATAATGCACAATTAATTAACTACACTATCATATTAAGTTCATATAATAATGAATTTATTATTAAGGAAGAGTGATGGGCGATGCAGGTAATTTCACAATTAAGGGACAAAGACAAAGAAATATTTCATAGTTAGCAGAAAAAATAATTTGGCAATACCTTGATCCGTTGTTAAAGCGTTTGGTGCAAGTTGATAAAGTTTCACCCTTTCTGAAATTACTTTTGAATCTTTTGAGGATACAAAAGGTTTAGTGTCTTTTACCAATTATCAATGATAATTATTATTTAATAGTTATATTAATTACATGTAATAATTCACAATTAATTAACTACATTATGATATTAAGTTCATATAATAATGCATTTATTATTAAGGAAGAGTGATGGGTGATAGATGTAATTTCACAATTAAGGGACAAAGACAATGAAGGTATTTCATAATTGGGCAGGAAAAAATAATTTGAAAATACCTTGATCTGTTGTTAAATCATTTGGTGCAAGTTGATAAAGTTTTAGGCTTTCTGGAATTACTTTTGAATTTTTTTAAGGATACAAAAGGTTTTTTTATTATTTTTGTCAATGATAATTATTATTTAATAACTACATTAATTATATATAATAATGCACAATTAATTAACTACATTATGATATTAAATTCATATAATAATGCATTTATTATTAAGGAAGAGTTATGGGTGTAATTTCACAATTAAGGGACAAAGAAGATATTTTACAATTTGGCAGAAAAAGTAATTTGGCAATACCTTGATCCGTTGTTAAATCATTTGATGCAAGTTGATAAAGTTTGACCTTTTCTGAAATTAATTTTGAATCTTTTGAGGATACAAAAGGATTTTTTGTCTTTTACTAATGATACTTATTTAATGATTACATTAATTACATATAATAATACACAACTAATTAACTACATTGTGATATTAAGTTCATATAATAATGCATTTTTAATGATAATAATAATAATTATTTATATATAAATAATAATAATACACAAATATATACAGATATTTCACAATTGGGCGGAAAAAGTACTTTGCCAATATCTTGATCCGCTATTAAAGTGTTTGGTGCAAGTAGATAAAGTTTTACCTTTTCTGAAATTACTTTTGAATCTTTTGAGGATGCAAAAGTTTATTGTCTTTTTGTCAATGTTAATCTATAATATATATAAACGAAGACATAAAAATCCTACGTGTCGTGATGTGGTCGCTCCCCTTTTTTTGGAGTCACCAGATTTGCTTGATTTTTAAATGGAGGATTTTCATGCATTTGACCCGAATTCATGGATATGGGTCTTACCAAACCCAGATTCCTTAAACGGGTTATAACATCTCATTAAATTGAAAATTAAATACACAAAATTATTGATGTAAAAATCCTATAAAATAAGATATAATAAGAATTGATATCTTATTTATTTTAGAAAAAGATATATATATATATATATATATTATTTAAATTAAAAAACCAATTTGATAGTAAAAAAATAAACGGGTCTTGGGTCTCATCAAACCATAAGTATATTATTAACTTTCATAAATATTATTTATAATTAAAAACCAATTTTATAGTAAAAAAAATAAACGGGTCTTGGGTCTCATCAATACTATATAGATTTTAAATCTGGTTATAACATCTCATTTATTTGTGAAACAATTTATCATCAAACCATAAGTATATTATTAATTTTCATACAATAAAGAAAATATAAATTCGAAAAATAAATAAATATTAAAACAAACAAAATAAAACAACCCCCCGTAAAACGGGGGATAAAAACTAGTTAATATATATATTAAAAGGTGGATTCAATTCTCCACACAAAGTTCCTATTCATTTTACTATTTATTTGTTTAATTTATTAATTATAACTATAAAATCACTAGCTATTATTCCATCAATAAAATTATGATATTTATTTCAACTAATTGAAATATTTAACAAACTATATTTTTAAACATTAAACTTGGGTAAATATCAATTTTACATGTTTTGTTTGGCGGTTAAACGATTTTTTTAAACTTTGTTTTCATATTTTTTATAGTTCGTCTATACAATGACCGAAACTTTTTCATGATTTAAAAATATATCATTGTCGCATGGTTTTATATATGTGCTTCAACGTTTGATACATCGCTTTTAAATTTTTTTTTTAACTTATTAGTTTATGTTTATGAATTTGTGTTGGTACCTCTTATACTAATTGACTTTGTGTTGATTCGTAGTTGTAACGTGTTGGGTTTTTTGGTTCTGCATATGATAATTTGTTGTATTTTTGGCATTGAAATGTTTATTTCTTTTGTTTAGTTTCGATGTCGTAACTTGATACAGGCTGACTTCGCGTCGATGTGCTGCGAGCTTATGTTTAGCGTTTTTGGTTAAATTTCCATATCCAAAAACGTACTGACCTGACTTCGAAATTGTCTACCTGGAATTGAATTTAAAACTCGGTTCGGTTTTGGTTAAATTTAAAAAACCTGAAGTCATCATCATCATCATATTCAGTATATCCCACCAATAGCAAAGCTATGAAAGGATCTGAAGAGGGTAAGATGTAGACAGCCTTATCTACCCTTTAGGAATAGAGAGACTGCTTCCGGTGAGACCCCCGGCTCGATAGTAGTTTTGCATCAAGCCTGGGACATAAGACACATAACACTCAACCATTCATACACTAGCTAACTGATTGGTGCATGTACATTTGTCTTTCGGCCATCAACACCACCACATGATGCATGATTAACCTTTCATCACTTTTAATGTTATTTTCACAATATTAGTAAAATAACGTCAAAATTAGTGCAATTTCACTGAAAATATTATATGAAAAAAGTATATAAATAGCCACTTTTAATATGTTTAATAAATGAAGTGACTATGCATAAAGCGATAAATAGTAAATCCAAGTTGTATGTTTCATCTAAGTTTCTAAAGTTAGTAGTTAGTGAATGAAAATAATAAAAGTTAAATTCATAGCCTAAAATTTCAAGTTGAAATGCAAGTAGTATGTTTTTATCACTTAATTAGCAAACAGTGAAACGGTAAAGTTTATTGTATATATAGAACATGCAAGAGTATAAAATGATGTTTTTGGTTAAAATGGTCATCTTCCGGTTAACAGCTGACCAGTGGTGGAAATGACAATCTTCTCTATATTTGGGACCGATCAATGAGTTATGTTAATTCGTGAACCGAGTGGCTCCACTGCTTGGAGGACCACACTACATAAAGGCACTCGTGTGATGCCCGTTTCAGGTTAACAGCCTTGCTTCGGTAGTTGGTGGTAATGGTCGGGGCATAAAGTTTTGGAACGCGCACACAGGTTCGTGCTTGAATTTAATGTTAACACCGGGTCCCAGGTGTGTTCACTTTTATGGAGCACACGTTAGCGCGAGCTATTGAGTTCACACGGGTTCAGTCAGAACCAATTGACTTTATGGAAGTATCCATCAGTGGTTAAAATGGCTGAGCTCAAAAGTCATACATCCAGAGTTATTTTCAGGACACAGGTATAGGTTTGAAAGTTAAAATAGTTTTAAAAGTCAAAGTCAAAATTGGTAACTAGCAATAGCCTAATACTCTAATGTTTTTTTTGTTGTTGCAGAGTCCGGATGGGTGTTCAATGGCATTAGCTGTAGGAGATGAGACTTTGAGACTTTGGAACATATTTGGGAGTCCTCAAGTTGCTATTTAAGATGCTACTTAAAATCGGTGCCCGACCCGTTAACGCATTTGAATCTATTTGTTGATTCGTTGTTATTATTTAAAATGGTTTGCAAATGTTTATAGCAAACGTTAGTTGACTCTTGCTATATTTTTGTTTTTGGGCAGTATTTTGTTATTAAACTATTTACTTTTGAAGTATTTGATAGATAGTTATGAGTGTTAAAATCAATTGAAATCGGTAGTTATAGGTGTAAAATTCTACACATGTACTTATTTACATGAATATAGCAGTAAAAGAAAATAGACATGCTTGATTACTTGTTAGTTGGATGTCCTTCACACGTGTTTTCGGATTTTTTTTCTTTTCCGAATTGCAACTTTTATTCGCACTTGAACAACAACAAAAGGCATCCCCCAATCAGCAAACAAAGAAGGAACAAATATGTTAGATTTTCTTAATGCCTTTATTTATCCTCAAATTGTTTTTTTCCTATTTTTATTATGTTTATATACTTCTTGTTACCTATAAATTGGTTTTACTCATATATTATAAAAATTATGAACCAAAACAAAATAAATAATTTGTAAATGTATTTTTACTAGCATTATTACCCGTGCGTTGCTGCATGATTTAATTTAATTATACTATTAAATATTAGTTTTAACATTTTCTATAATCGAATTATCAGTTATGGCAAAATTAAACAAATTAATTGAGTGATCACGACAGATGTTAATTTGAAAAAAATGATAAATTATTTTTTAACATCATGAAATTATCAATCAAAATTATATAAAAAGATAATTAAACATAAAAAGAATAATCAATATCTAAAGTTAACATATAACAATAGAATGTTTCCAAAGACATTGAATACGAATGACATATTAGAAAATATTTTATAGTATAATTTTCAGTAAATAGACCCCAACAACAAAATGTACAATTAATGATCCATTTTCTTTTTTACATATAAAAGTCCATTGTCATAGCATTTTTGAATATAAATGTGTAATAGCTTCTAATTATTATATGAGTTAATTACATTAATGATCCTTATAATATACATTGGTTTAGTATATTGTTATAACTTATAAAAATTACAAATTTAGCCTAGTATTTTGCATGAAATAACTTATGGAACTATATATTAAAAAGAAGACTACGCATGTGAGGGGAAATCATTATTTCTCTTTGCTTGGTATTTTAATGCACACCGTACAACAACTTGTTGCATAAATTTCTTCTCTTATGTGTCCTCTCATTCCTTTCGATGTAAACGGCAATGACAATATGAATCAACAGGTGTTGTTGATTTCTCTCATTACTTTTGCGAATTAGGGTTTTAAGTTTGTCTATGTGCGGTTTACCGTCAATCGGTTTCCGCCGGCCTACCATCTCCACACTTGAAATTAGAGGGCTGGGGAACGGACGAAGGATCGCCCTAGCCACAAATTACCTACAAATCAGCCTACTGCCATCTCCATCGTCTCTTTCTTCAACTTTCTGGTAAAAACCGAGTCATGACCACGTCTTTTCTGCATAGATTTAGAAACCATGGATTTTACCGTCTGGAACGATTACAGACCTGATGGGAAACTCTCCGGTTCTGTGGCGTGCGGTTGGTGAGATAAACAGGAGCAGAACGAACATTAGGCTATTTTAAATTTTTTATTATTAAGATATTTTAATGATTTTTAAAAGCTTAACAAATATATATTCGAGCCAACTAATTATATTGTAATTATAGTTGGGGACCATTCAAGTAATTAACTCATATAATGGTTATAACTCATTTCACACTTATGTTTAAAAATACAATGTAGAGAGACTTTTATATGCAAAAAAAATAGAGGGACTTTTATGAGAAACAATAGAAAGCAGGTTGGTTTATTTATGGCATTTGCTCATAAACGTAAAAGTATCACAACTACTTTTTTCCATTTGCGTGCTATACACATTTTTTATTTTTTAATGAATCATAATAAAGGGTTTATTTTCTAGAGGTTTTAATATTAATATGATAGTTACTAGTAATACAGCCTACATGTTGCGGATGGGTGACTTTTACATATGGTACTGAAGAGCTAATCACTTGCATTACTTTTGGTACACTTTGCTTAGCCTAACATATTTGGATGGGTTTGATGCCATAATTTGGTCCACATACGCAAGATGTGAGGCAATTTTCAACCAAAATTTGATGGTTTGGAACCATTTTGTTAATGTATTAATTGTTGACTTGTATTTGAAACTGTATTCTTTTATCTTCTATCAACATCCTAATATGCTAACATATTCACCAAGGGCTTGTTGTCATCTTTGTTTACCAGTTTTCTATTTCTTACTCTAATCAAACTATGGAGGTACTGACATTGTGATTACACTTTTGTAAAGTAAGGTTAAACCACTTAGAAAAGGTACTCTCAGTCACCATATGTGTTTTTATTCATTGTTTATTGCAGTGGCACAAAATACAAACAATTTAATTTATAATAGTGGAAGAGCCAGCGCGTTATGGTGAGGATATTAAGGGAATTCGGTCAGTAAGAGTTTGTGGAGACGACGAATTAAATCACAGATTTATAGGGAATTGTATAGGTTTTGTCTTAGCTTTGCCTTTGAACCTTAGGGTGTGAGCAATGCTACCCATCCCACATCCTAGACCACTTTTCACCACTTTTTCACGCTATCTCTCGTTCATGTTAGCGCCACATCAATAATCTCACAACCATCCTAAACCATTGCAACCATCCCAATCCATCTTTCAACAATTTTGTTTCTAAATTAAATATATTGTCTTTAAATTAAGGAGAAAGTTAACGTACAAATGAAATTAGCGTGCTAAATGTGAGAATCAAGTAGAGTAATTATATATACAAGTAGAGTAATTATGTAATTAAATCATAGAGTAATTACATAATTACTCTATGACGTAATTACATAATTACGCTACTTGATTCTCATGTTTAACACATTAATAATTACTCTATGATGTAAGTACATAATTACTCTATTTGTATATATAATTACTCTACTTGATTCTCACGTTTAGCACGCTAATTTCATTTGTATTTGATCCAAACCCTTAAATTAAAAGCATGAATATAATAAAATTAAAATAACATTCCACTAGTAAAATAAATTACAAAACTTAACAAAATAAAAAAAACATAAATAAAATAAACAAGTCCTAAGATATAAAAATAAACTAAAAGTCGATAAGCCATCCCAACGTCTAAAAATTATTGTTTTTCTTCTAAAACCGTATCTCTCATATACTACGCATGAAATCTAAAATCTGTTTTCCTTTGCTGGGTTAGCAACGACCGTTGATGTTCTTCCATCGTGATTTGATGGGCTCGGTTTTTTTTACAATATTACTTTTGTCAAGCTTGGCGGATCACCTTTCCTTGTGATAAACCATGAAGTCGGTAATCACTTATAACAAATCTTGATTGCTTGACAACGTAGCTCGTTTATCCTTATACAGGTCGGTCTTTCAGGCTTGCGTGGGATTTTATTCATATTTTGTTATATTGTTACATGGTTTGTTCCAAATGTGTATTGATTTGAATGATGTATTGTTTTGACATGTTGAAATGGACTTTGAGAGTTTTGTGAGTTTGTTTATGCATGATATTATGGGGAAGATTATATATACGCAAAAGGGTCAAATTTTACAAGATAATAAAAATAACACAGGTATTTGAAGGCAGTTTGATCGGAGGTATCAAGAGAATGGAAGAGAATCTTCAGCAGTTACTATTAGCTACAAAGTCGTTTGACGACTTTGAACTTAAATCCAAATTTAAAGATGCAGTTTCAAAGATCAAAGAGAGATATTGTGCTTGCACCCTCATTATACTTATAGACACTTTGGTTGATCTATTTTTGTGTGTTTGATTACTTAAAATAGGTAAAAAAAACCCTTATAAAGATGGTGAAAATCGTAGTAATTTATAGTAATCACACCATATTTAAGTATTAAAATATTATCATGTTGTTGCTCTACTGAATCTGTATAGACGAAATCAACTGTTGTTTAGGCTATATACTTCACATAAACAAATAAAAGTAGAATATGCCAAATGATGCATTTTGACCATTTAAAGTCAAAGTTCATTTTATTACACGTAAATTGTTTGAATTAAATTTAGTTTATTGCTTTTAAATCCTTCACATGTGTTACATTGGCAGTTGGCCTTTTCTTGGGCCAAACAACGCAACTGGACTCTAATTTTGACAATTACATAAAATGAATACTTCTTTTCGTACCGGGTTAAACTACTAGGACCCCCTTTATGTATTTTGTTTTATTTACTATTTCGTTACAACAAACTTTGTAGTTAATTTTCAATGGAAGTTGTTTGTGTCAATTGATATATTAATTCATTAGTAATTTATATATATGAACCAATGAATTTAAGAATGATAAACGATAATTAACGCACAACTTGTAAATAACCGACTTATATTATAACCAGAAAATATAACTCAAAAAACTGATTACAATAACTTTGGTAGTGATGGTGGTGATTGTTGTGTTTGTTGTTGTGTTGCATCTAACACTAACTTTGTACATCTATTTATACTAGTAACCCAACTTGGTCACCAAGCATAATATGTGATCACCACTCAACTTGGCCACCAAGGTGAATTTGGGCAACAAGGTCAATTTGGACAACAAGGTGAACTTGGCGGCCAAGCATATGGAATGTTTCATAATACCCCTTAGACTTTAACTGACTTGTTAAAACCTGTTAGGCCCGGTTCACCGACTTGTGACCCAGAATAGAAATTAATACAACATTCACCCCCTAATTTCTGATTCGGATTAGAAAGGTCTTCAACTCCAAGTAACTCGCGCATCTCCGTGAACTTGATTCTTGCGAGTGCTTTAGTGAGGATATCAGCCCGTTGCTCTTTCCCGCTAATGTGCTCAACATCGACCTCGCCGTCGTTGTAGCAATCTCGGATAAAATAAAAGCGAGACTTTATATGCTTTGTTCGGTTGTGAAAAACCGGATTTTTCACAAGGGCTATTGCGGACGTGTTATCAACTTTCTGCAACGTTTCTCCAGTCAACTAGCTCAACAACTCTCGAAGCCATACAGCTTGACATGCGGCTGCTGAAGCCGCCATGTACTCGGCTTCACACGATGAGAGTGCAACTGTCGCTTGCTTTTGTGAGCACCATGTAATTGGATATTACCCGTAATAAAACACGTGGCCAGTGGTACTTCTACCATCATCCTCATCTATATTGTGACTACTATCACTATAACCTACAAGTCGTTTAGACCTGTTCTTCCCGTACTTGATCCCGTAACTCGTCGTTTTCTTCAAATATCTCAATAGGTGTCGTATTGCCATACCATGAGATTCTCGTGGGCTTTGCATATATCGACTAACAATACCCACAGAGTATGCCATATCCGGACGAGTGTGTAATAAATACTGTAAGCAACCCACTACCTTTCGATACTCGGTTGCATCGAGTTCGACTTCATTCTCGGCTTTTGAGTATTTCACACCGTGATCCATCGGGACTTGAGAAGGATTACAGTTTTGCATACCGGTCTCCTTTAGAATCCTTTTGGCGTATCCTTCTTGTGTAATTATTATCCCGTCCTCTCGTTGGAATACTTCGATTCCGAGATAGTAGGTTAACTTCCCGAGATCCGACATCTCAAACTTGGTCGCCATACCCTTTTTGAAATTGGAATTTATACTCGAGCTTGTACCTATCACAAATAAATCATCCACATACACGGCTACGATCAAAAAATGTTTCCCATCCGTCTTTCGGTAAACCGATTGTTCCTTGGAACATTTTTGAAACTTCATGTCTCGTAGGATGTTACCGAGCTTTGTGTTCCAAGCTCGGGGAGCTTGCCTTAACCCGTACAAGGCCTTTGACAACTTGTAAACTTTTGCCTCCTCGCCTATTTTCTCGTATCCTTCGGGTTGAGAAACGAACACAACTTCTTTCAATTCACCATGTAGAAATGTCGTCTTTACATCAAGATGGTGGATTTCCCACCCGTTAGATGCAGCCAATGCAATTAGTAGCCGAACGGTCTCGATTCGGGCTACCGGAGTGAAAACATCATCAAAGTCAATCCCGGGTTGTTGCACGTAACCCTTTGCAACCAACCGAGCTTTGTACTTATTTATCGTTCCATCCGCATTTCGTTTGATTTTGAACACCCACTTCAACCCGATACATTTTGCACCATTTGGAAGTTCGACTAACCTCCATGTTTCATTCTTGTTTATCGAATCGATCTCGGTATTCATAGCACGAACCCATTATTGGTTTGACTTAGCCGCAAAATAGCTACTCGGTTCACCACTTGATGTAAGAAGCAATTGCTCATAGTTAGAGTCAACATGTAACACATAATCTTCTTGTAATCTTCTTGGTAAAACCGAGACTCGGGTTGAACGTCTTAGACCCGTTTGGGCCTCATTTTCACCCGAATGGACCTGTGACCCATTACTCGTCAACTGAACTTGAGAGCGGATTGAGGAATTAGGCCCGATATGACTTGGTTCGGCTGAGTCGTTGGACTCGGGTTGAACCGATGATGTAGGTTCAGAGCTTGGGCTACCCGGGTTGCTTCTAGACATTTCTTCAATAGTGGGTTCAGTTTGACCAGTTCCATTGTCAACCGCACCCCCCCCCCAAACAATAGAAAACATACCCGGCTCGTAGTCATTCTTTTCGACTTTCTTTTCCCAATTCCACCCTTTGTTTTCGTCAAACATAACGTCCCGACTAACAAAAATTTTCCGGGTGTTCGGATCGAAGAGACGGTATGCTTTTGAACCCGTCTCCGACCCAAGATAAACGAGCTGTCTTGACCTATCATCAAGTTTCTTTAGATGTACACTATCAACTTTAGCATACGCTATGCACCCAAATACTCGAACGTGTTCAATAATCGGTTTCTTTTTTTTGAACCGTTCATATGGAGTTTGATCAACCAAGGCCCTGGTTGGAACCCGATTGATTAAAAAGGTTGAATGTCGGACCGCTTCTCCCCACATATAATTTGGTATCTGCATTGCCTTTAGAATACTCCGCACCATCCCCATTAAAGTTTTGTTTCGCCTTTCTACCACGCTATTTTGTTGCGGCGTGTACAGGGCGGTTAAATGCCGAATAATTCCACTTTCATCGCAGAACCGATTGAAATCACGTGAAGTGAATTCTCCTCCCCTATCGGTTCGAAGAGTTTTCATTGGTAAACCCGCCTCCGTCTCGATTAGGGCTTTAAACCTCTTAAAACTTTCAAACGCTTCACATTTTTCTTTCAATAAAAACGTCCACATATATCGTGAGTAATCGTCTATAATAACAAAGACATACCTATTACCCGAGATAGTGGATGGGCTTATTGGACCGCACAAATCACCATGAACTAACTCTAATGGTTGGGATGCTCTAAACGAGGATGTAGCCGGAAACGAACGCCTCGTTTGTTTTCCCACCAAACACGATTCGCACAACTGATTTTCATGTTCAACATGTGGTGAACCTCGTACAAGATCCTTCTTAGCCATCGATTTCATTAACTCGAAATTGATGTGCCCAAGTCTTGCGTGCCAACGCCATGCATCATCTTCAATCTTTGATTGCAAACACACGGGAGCTCCAATTTTCATTCGTATTTTATAGAGTCGGTTTTCGGATCTCTTGACCTTCATGAGTAACCTCCCGTTCTCATCGTACATGGTCAGAAGATCGTGTTTCATCCGAATGTCACATCCGGACTCCTTTGCTTGACCGAGACTTATTATATTATTTTTTAACTCCGGAATATAATAAATCTCGGTTAACAAGTCTTGGTCACCCGATTTTCCTTGGAAAAGAATTGAGCCTTTTCCCTTGATTTGAACAAATGACCCATCTCCGAACTTAACCCTCCCGGTTATGTTCTCGTTTAACTCTAAAAAATATGACCGGTTTCCCGTCATATGATTACTTGCCCTATTATCCAAATACCATACATCATCTTCGACCCGCTCGGTCTCGTATTTTTTTGGTATTAGGTTTTGTTCATTTAAGAACACAACTTGATGCATATACGCCGCATCATCAAAATTTTCACGGACTTCGAGTTTGTTTGCTTCTTGACCCTTTTGAACTTGGTCCGGGCAACCGGATGCAAAGTGACCAAACTGGTCACATCGGTAACATAAAATCTTTGAACGATTTTTCTTCATCCTTGCTTTTCCCCGACTTGATGACCCTTGTTCGGTACTAGGGGTTCGGTATTGGCCATTGAAACGGCCTCGAACACGACCTCGACCTCCTCGTCCTCGTCCCCCATTAGATTCAAAACTTCTATGACTTGATGAATCATATTTACCGAATAAAAGTTTACCTTGGTCACCCCCTTGAATTTCTTCTTCTCGGATTCGCTCCTCAAAGGCTCGGAGTCGGCCTACAACATCTTCAAATCCCGTTTTATTGAGATCCAACATTTGCTCAAGCTAAGCAACCATTTGAATATACTTCGATCTTGGGAGACTTTTGAGAAACTTCTTTACCAACCTTGCTTCATCTATAACTTCGCCGAGAGCCGTTGATTTCGAGGCAATGCTCGATAACTTGCCCGCAAAGTTATCTATGGAATCTGACTCGTTCATCTTCATATTGTCAAATTCCATTGGCAAGGCTTGGAGACGTGCTTCTCTCACCCGTTGGCACCTAAGTGTCGGGTTTTAATCGAATCCCACATGGCTTTAGCAGTTTCTTGATCTCCAATTTGCATGATCAAGGTTTCGGGTATGGATTGAAACAACAAGGTCATAGCCATGTCATTTTTGTCTTCATCGGGGACACCTGAGTTGATGGTGTCCCAAACTTTGTGAACTCTTAGGACTACTTTCATCCTCATAGCCCACACGGTATAGTTCGTTGTAGTTAACATTGGACATTGAACGGAAGATGGCCCGTTCTCTTTCCCCTTTGGTGGCTGCAGCGGTGGAGTTATGTCACCCATGGCTACTCAAACCCAACTTGTTTGAATAAAGTAAAAACTGAATGAACTATGCGATCGACAATGACAACAACTTCTTTGGTAGATCAAACCAACTTGTTCGATCAACCACGTTAACAACTTCTTCGGGAAATCAAACCAACTTGTTTGATCGAAACACCTTCTTTGTTACCGTTAATTATCGCGTTCTTGAACCGAGCTCTGATACCAATTCAAGAATGATAAACGATAATTAACGCACAACTTGTAGATAACCGACTTATATTATAACCAGAAAATATAACTCAAAAAACTGATTACAATAACTTTGGTAGTGATGGTGGTGATTGTTGTGTTTGTTGTTGTGTTGTATCTAACACTAACTTTGTACATCTATTTATACTAGTAACCCAACTTGGTCACCAAGCATAATATGTGGTCACCACTCAACCTGGCCACCAAGGTGAACTTGGGCAACAAGGTCAACTTGGACAACAAGGTAAACTTGGCCACCAAGCATATGGAATGTTTCATAATACCCCTTAGACTTTAACTGACTTGTTAAAACCTCTTAGGCCCGGTTCACCGACTTATAACCCGGAATAGAAATTAATCCAACATGAATGTTGTAGTATTTGGCTGGGAAGTAGTTTGAGATTAGTTCAAAAGATTACATATTATTATACATTACGTAAGTACGTGTTGGTTGTCACTCCATTTGCATGATCAATCAATGAGCTAGTGCATGGATATGGGATTGCATGTCACCCTCTTGCACTTCCTCTTCTACTCTCACAAATTTATCCCATATTTTACAAGACATGCAAATAACAAACTAATAACAAGCTGTACCTAGCTACCATCAACACAAGACAGCTTCCATAACAGAAAGAAACACCTTATTTCATCGACGTAGACGATCATGTTGTCCGTAAAATTAGCAGCTCAGAAACCCGAAACACATCCTCCTCCACCTCCATATCCACCACCACTCGCGGTTTCTTCTTCTCCTACTTCTTGCATTAATAATAATAATAATAATAATAATAATAATAATAATAATAATAATAATAATAATCATAACAAGAATGATTCAGAGGTTGTGTTTAGATCAAAGTTACCAGACTTGCCTTACATCCCAAACAACATGCCTCTTCACTCCTACTGCTTCCAAAATCTTTCGCGATTCTCAGACCGGCCTTGTCTAGTTGTCGGCTCCACCGGTACCACTTACTCCTTCTCCCAGACACATATTCTCTCTCGCAGGATTGCCAAAGGCTTGCTCAGGCTAGGTATTTCAAAAGGTGACGTTGTCATGCTCCTCCTTCAAAACTGCGCCGAATTCGCCTTAACCTTCATCGCCGCTTCCATGATTGGCGCCATCACCACCGCGGCTAATCCATTTTGCACTGCTGGAGAGATATTCAAGCAGTTCACTGCTTCAAGCGCCAAGATAATAATCACCCAAGCTCAGTACGTGGACAAGCTAATTCGTAATTGTAATTATAACACGGACGACTTTGATTTGATCCCAATCTTCACCGTCGATGACCCACCCGTCCAGGACAAGTGCATGCATTTCTCTGTTCTGATTTGCAATGACCTGGATGATGATAATGATGATATTCCCTCTGTCACAATTGATCCAGACGACGCGGTGGCCTTGCCATTTTCGTCTGGGACGACAGGGCTGCCAAAAGGTGTGATACTAACCCACAAGAGCTTGATTACGAGCGTGGCTCAGCAAGTAGACGGGGAGAACCCGAATTTGTATTTGAAACAAGACGACGTGGTTTTATGCGTGCTCCCGCTCTTCCATATATATTCGCTTAATTCCATACTCTTGTGTTCTCTTAGAACTGGAGCCGCGGTGGTGTTGATGCCTAAGTTTGAGATAAGATCACTACTTGAGCATATCCAGAGGTATAGAGTGACTGTGGCCGCGGTGGTGCCTCCTTTGGTGCTGGCTTTGGCTAAGAATCCGATGGTTGGGAGCTACGACTTGAGCTCGATAAGGGTGGTGTTGTCGGGGGCGGCACCTCTTGGAAAGGAGCTGGAAGATGGTCTCAGAGGTAGAGTCCCCCAGGCAATTTTCGGTCAGGTAAGTTGCCCAACTTATTAATTTATTTATTCAAATATATTAAATTAATATTCTAACTGTGCGAATCAAGTAGTGTAATTATATATATAACATAGTGTAATTACAGCATAGTGTAGTATTTGGTTGGGAAGTAGTTTCAGATAAGTTCAAATATTATTTGCATGATTGATGAATGAGTGCAGGGATATGGGATGACAGAAGCAGGGCCTGTGTTGTCAATGAGTGCAGCGTTTGCGAAACAACCTTTGCCTACCAAGTCGGGATCTTGTGGGATTGTTGTTAGGAATGCTGAGCTCAAGGTGATTGACCCCTACACTCGTTGCTCTCTCGGATATAACCAACCTGGTGAGATATGTATCCGTGGGCCTCAGATCATGAAAGGATACTTGAATGATTCCATGTCCACAGCTGCAACTATAGACCAACTAGGCTGGCTTCACACTGGTGATATTGGCTATGTAGACGACGATGAAGTTTTCATTGTAGATCGAGTTAAGGAGCTCATCAAGTTCAAAGGTTTCCAGGTACCAACCAACTAGCTACCTACATTATATATGTGCAGCTAGCTAGCTTTTAATTATCAACTCCACAGGTGCCACCGGCTGAGCTGGAGGCTCTTCTAGTGAGCCATCCTTGTATTGCTGATGCTGCTGTTGTCCCGTAAGTAGTTGAACATATACAATAATAATAATCAAACGAATGTACAAGTGGGCGGTATTAATTAATTAGTTAGTAGCAGGCAAAAAGATGTCGCTGCTGGGGAGGTGCCCGTTGCATTCGTAGTGTTGTCGATTGGCATGGAGCTGAGTGAAGAAGCGGTTAAAGATTACATTGCGAAACAGGTGGTGTTCTACAAGAAACTGCACAAGGTGTACTTTGTCACCTCCATACCCAAATCTGCATCAGGAAAGATTCTAAGAAAAGACCTTAGAGCCAAACTTCCATCCACATGATGCACTCTTTAATTAATATATGTTTGTGATTTATTAATACCAGCTTAATTATTGTATTAATAATAACTATACATACCCTTCCACAACTGATCAACTTCGGTTACGGAATACAAAATCATGCAATTTACATTCTTATCTCGTAAGTTCGGTTGTGATGTTTTCAACTCATGTATTATTAGATTTTAGTAACTAATTAAAAACTTATAACGTTAGCTAGCTAGGTATATCCGTAGGTGTTGTAATCGGTGGAGTCAGTTCGGTTCAAGATGATATATATGGTGTTAACTGTTAACTATGAACCAAACTTGAATTATACCATAGTTACAAAATACTAAGGTTTCTTCTATATACATGGTTACAATGGTTGGAGTCTGATATGATAGCCAATAATGACACAATTATAAAAGATTAGCTCTCCGAACTTGTGGATGGTGTTCTCTATAATTTTTCCCGAATCAAAATTCACATAACTTTCTCCCCCATTTTTCTTCTTGCATTTCCTCGGTATCCCTATCTGGTGAAAGTAACCCGGGAAAAAAAAGAGGGACGGAGTTCCACCTGGTATCGGGTTTTTTCAAGCCTTTCCCACCTCCCACTCCGTGGAATCCGCTCTAATGAATCGCCTAGTTTGGTTGGTTAAAGTTTAAAAAGCCATACAAAGACTGGAAAGACGCGGCTCATGAATTTAGTTATTGGAGCTGGTGGTTTGGGATCACCTGCTCTGTTATATATATCTAGCAGCCTGTGGTGTAGGTGAGTGAAATATCTGCTTTCACCCCCTAATGGTGAAACTATGCCCTTAGAGATTGTTGGACTAATTATTTTAGTTAAATCTTGACAGGTAGGTTAGCCGGTTGGGTATGGTTGATCATAATGTGGTTGTGCTAAACATTCTGCACAGACAGGTATGTTAATGCTGCTTTCTCTATTACAGATGTTGGTACTATTGTTTCTTATCAGTGGAACTGGTGTACATGATGTTCTTTGAATTATGCTAGCAAACATACTGTTCTTTTACTAATTTTGTTAATTATTTGTCGGTCTAAAGTAGATTAATCTGCTGTTGCTGCAGCTTGCCATTCGTATGTTCTTTATTTTATTCACTTTTTTTAAAGCAAGTACGCTTTTCAAGCTTTTTCCTTACTCTTACTAAAGCAGGCACACGCAAAACTCTCTATTTGGCTTTTCACTGAAACCAATACGTCTAAACTGTGTTTTACCATGGAAGGTGTGTTTTGTTTAAGATTCAATATATTCAGAGGCATATTGTTTGAAATTTTTTAAGTAATTTGACTTGAAATATATATGCTTGCAGCCTCTTGTATCAGGTGTTGCACTGGGTTTGGAAGGACAGGTACAAATTTCAAAATAAGATCCATTTTCTTCATGTCAATAAATTTAGTGTTTTTTATTTTTTGTTTTTACTTTTTTTTATGTTTGCATATAACTGAAATTGTATTTTTTTAACTGATTTTATAGATCTCGATTTATATTGCAATGGAGGCCTGTGTTCTCGATGCTCTAACAATGGTGTTCTTGGTGTAGGTAAGCTCAAATTCCGTCCGAGCTGTTCTAGAGGATCATAAGTTGTTACTATTTTTAGTCTGTTTCTAAAAAGTTATCCTTTTGAAATGGATAGTCAGGTAAGTATAATTTACTAGTTAGTAGTTACTACTTTTCCATTTTACTCTTAATGACCCTTATCATAATTGCAAGTTTTCCAAGTTGATGGAGTCATGGAGTGTTAATAATTACAAGGGCAGTTTTGACACTCAACTAACCAAATTATGTATTAAGCGCACTTAGTCGCATTATGTTGTTTGGAGAAAAGGTTTTTAGTGGGCAAAATTTATGCACACAAGAAGCTAAAAGAGGTTATATTGAGCTCGTGATAAAATATATATTATTAAAGTATTATCATCTGATTATGTGTGCTATATATTAAGTTTAACATGTGTTAGTTTGTAAATAAGGTTCTAAGATATATATTATCTTATGTCACTCAAACAACAAGTTGAAGAGACAAAATCAGAACACAACCATATGAAGTCAACAAGAGGACCATATCCAAGTTGTTACACGTCCATCGGATAGAAGAGATCAAATTTATCCAAAATCCAAAACCAACTTATGTGAAGCCGACCATAGACAAATGTGATCCGAATATGATAACGAGTTTTAATTGAAACAAGATGATCCGTCAACTTTGAAACTCCCACGCCAACGGAAGTGATTGTTGAAGTGCCAAAGATGCAAGGTAGAAGCCCTTCATCCTTCAAGATCTAGAAAACTAAAAAGAAAGCTCTAATTCCATTACTTAATGGGATTTTCTCAAAATAGAAGGTGATAGAGGAAATAATTATAATTATCAATTTTCCAGTTGAAATTTATGAAATTATATTTGAAGTATGTGGCTATTTTTTCTTAAATCTTTATAAACAATTTCTTAAATTTGTGACTAGATTTAGAATACCAATTGAAAGGAGGGTTAGAGAGAATGAGTGATGAATGATTGGTTAAATATATGGGTGCACAAAGTTGTATATAGCTTAACCATGGCGGTGACAAATCTAGACCATAGTGGCAAAAATTTGGACGGCAATGGCCAAGTATAAGAACAATGTGGCAAATGACAATACGTTAAGATGGTGGTGGCAACGATGATGTGGATAGGGATGTGTTAGTTATTTTAGTGTTATTGGATTAATTTGTCGATCGAGGAAATAACATTTAGAGATTAAACGAGTTAGGTGACGCGATAGTGCACATGCTCGACTTAAACGGGCAGGGATTTCTGCTAAAAAGGAGGCCCCTGTTAATTTCTCACGGATCCTCTTGAAGGGAGGTCTACTTTACGACCAACTGATATTCTTGTGTTCGGGTGGGCAGGGGGAAACATGCATGTGTGGATCTTACAGGAGTGTCTCCTCTTGTTGGGCTTAGGGGGCGTGGGTTTGTTGTGGGTCAGGCTGCGTTGAAGGTTGAATCGGGCAAAGTTGTTAAACACGAGAAAGCTTGTTTAGATAATCAACATGTCTTTCTACCATTTTCCTTTGATACATTTGGTTTTCTGGCCCCAGAGGCTGTGAATTTTTTGAGTAGGGTTCAGCGTTTCATACACGGAACCTCTTCAGCTCTTAGGTCCCAAAGCTTCGTTTTTAGCAGGATTGACTTTGCTATTCAAAAGGGGGTTGCGGCACAGCTTGTTGCCCGTTTACCTGCCACTCTATGGTAATCGTTTTATAGTTTTATATTTTAAATCTGAATGATATTGACATTTTATTCTAAATGTTATTTGGGCTTTATAGTAACATTGGGTTTATTATTTATTCACTTAGGCTTAAGTGATATGTGAAATGGGCTTGGCTTAATTTTAATTGGGTTCATGTGGAGATGTAGAATCGGTTTTTATAATTGACCGATGTTTCATTCCAATATGAGAATCAATCTTTTGATTGCACACATACAGAGGAGAACCACGATTGCTAGGTTCTTTTTGGATCTTCATCAATAACAATAAAAAATCAACTTCATGTTAAGAGTTCTCTTTTTTATTCGATAAATCATTTTGTGTAACCCACAAATAGGTTAATCTGAAAGTCATTCACAATTCAGAGAATAATCCATGTTGCATTTTCTTCATCTATAATCACATACAAGATTACCAAGTTTGTTTATTCTTTTAAGTGATTAATTTGGGTTATAGACTACACAATATATACAACACGATGGTGGCTATCTAGACCGCAGTGGAGAGTGCAATCAACACACGAAAGAGAAAGGAGGCAAGGCGGGCATGCTTATGCTGATTACATGGGGAATGAATATCGAGTGATTCTGGACATAAAGACAACACCGGTTTTTTCAAACTAACTCTAAGGAAACACAACAAATCATTTATGATTTTTGTAGGAAAAAAATAAAGGTGTGGCAAGTTACAAATCGTTGAGCCTTTATCAACTTCACGTCATTCATCATAAAGCACTCATATGTTCCACCTACTTACCTAGCATCTAAGATGTAACTAAGAAAAAAACTATTTTGCAGTATCTAACCCACAAAAGGAACGTTGCATACAATTATTATAAGTTTACAACCAACCATGACATAAGTATAGGTCGTCGGCTAGTCGCCATACAATGTTCCTTTTGCGTGTTATTTAAGGTTTAATTACGTTACTTGGTACGTATGCACCCAAAAGGAGAAATGAATCATCTCCCGTTTGGTATGGTTTCCAAAGTAAGAATTGTTAGGTTTCGTAGGCCTTTTCGGTGTAGGCCCGGTTTATTATTTGAAGACCAAATGGCAGGCCCGACCCGGTTTGGATTTCTTGTTTAATAAGATACTAACCCTAGTCGCATCTCTATATATATATTATTGTTATCTACTTGTAATCGTTGTCACTCAATAAAGATATACCTAGTTGCTACCCGTGGACGTAGGTCACTTTAGACCGAACCACGTTAAATCCTTGTGTCGTTTATTGCTTTCGTGTCGTGTTCAGTTTCGTGTGTGTGTTTAATCCTAACAAGTGGTATTAGAGCTTAGGTTTAGGATCACACGAAGAACACGAGAACCCACCGAGTTGTCGCCGCCACCCTACTGCGCTAGGGTTCCGCCGTCGTCGCCGTCCGATTCTCGCCGCCACAGCAGCCGGTTGTCGCGGTCGCTTGCCGTCAAAGATTGGAGTGTTTGGGTTCCGTACGAAACAAGTTAAGCAGCGCATCACCACCGTTCAGGTCTGTTCACCCGTTTGCTCGTTTGAAAACCGCGATTAGGTTTATTTTTTTGGTTTGTGTCGACTGCCGTTGATGACAGTGATTGCCGATAAATATCCTTGAAGAACCGGTTTTGGTTGTGAGTGCCCATAGTAGACGAAGGGTAATAATATTGTCTCTTTTTCTTGAAGTTTGTTGTTGACCAGGAAGAAAGGATTGTTTTTTTTATTTGGAGCAAACTTCTATTATTATTTTATCTTTAGGTCTTATAATACAAGGCAGTAGGCCTAGTGTTATTATTTTGTGTGGACCAAAAGGATTGGGCAGTTTAACCTGAAAATAAATTTGGGTCAACATCGTAGTTGCAAAGTATGAGCCAAGAACAGTTAAATCAATATCCTATTTTTTTTGTTGAAAAACCGTTGTCAATTAGAAGAAGCGTTAAAGAAACCAAAACTAGTGCCAAACCGCGCTTGACAGGTTTCTCGTTTCAGTTTCTGATTTTCAGTTCGTTATTCCGTTGTGTTTTAAATAGGTTGATTATTTAACAGAGTTAAGTAGAACAATCGTTAAGTTCAGGCTCGTGTTGATGTGTCTGTCACTGTTTCTATCCAGTTTTTCGTTTTAGTCATTGTCATGGCAGAAGACGGAAAGGTTTCGATACAGAAGTTTGACGGACAGAAGTTTGGTTGGTGGAAGATGCAGATTGAGGCGCTACTTTGTTAGAAAGACTTAGATGTAGTGTTTGAGGATGAAAAACCAGAAAAGTTGTCAGAAGTAGATTGGAAGAAGTTAGATAAGAAAGCTAGGGCTTGTATTACTTTGTCGTTGTCGGAAGACGTGGCGTTTAACGTCATGAAAGAAACCATAGCCCGTTGTATGATGGACGCACTATCCAATATGTATGAGAAGCCTTCGGCAGCGAATAAGGTCTATCTTATCAAAGAGCTAGTGACAACTCGAATGAAAGAGGGTGGGTCAGTTACAACGCATATCAATAATCTTAATTCGAACCTCTCCCGCTTAGTGTCAGTCGGCATTAAGTTTGATGATGAAGTTCAAGGCTTGTTGTTATTATCCTCCTTTCCCGACAGTTGGTCGCAAACAGTGACTGCAGTTTGTAGTTCGTCTACAAAAATTACTTTTGATGGGATTCGGGATTTGATTCTTGGAGAAGATTCAAGACGCAGAAATTCAGGTGAATCATCAAGTAATATATTAGTCACAGAAGGAAGAGGTAGGGGAAAACAACGAGGCGGTGGGAGTAGGAAGAGGAGTCAGTCTAGGACTCGTAATGATATTGAATGCTGGGGTTGTAAAGAGAAGGGACACTTCAGGAATCAGTGTCCGAATGGTAAGAAAGAGGTGAACGTTACAGAAGTCAACACTGCAGAAGAATGCCCAGAGGATGAGTTTACGTTCTTAGTGTTGAGGATAACGTTGATGCTTGGGTGATGGATTCTCGTGCATCGTTTCATGCCACTCACTGTAGTGAAACGATAAAGAATCTAAAGTTTGGGGATTTTGGAAAGGTTCGACTTGCGAACGATGATATTCTAGAGGTTACGGGTATGGGAGATGTTGATTTGATAACTTCAGCCGGTACTTCTTGGACTTTGAAAGATGTTAGGGTTATTCCATGTTTGAAGAAAAGTTTGATTTCAGTTGGGCAGTTGGATGACCAGGGTTACGATGTTAAGTTCGGGAATGGGCAGTGGAAAGTAGTCAAAGGGAATCTCGTTGTTGCTCGTGGCAAGAAAATGGGTTCGTTGTATATGGTCGATATGTCACTGAAAGGAGTGGATCCAGTTTTGGTGAAAGACAAAGTCCGGTTCACAGAATCTCGTGGGCAGAAGAAGGTTCGTTTTGCAAGTAACAAACCCAGAGCCAAAGTGAAGATTCAGGATGAACGAGCTAGGAAGGTTAAATCAGTCAGAGGACATCGTGACAGTGGGAGCACATGTCGTGTTTCAGTTACAGTTCTAGGTCGACAGTGGATTAAGAAAACCAGTATTCTAGCTGTAAAAGTCTCTCCAGTGAATTACTTGCTGAATATGGAGAGTGTTTGTTCTCAGGATATCTCAGGATCCGGTAGTTTGTTTCAGTGGGAGCCGGTAGGGACAGATAACGGGTCAGGGGCAGTTTTAGCCGTGACTGAATTGTTGGAGCTTCGGGGAGCTTCAACGGGCCTTCAGGTTAATTGATGAGAAGGCGGTGGCACTTAGAAGTTAAATGTTTAGATTACAGAAGTACAATCAGGAGTGCAGACGAGAGTACTCAAGGCTTCCGAGTGGGAGTTTGTTGGGTTTCGTAGGCCTTTTCGCTGTAGGCTCGGTTTATTATTTGAAGTCCAAAGGGCAGGCCCAGCCCGGTTTGGATTTCTTGTTTAATAAGATACTAACCCTAGTCGCATCTCTACATATATGATTGTTATGTACTTGTAATCGTTGTCACTCAATAAAGATATACCTAGTTGCCACCTGTGGACGTATGTCAGTTTAGACCGAACCACGTTAAATCCGCGTGTCGTTTATTGCTTTCGTGTCGTGTTCAGTTTCGTATGTGTGTTTAATCCTAACACCATATGGAGATAGTTTTCGTCTCTATGTTGTATTCGGCTTATTGCTATAAGTCGGACCTCTTGCTATGAAATCCTAAGTTGGTAAAAGTTTTCCAATAAGGATGGTCACTAGCCACTAGGTATTAGATTACTTACCTTTGGTATAATAAAGATTATATATAGTAAACTTTCATGACTATCGCCTAATTTTTAGGTCTTTTTTTTTGAACGGTCAACTAAGTAATGTCGGGTACTCTGTACGCGGCCCCCAATGGCTAAAGATAGCCCGAGCCGGCCACTAGTCCGGACGGACGGAGCCCCTAGCGGTCCACCTATTGAGGGATTCACCGGATAAAACCCGACCCCAACGCCCGCCAAACGACAGGACAACGAGGAGCCGGTAAAACCGGGTGAGATCAGGACTCGAACCCTGGCAAGCCAGGGTCATCCCTCATTTTTAGGTCTTTTTAGTAGTTAACTAGTTATATACTTATATATATATAGGGTTGATAATATATATTGTTAATATAAATTTACGTTGAATCCAAATTTAAATAAGGTAAAACAAATGAAACTGATAAGTTTGAATTAATGATATTAATTCAAAGTGTCAAGTTTGTTTAATACTAGGATGAAGATTTTCATGTGAAGTTGATTTAAATTTATTTCACAAGTTTTAGTTTTTGCATAAAAAATGGGGCATTTACATATTTACCATTCCTAACATCCTTAATTACATATTTCCCTAAAAATAAAAAAATAATTACATATTTCCCCTTCCTAGCACATATAAAAAGCGGAAATATGTAATTGATTTTTGGAGTTGGGGATATATGTAATTAAGGGTATTTAGCAAGGGGAAATATGTAAAAATTCCTAAAAAAATTACTAGATCGAATCAAAGTAACAAGCTGAGCTAGTTTAGTTCACACTACTAGTTCGATGCATAAAATTATTAATATTCACGAGATCAAACTATTAATATGCACATTCACCAAACTTTGCTTTTAAAAAAGAGTTCATGCTTAGGTGGAGTTTGTATGAAATTCCATTTTATTCGTCACCAATTACCATCACATGTGTTATATGTTTGTTGTTTTATGATGATGTGAAAATCCATATATGTAACATTCAAGATCTCATTATTTGTTTTTGGTTATCTGTGTAGAAGTTTATGATAAAGTTTATGACGAGGTCTCTCAACCTTACAAATATCTCACACATTTTTCATATCATTTACATAAAAACCAAAAATGCATTGATAGTATTTTAAGTTATACACTTCTTATTACACGAAATTTATCATGTCCAGGAGCATTATGGGACTCATCTAAGGTATCACAACCCCTCCTAGTTTATGGGCTCGATGAGGTTTGCCCATCATCATTGATTACATAAAGAACATGTATGTAACCATCAATTTGACATATTATACCAACTAGTAGTGTTCTCTTTGCCCATCGAAAGCTCATTACTACGTTTTTAGTTACATAAGTGAAGACTTCTAATGATGTCACTTATCTTGAAAACTCATCTCATTTGATGACATTTAATTTAACTATATTTAATTTAACTATAAAGTTTTTCCCCATCTGGAAACAAAACACATAAAATGCGCTCACGGTATTTGTGGCAAGACATTTCTTATAGTCTATCATATATCTACATGGTTCATGACTAATGTGTGGCATGCTTAAGATGTCACATCCTAATTAGAACCCAACTTTATATCTTGATCTCATGTTTTAGAAATGAGAAAAAAAAGTGTTATCATTTTTTTCCCTTTTCAAATTGTTAACGATTTGAACTAGAGCACATGCTTTATGTTCAAACGACAATGATCTAAGTCTTGGAATTTATTTTATGAAATTGAATTCAATGGTATAGGCTTTATATGACTTTAAAGTATAAAACGATAGGTGCACATTGATTATTTGTTATACAATGTTGATGGGTCTTTTGTGGCATTTGGTGGAACTTTGATGTTGATATTGATTCTTGTTGTTCTTCTGATAATATAAAACAACAAATCATAACTCGTGTCGATGTTGTTTGATACATTTTAACCTAAAAAAAACTTGAAAGTGTCCAATCTATCAATATTGGTAAAGCATGAGTTCTTATTTAAACAATAAAAGATGATTCTTTAAAAAGTTACATAATTGACATCTAAGGTTTTCAGCTTATAACATATCTCGGTTTAACATTAACTTTCATAAAAAGCAACATAAAATTTATGAAAATAACCATTTTATATTTTCACAAACCAGATGGAATATTTATGTAAAAAAAATTAAATAAGCAATGATAAACATCCCCATCCACCAACTCCGACCACACAACCTCGACCTTAGAGCATCTGCAATTAAATGGATGATAGTGGACACGTGGCAAAATGGACATCTAGGTGGTCGGATGAATCCATTGGAGAGCTCATATGGTTTTAGATGGTGGAGAGATATGCGTTGATGCCTCACTCGAACTCTATCCCACACCCTACTCGAGCTTGTTTAGATTTCCAGATGCAAGCAAATAAGCCCCTCTTACATAAAAGCAAGATATCTATTGTATATGTCATGTTAAATCCAAACACAACCATTTATTCTTCAAGGCCATGCTCATTAAACGCTCTTTGGAAAACACACACATGTGTGAATATTTTAAAGGGTGTTTTGATAATGGATGCATGAAGAATAAATGAGAATGCTTGAAAATAGGAGGAAAATTTTAATGTGACAATAGCTTAGTTATGAGTTTAAAGGACTCGTTACATTTGCTATTAATTAAGATGGATAATTAATTTCCACTACTGAACACGGATATCACCGAGGCATCGTCAATCTCTCTCTCCTAGTCTCCCTCTTATTCCACCACCACCCGCATACATCACCTAAACACCAACACTCTCTTTACCACTAGTTTTGACCACCACACAAAAAAACCATCACCGTTACATCTTGTCATTTCATTTCTATGGTCACTCTCCGGTCAATTAGCCAGGGGCGGATCCAGCATACAAACGGGTGGTTCCCCGGAACCACCCGAGTTTCGAAATAATAGTGTACGGATATATAGAAGACGCGTAGGAACCACCTTATAAATTAAGAGGGAACCACCTAAAAAAAATTCCTGGATCCGTCACTGCAATTAGCACATATGGGTTTTTCCCTTTTTAAATAACTTATTCTTTCAAATGGTAAATTAGTAATGTTATACAATTTATAGAGTTTTTATTTATAAAAAAAAGTTAGTATTAAGTCTTAAACATATAAAGATGAGATCTGGTATGAATTAATTTTAGTTAACCAAACATAAAAATACTAGAGTAATTACAGTTTTTAACTAGTGTAATTATGTTATAAGAAAATGAGATAGTATAATATTAATGACTTTAGTTAAAAAGTTAATGAGTACTAACAATTATACCAATGTTAACATAATTACTTTAGTTATTTGTACCGTTATTACAATAAAAATCATCTAAACATGTAATATTTAAACTTCGATTTTAAATGTTTGTGTAATGTATGTAATGTGTATAAGTATAACCAAATGAGTATTTGTATAATTAACTCTTGGTAATGGTATTATGAAAATATGATTTTTTGATTTATATGGGCCCGAACATGAACACATATATATTTGAGCCCAAACCGGAAACACCTGCTAACTAACCCAAAGACCGGAAGAGACGACGGCGATACACCGGAATCCGGCTATTCCCTCCAAATTCACCAATTCACCTTACACTCTCCACTTATCTTTCAAAATTCAACGCATTATTACTTCAATTAACAGATAGAGCCACCGAATAAACATACCAGTATTTATTTCGCACGAAGCTTGCCTATGGCAGGCGAGTAGTTAGACTCCGTCGATAGATTCATAACATGCCAGTATTTATTTCGTTAATGCTTCAGTTAATTGAGCTTTCGTTATCGTATCGTACCATCATTTGCAGGTGGACAAACGGAAGGAGAAGACAAGGTGTCATTGGAGCTTACGGAAGAAATTATTCAGAGCATGGAAGTAGGCATGGCTTTCCGTGATTACGTAAGCTTCTGAATTTCATTCATAGCTGAAAGTTTGTGATCACTGCAATTCTAGGGTTTCAAAGCTTCTATATATATGCAGCAGATGATGTTGTTAGTAGAATATTATTATATGCAAAGTAAATTATGTATAAACTTGTAATATAAGGGACAGTTGATATTACTTTCTAGAAATAACGCTTTTGTTTACTAGACTGTTACTTTATAACTCGACATCTGATTATCTGCAAGAATTCAACAAGCAACTAAATATACTTCTTTTGGTGTTATTAACTATTCAACTTATTATATAGCATCAGCTGTGTTTAACAGCTAGGTTCGACTTCATTACTTAACTTCAGAATGTTGATATCATTTCTGCACACGTAACTATGCTGGTTACTGTTTTGTTTTGGAACTGGAATTTGTTTTTAGCTTTGATTTTATTGGTGCATCACATGGTGTTGACGTGTTGTTGATTAGTGCTAATATCTCCAATGAATTCATTTCAACTGAGCTGACTTCAGTATTACTTACAAGTTACAACTGAAGCTATATTCTTGGTTTTGTGTATCTTTTTTTCTGTTGTTATACTGAGACTCAAGTGGAAGGTGGTTAGTGCTTTTGAGGTTTATACTTGATAATGTGATATTCATTTTCCCGATCATGATCGGTATATCTGTAGACATAAGTTGATTTATGGTCATGATGCTGCACTATAATTTTACGTGTCCAGTTAATTGATACACTGATACGCAAATCTTTTTAATTGCAGAGTGGTAGGATAAGCTCAATGGATTTTCACAGGGCTTCAAATAATTTGGTGACTGCTAGTGATGATGAGTCCATTCGACTCTATGATGTGGCTAATGCAACGTATGTTTTTTGTTTGAAATCTGTGAATCTTCTGAAAGAAGGAATAAGTTTCTGTAGCACAGCAGTAAATTAAAATAATTAGTGAACAACAATTGACTACTGCGGTTGTATATAACTAGTGAACTTATATGTATAATCGACTGCCGCGGTTGTATATAACTAGTGAACTTATATGTAGTATAGTGTATACTTAATATCCAGTTGCTGATACAGTGATTTCTTTATTGCAGATGTTTGAAGACGATTAATAGCAAAAAGTATGGAGTTGACTTGGTGTCCTTTACTTCACATCCCACGACTGTTATATACTCCTCCAAAAACGGATGGGATGGTTCGTATATCATAATAATCATTTCACGTGTGCTTTCAGTTAGTCCTTGATCCTTATTTTATTTCATAATGCAGAATCTCTGCGGCTTCTCTCATTGCACGACAACAAATACTTGCGCTACTTTAGAGGTCATCATGACAGGTAGGGTCCCACATCATATCCCATTTTACGTGCTTGCAATTATAGTACTGAATTGACCGGCCAACTTTTTGTGTCATTGTTTTTTCTAGGGTTGTCTCCCTCAGTTTATGTGCACGAGCAGAACATTTTATCTCTGGCTCTCTTGATAGAACTGTTCTACTCTGGGATCAAAGAGCTGATAAATGTCAGGTTGTTTTCTATATT
Organism: Bidens hawaiensis; assembly: GCF_021521415.1. Lineage (NCBI taxonomy): Eukaryota > Viridiplantae > Streptophyta > Magnoliopsida > Asterales > Asteraceae > Bidens > Bidens hawaiensis. The sequence goes on along the minus strand of NW_027492360.1, from coordinate 176,334 downwards.
CTACAACGTTGTATGTGTATATATGTATGCATGCATATTCTATGAAACTAGTTGATTATTTATGGATTTAGGGACTTTTACGTGTACAAGGAAGACCAGCAACAGCTTATGATGATCAAGGGCTTGTCTTTGCAGTTGCTTTTGGAGGATCGATAAGGATGTTTGATTCACGTAATTATGAAAAGGTAAAAATACCGTGTTTTATTTTTTAATTCAAATTTTAAGCAAATATTAAGTTTGTGAAGTTTGATCTCGTGAAGGGTCCTTTTGAAATATTTTCTGTTGGTGGAGACGTGTCGGATGCAAATGTTGTCAAATTCAGTAATGATGGTAAACTTATGTTGTTGACAACTAAGGATGGGTGTGTTCATGTACTTGACTCCTTTCGTGGTACAGTTGTGAGTATTATTTTTAATTGTAAAATTCTTTGAACAGTTAAAGATGATTTCAATTCATATATAGAAAAGGCTTGTTTTTGTACTTTTCTTTATGCAGTTAGGCACGCATAATGTAAAGCCGGTCTCAAGTAATTCTACTTTGGAGGCCTCTTTTAGCCCCGAAGGAATGTTTGTTATATCAGGTGAAATGCAAATGCTCTATAATAATCAGTGTGTTATGGATTCTAATTAGAATGTTATTTTGCAGGTTCTGGTGATGGCAGCGTTTATGCTTGGAACATTCGTAGTGGCAAAGAAGTATGGTTCAAAGTATTATTATAATCAATTCGGTATTTGTTATTTATATAACAAAGTTATTTAAAGGCAGATGCTTATTTGTGTCCCAACCTAATTCTTTACAGGTGGCTAGTTGGTTGAGCACCGAAAACGAACCGCCTGTCATAAAATGGGCCCCAGGCAGTCTAATGTTTGTTACGGGTTCTTCTGAATTGTCGTTTTGGATCCCAGATTTGTCAAAACTGGCAGCATATGTTGGAAGAAAGTAGAAAATATATTTATGTTTGATGGCTGTCTTCAGAAACAGGTACCACCATTATCTATACAGCTTCAATTTTCTGCCAACATACTGTATAAAACAATGATGTTACTAACCTGCTATTAAAGTATTTGTTTTTGTAATCACATTTAAATATTTAATACATTAACTAATATTAGAAACTTATATAAAGAAACGAAACGTTTAAAAGTTTCATGTCGAAATGCTAATAAAAATATGTATGTCGTAATGGCAAAATTGGACTAAAAAAACCGAAACTGTAATAAAAGTTAACAGGTTGTAATGGTAAATTTAGATTTTTTAAAAGTTGTAAGAGTAAAAACGAAAATTATAAGCAGATATGACGGGTTATACCTTTGTGTTTCGATGACTTTTACATTATCAATCAAGCACAACTCTGTTTTGAATGAAATTTACATGGAAACATATATACAAATAATAACTACGCAGTAGTACATTTGTAATTAATAAGATCTGTATTTTAAACGTTACAAAAGATTAAAAAAAACAGAAGAAATGGAAGAACTGAACTGGATAAGTATAGGGTGTAAATGGTATCTATAGTTGAACTTCAGGAACTAAGTTGTAACTTTTAAAGTTTCAAATTTTAATTGTAACTTTGATTAAACTTTAAAAAAATAAAACAAGTTGAGCCGACTGTAGGTTGATGAGCGGATAAAATGAATAGTGATTTCTCATCACATATAAAGTTAGCTGATGGCAATTGGCTTTTTGGTTAAATGGCGTGGGATGATGGTTAAGGCTTGGAATTTTTAAGCTCAAACTCTAAGGTTTAAAACTTGACTAAATGGGTTCTCCTATAGTGGTGAGTTTCCTCTTTGATATTGTTTTTGGGTGAGTTAGATACCGTCTTAGGAAGACTCGCTCGAGTATTGGGATAGTTCCAAACAAACAATGTCAAAACAGTTAGCTAATTGTGGTATTCTTAATAATGGAAATAATGGACCGGTTCGAGTAAGTTAACGCGGTTGACCGAGCTATAACCCCGTAAGAGTTACACCTTGGGTAACGAGCGTTAAACTCGCTTAACTTTATTAATTGGTAAAGACGAATAGTAACGATATTTATTATTTATACTAAATATAAATAATAATTGTATTTAGTTTCTTACTACTAGATAAATATACATGGAGCAGGCTTTAAGCGAGAGGTGGACCGAGTTGAACTTTGAGGCCTGATTAATATTATTGTTAATAATATATGGATTATATGGATAATCTTTTTTTTTTAATAATACACTTCGATTATTAAAATTTGGATAACAATCCAATATTTTCAATATAATCCATTTTTCTTGGAAAATAATCATAACAGGAGCCGGCCCTCAACTCTAGGTTTTTACTTCTCAATTTTGGGCAGCTACTTGCTGTTCCGTTAACCACCGCTGCTGTTATCAAGCGTCGCCACCACTACCGGACTTGTCTCGTTTCGTCACCTAGCGTCAGTCGTTAACTTTCGGTGTCTTGACCAGCTAATCATTAACCGAGGTATAATTTATCTCATCGGTAGCTGATAACAAATTGTGTATTGTTATCGTGCTCGTATGTCGTTTTGTAACCGGATCCTACGGATTCGTTAAAGTGTTGATCACTCGTTTTATAATTCCGTTGCGCATATATTAATTAATTGGATTAATTATTATTGTCATATTTATTGAATCGGGTTTTACTAAATAATTTTTTTTTGACTGATCACACTAAAATCCAACACTTAATTAGACTAAAATGTTCATAGTTAGGCCCGATGGACCCGACCTGACCCTACATATATGGATCTACATGTGATAATAATAAACATAATCGTACTGCACTCATTGTCTATTAAGCATACGTAAGGTAGACAAGTTGAAAGTAGAAAAGGCAGGAAGGAGTGGTACTTACAACATACTTGATGTACTTATAAGTTTATATGAGAATGGCAACTTGTTTACACGACATTACATAAAAAGGGTTTCAAATGTGATGCAATATGTTTTTCTAGTGTATGGCTCATGCATTAACTACTTGTACTTCCATAAAGACTAAACGTACTTCTCCAATACCTCATCACCTAACCCAAATCAAACAACATCGTACCATGTCACCTTTCTCTCTAAACGTTTATAGGGTTTTGTCTTTTTTGAGTTTGGATCACATGTTACTGGTAATTGGATATCTGTTAAAGACACGATAAGACCTGTTAATCAAAAAAGTGCGGTATGTGAATTTTCTATTTTCTTAAATAATTAAAATTAGTAGGCTAGACTCCCCCATAATCCCTTATTGGTACACAAAACTTAAAATTATCTTATAGGCATGACATATAAAATAGTTAAAAGAGTCGTATTCAAGTTTGATATTTGTGTTACACGCGTCGCCTCTTGCCTGTTAAACCTGTTAAGACACGAATTGCCAGCCCTACATGTTATACATAAAAACGATCATAATAGCATTGTGCTTATGTGTCATTGACTATTTAGGACCCACAATCATTTGTACAAAGATCTAAAATGTTTTGTTTTTTTCTTTCCAAAACTCAATGCCTTATTAACTAATGAGACACGGCAAACAAAACATGAGTGATCTAATGGCCGTGAGAGTTAAAACTAAGGCAAAAAAAAACTACACTTTTGTGTCGTGTACTCTGATATATCCCTCTCGAGTATTAACTTAATTGTGCACAACTTAGGCCAGAGGTGTGTATTGGTTCGGTTTGAATCTTTTTTTTCTTTTTATGAAACCGAACTGAAATGATGAAATTTGATACTGAACTTAAAATCTAATTCGAGTTTGGTTCAAAATTTTGATTTCTGACCCTTATTAATTGAGTTAGAATAAATAAGATTTGATAGAATATATATTGTTTTATATATATTAAAAGGGGATTCAATCCTTCTCACAAAGTCATTGTTCAATCTACTATTCAATTTTTTAATATTTTATTAATTATTAGTTAATAACCATTAAATCACTAGCTATAATTCCATAAATAAAGTTATGTTTTTTACTTACAAATTTATGTTCATGAATTAGTGTTGGTACCATTGATACTAATTGAATTTGTGTTGGTTCGCAACTGTAATGTGTCGGGTCTTTTTGGTTCTACGTATCATAATTTGTTGTATTTTAGCGATGAAAGGTTTATTTCCTTTCTTTGGTTTCGATGTCGTAACTTGATACACATTGACTAGTTTATAAGATTATAAAAGAAGGTTGATAAATGGAAAATGCAAAAGGAATAAATAAAATAAAATAAATTCCGGGCGGCCGTAATAAAAGAAAAATCATTCCAAAAGGAATGATGATTTTAGGTGTGTAAGGAAGGAAAAGAAGGCGTCGCAATTACTTCAATTTTCAAGACAATTCGAAATGATTAGCTTCGTTGCCATATCTTTTCATTTCATCTCAGCCCCTAACTTACGCACTGTGTGCGTAGGATTCCTCCTGCTCATGGGTCCCATCTAGAATATGTGTCTGTCTCACCCCTTCCCCACGCTCCTTCCGCCGTCCATCCGATCCTTATTCCTTTCCTACCCACGAACTAAATACAATTATCATATCTTACCTAGAGAAACAAATTAATAACGCCTACAAATTCATCTTTTAGCCGATGACGAGCTTGTGGTGTGGTAAGGGAGAGACTGATGTTTCTTAGGCTGAGGGGTGTGGGGCGCTAACCTGGGCGTGAGAGCCCCTCCGCTCGCGCCCCCAGGCGCTAACCCCACACCACCGGGGCACGAACCGGGGCGCGAACGGGGCGCGAGCGCGAGCCCCCAGGCAGGCGTGAGTGTGGTCGCGGGAGAAGAGAGAGAAAGAGCCGTTGAGCTCGCCCAAAAGAGCCGTTGGAGCTCCGATTTTTTTAAAAAAAAACCCTTAAAACCTCTATATAATACCCCAAATTACTCCCATTTCAACCATATCAAAACACAATTTCACCTTACAAACTCTTATATAATATCCCAAACTCCTATATAATACCCAAAAATGTCTGGAAATTGGTACCCAAATCTAGATTCAGATTATATTGACGACGATTTATGGTCGTCACCAGACCAACCGATGTTTTATTCGGGGCCGCAGGAAACATCCGGCTTTCAACCATCCAACATACAACCGTCTCCTAACTTTGTTGTTCCAGAGACACAAGAATCACACGGTGATGCTACGGGAGCAAGAAGACGCGTCCACCGGAAAAAACAACCTGCAACGGACGGGCCGGGACCGGCTTCGACTCCGAGGACGAAACGGAAAACCACTCCGTGGTCATCGGATGAGAAGGAAGCCTTGTGTCGGGCTTGGATAGTCATTTCTGAGGATCGGCGTTGCGGTAATTGTTTTAACGTTTTTAAAAATGATTTTTAATAAAAAAGTTAAATAAAAAAGTTAACTGGAAATCTAATTTAATTATTCATTTTGCAGCCGACTACCAAAAAAGCAAGGTTTTTTGGACAAAGGTTAGGGAGACATTCTATACGCTCGTTGGGAGTATAGAGCGAAACGCCGATATGATTTCGGGTCGGTGGTCCGAAATCAGAAAATTTGTCGGCTTGTTTACTAATCTTTTCAACAGGAACGCCGGTCGTATGAGACCAAGTGGCAGTGATGATTTGGCGGTTTACAATTTCACGGTCGAAGAGTGGAGGCAGGAGTGTTTGCGGAGGTATGGGACGGTGAAGACGTGGGACGATTTAAAGTTGTGGGAGAGGTTGAAAAGGTGTTCCAAGTGGGTTGAGCTTGTGGCGCCGGACCATGATGCGGAAGTAGGGCCGAAACGGACTAAAACTAGTTCGTCTGGAGCGTATAGCACTTCCGCCGGGTCGGATTGCCGCGTTGGATTCGACCTAAACATTGCGGGGGAGGAAACGTCTTCACCGCCGAGGAGGCGGCCATTGGGACGGGACGCCAAGGGGAAAAAACCGGCTGAGGGGGGAGCCGTAAACATCGTCGATCTTGTTGAATCCCTCAATAAATTCAACAAAACCATGGAGGTGGTCTCTAATGACAAAAAGGAAAAAAGTCGAATGAGAGATTTGGACTTCCTTACAAGAGACTTCAGTAACCTAAATCCGGTCGATCAAATGCTGATGGAAAAGCAAAAGGAACGTATCCGAAAGAGGTTGATCGAAGAAGACCAAGCCGAAGAATAAGAATAATGTTTTTTTAGTACTTTAATTTTTATTTTATTTTTAGATATTAATGTGTTTTTTTTAATGTGTGTTTTTTTTAATAATTTATGAGTTTTTTTAATAATACGTTTTTTGAATATATTTATAAAAAAATAAAAAAAAAATCCGCTGGAGCCCCTGCTGGAGCCCCTCCACACCAGGGCCAGGGGCTCCAGCGGGGGCTCCAACACCCCCCTTATCCAGTTTCTTTCTCTGCCACACGTCACATTATTATTGGCTGGAGCCCCCACTCGCGCCCCCGTTAGAGCCCCCCCACACCCCTCAGCCTTATTTTACGACACGATCAACACCTCCACCATTATCATCTTTTAGCCGTCGTTTCAATCTGAGTTTATCAGAACTTGTTTGTGCCCGTTTTATGATTATTATGCTAAATGAGTATTTTTAATCAAGAATTAATTAAACAAAATAAAAAATGAAAACATTTAATCAAAAACGATATAAATAAAACTAAAACTATGGTATAAAAAAATGAAAAGAAAATAGAAGGACGATAGCTTAATGAAGAGTTAATTAAACAAAGTTTGGTTTATAAGAAATGATAATGCCGCTAAAAAACAATCATAATTTATTTTATCAAGTCGTCCTGTCATAATTTCATGTTTGTGTTCGCAAAATCTCCTCGAAGGAAGTTTAATTATCAAAATTATAGAAATCTATCTAACTTTTTATTTCGACTAGTTATTAGCTAGGTTGCGTTTTGGTTTAACTAGCCAGTTAAATCGTCACGTCATGTAATGCCATGTAGGCAGACACATTTTAACTAGCCCACCTTTTAACTAACGTGTTGTGGGTTACGTAGCTTTAACTAGCTAGTTAGGATGGTTGAGGAAATAAAAAAACAAAAAGAAAAAAAGTTTGATTGGTTGTTAGTGGGTGGATCGATCGATCCCAACAAAAATGAGCTTAAAGGTTGCCGTTATGGAGATGGCGCTCCCACCCATAATTCTTGTCAATGTTTAAGCCGGCGCGGCGTTTGGGGCGATCATGCTCATGTCACATGGATGGTGCCATGATACCTATCCATAACATAACTCTTGTTTATGAATTCTGATATATACATGCATGTATGTACATGTAAGTATAATCCACTCATATATGTGCGTGCATGTGTACGTGTTTGAATTTATGTTAATATGTATCATGAAGTTTTTGTTTTTTGAGCTCAGCCATTAAAATTTATACCAAAATAGCATCAAAGTTTGAGCATAAAATCTTGCTCTTTGTAGTTTGCTGTATGTGTGTGGTGACTGGCGAAGGGGAGTGGGAGTGGGACTGGGAGCTAATATATAGAGCTATATAACTGCTATATGTATAATTTTATTTTATACAGTACGTATATGCGTTCAAGATTTATTAAAGGCCCATAGTTTGTTATTTATTATTACTTTCCTTGAATTAAAGGCACCAACAGCTAGATTTATTTCTTGCTCTTTGTAGTTATTTGCTGAATTCTTATATTTAACAGGAAGCCTATAAAAGCTTTCAATGAGTAGATTATAGTTATATGTTAATTAAGGTAAAAAGAACTTGAGAAATTTTAATTATAATTAATTTCGTAGTCTTTTAAGGTCTAGTATGTTTTGGAATCATATTAGATTCTCAGATTGTAATATCTCAATTGTATTTATCGAAAGTCCACTTGAACAATTCAAAACAAACACAAGAACAAATGTGTGAAACATTATGGATTATAATCCGTATAGAGTCAAGCCAAAGACCTTCTCTATATAGGGGATGGACCAACACAGCGCGCCCGTTGGTGATTACACTAATGGTTATAACTGTCAATATTCGTTTGACAAATATATAAGTGGGAAACCACCAACAAAACACCACCAATGGTAACTTAATTAGTTGCCACTAATAGTTCAATTGCCACCAACAACCCAACTTCCAATGGCAGTCAGTTGCTATTGAAGTTCAGTTCTCACAGTTGCTGATGCCGATTGTTTGGCGTTGATTGACCAAATTGCTACCAATCAATTAATAGTATAGTGCTTGGATGTGGATTGTTTGGCGTTGATTGACCAAATTTCTACCGATCAATTAATAGTATAGTGCTTGGACTTGACGATTACTGCTTGGAGCCTTTGACTACGCATAGCATACTCTGCCCCTTGGAACACTTGCCCCATTCCCCCTCTTCCCCCAAACAAGTTAATTGGCGCACGAAGTAAAAACACTCTTGAGCGACCATGTACTCAACAACTTCTACAAACATTTATTTTTATTTCTTTTTGATTTTAAGAAATCCAATTATACTAAAATGATCACGAGAATATTAAAAAATCACCAACATTTAAAGCAACTCTAATGTGCTATAATAATATATTTTAGTTTACTATTTTTTATCAATTTATAAAGGTATCCCGTTCATTCTGTAACTTGCTAGTAGGGGTGTACATGGACCGGACCGGACCGGACGAGAGTATGTCCGTGTCCGTCCGTTAAGCTTTTAACGGACAAACGGATGGTTCACGAACACTCTACCGAACGAAAATTCATGTCCTTGTCCGTCCATTAAGAAATTGAGTTTGTCCGTGTCCGTCCATGTCCGTCCGTTAATATTTTAAACGGACGTTAACGGACAATAATGAACAAACGAACACTAATGGACATTAATAGACAAACAAACATGTGAACATTAATGAACAACGAACACTAATGGACAAATATAAACGGTTACATATTAACACCAAGCATAAATCTAAACAACTTCACATACAAATTAGGAATTACATCATATAACATCCAAATATACTTAACACTTAATATATTAACATAAAGTGGATCATTATAATATAAGAGACATCAAACATGTGTAGTAATATAAAAGTGTTATTAATAACACTAGAAATTTCACAGTTAAATTATAATACTGGATAGATATAAACACTAACGATACTGGGCGGACAGTACCGGACGTAATCGGACGAACGTTATCGGACGTTCACGAACACTATCGAACGGACTTGGCCCTTGTCCGTGTTCGTCCGTTAAGCTTACCGAACACAATTTTTGTGTCCATGTCCTGTTCGTTTATTAAACGGACGAACATAAACGAACTTCTTGCCGAACGGACGCCCGACGTCCGTCGGACGTCCGGTTTGCTTACAACCCTACTTGCTAGAAAAATGTATCAAGTTATATTCGATTTTTTTTTTTAATGATTATTGGATTTTCAACCGTTCGTTTGATGTTCGAAACTATATATACAAAGTTGGACACCGTTATAATTGGTTAGACGCACCACTATATGCAAATGCATCAAAAATCACTATAACGAATTAATCTAAAAGTGAATGAAGCGTTAGGCACGTTATATATGCGTTAAAAAGTTCATTACAACATTGAATCAGACCATGAATATGGTTGCCTTGTTCTAAAGACACATTGTTATTTACATGTGCATCGGAACTCTTTACAAAATCGAACCAAACATAAAAATGTATGCCCTGTTGTAATTGGTATATATATAGGTGCAACATTGTAATTGGTTTGACGCGCCGTTATATATGTGTTCATGCATAAAAAGTTCCTACAAAAAGTTTTAACTTTGTAAATGATACACCATTATATCAGGTTGAACATGTTATATACATTATGGATCAAACTTAATTAAAAGGTAAATGTACCAATGTGATGAATAAGACACACAAGTAAAATAAAACTACGTCATACCTTAATACTTCATGGCAAAACTTATATCAAATTTAAGAGGATTAAAGATATAGAATTTCCAAACATTACTTTTTGAAATAAGTGAAGTATTTTTACAAGTGTTTTTTAAAGACTATTTGAATTGTTGATATGTTACATGGCCAATCTGATCATCTCTATTTTCTTAGTATTGAATCGTGAAATGATAGCCTGATACGATGTTCTTGTATGAAAGACAGTAGATCAGTCTACCCAATCAGTCTTAACGAGAAGACCACCCAATCTCTCATTTTCAAATGAAGTATTTGGGTTCCTTACCTTAACCATTTTTCTTAATCATTGGCTTAAGTATTTTTACTTATATCTAAATGAAACATAAATATATTTTTTAAATGAAATTGGCTGGTTGAATATGAAAATCAATGAAAAGTATTTACATCTAAACGATAAAGAGATAAATTGTCTTTCCCTTTTTGTTCTTTAAAGTATTTACTTTCCGTTTGTTATAATCTTGGATGCTCGTCATCAAATCTGTTTAAATTTTAGTTGATGTAATCAATAGTTATTCATTTATGTTTTCTAAATTAAAAAATTATATATCCTTTTACCTTTCCTTAAAAGAAAAAAAGCTTTTTGTATGATCCTCTTATGTTTGGTTGTTCCTGTTGTGAAAATATTATAACTCTTTTTAGCTTTTCTTAAAACATTATCAATAATTTTATTTGTAAACCAATACTCAGAAGAGGAGAGGGGGGGGGGGGGGGGTCTCCTCACACACCACCTCTAATGATGTGTGTCACATCACCAACCCCAAATCCGTTACATGTGATGGAATTTTACTAGGGGTGATGGTGTGGTGTGATGGTTTGGATTATGGCTCCCTCCACTCTCAACAGATACCTCCCAACGGCTCCCTCTCCTCGATAAACACCCCCTCCATGATGGCTATCACGTACACCACCCCCATCACGCGTGATGGGGGACCGGCGGCAGTGTGCAAATTGCCATCACGCGTGAGCCGGCCTTCTCACGCACCATCCCGCCCCCTCTCACTTCAAATTATGTTCATCTTGAATGATCTATATATCTGCTCAAAGTGTGAAACTTAGGTGAACGAGGCCTAAGTTGTCAAAATCAATATGAATGATTGACATTAATTACGTTTTGAAAAAACTCACTTGGGTATTGTTTATAGTTTCAAACATTGTTAAAAAATAATATGATATATATAGTTATTAAGTGAAAATTTATTAACTTATATGTTATCTATAAGAATAAGAATATATATATGTTTATGAGAGAGAGAGAGAGAGATGATGAAATCTTCATGATTTTGAGTGAAGAGATACGGGAAGTGAAAACTACACATCAAGGAGATGATTATCCATAAGAAAAGGAAAAGGGGTAGCATACATCAGCAACACTATAGCCTACAGTACACTGCTCCTACTTAATTAGGGTTTATCTCCACTCATCCCGTTGGATCCTCTCATCCAACGGCTACAGATCATGTGCCATAAAGAAACCCTAATGAGGCAAGCTTTTAGGGTTAGAGTACAGATTTAGCTCATGCCTAAATCCAATTTCATCAATATTTAAAAGACTTGACTGACAATCAATTACACACAAACTCTTCAACTTTACCCATGTCATGCATATATAATAATATTAAAGACAGAGAGAGAAAGAAATGCAGATAATAATGAAAGGGAAACTACTCATGATGGTAGCATCAATATCAAACAAATAAACCAAATCATAAAAGCTGAAGTTGAGAGAGAGAGAGAGAGAGAGTTGTTGGAAAATGGGGAATGAAACTGCAACAGAAAGCATTCAAGTGATGAAATTAATATTTCCATTTTCTTGAATAAAAATTGTACATCAAGGTTGAAAGAGATGATATATTATTTTGCAGTATATGTTTTGAAAGGGTATTAATGAAATTTCTATTTATGTTTTTTCAGTTTTCATATCCTTGTCTTAATTGGTTAAATTGTAATTCCCTCAAAATAACCTTAAACTAGTTTTGTGTTTAATTGAATAATAATATTGTTCAACGTCTGCCTCGGCCGCTTTTAAAAGGAACTTTTAACGGTTTTTAAACATTATATGATAGATCTTATAACGTTTATAATTACCACATTGGTAATTTTTTTTAACAACGAACATTGAATAAACATGATTAATAGGTGTTAAGTTTTCGAGATATATAAGGTACTAGCTTTAGAAACACGTGTATTACACGGGATAAATTAATGTATAAATCACAATGAATAAGTTAATACAAATAAAAAAAAAGATAATTAAGTCTATTTATATTATGTAAAAAAAATATTACAACTATAATCGTTTTATATCATTAAATATATTTGAATTTTAAATCGAAAATGTGTTGTTCTATTATCGGTATACAATAATGAAACAATGTCACTGGAGGCAACATTTAAAACAATGAGGTGTTTTGATGTGAAAGATGTATCTAAAGTCTTTCACAAAAATATTATACGTTCTATGCCCGGCCATAGACAAAAAAGATAACATATTTTCTTTTTTAATCAGCTTTTATGTTGTCCTTATAAACATATTGTTGTTCAACTATCACAATAGTCTTATAATAAATATAAAAAATGAAAAATTTGTCTATGATTTTTAAGACTAAATATTTGTAAAATAAAATAATAAAAAAATTATTATAGCTTTCTTCAATATGAAGGTGTCTCAAAAAATTAAATGTTACAGTACTCTTTAAACATAAACTCTTTTATATATAAATTTCAATTTTAAAGAAAATATATTTATGACACATAATTATTATACTAATATTTTTTATATCAAATATGTTTAGAATATAATTTATTGTATTAATAATTCAATCCAGAGATTGACCAATTAATATTGTATGTTGAATTTATAATCAATACTATATTTAGAACCAAGATTTTTTTTTTCTTTTCCAAATATTAGACAAGTGATTTTGGAGGGAAATTGATAGTGAGAATTAACCTCAGAGAATTATTATTTTATTTTATTAGTATAGGTAGAGGTAGATAAACATTAATTTTGTAGTTTCTAGGTACAAGAATAAAAATAGTAATAATTTAAAGTAATTACCAAGTATACCCCTATGAAAATACTACTATATCCTTGCTCTTAGATGAGTCCATAGTAGCAAATTAATGGATCCTTGGAATATTTATTTAGAGCCGCCTTGCTGTCTATAAAAGGACTACGGATATTAATTTATAAATAAATGCATAGTGAAAATACACCTTCACCCCAACCCATCCCATCCCCTACCCGATTCCGATTTATTTGTCTTGCAAATAAAACATACATTGCTAAAAGGTGGCAAGACTGTAAGGGGGTGTTTGGTACAGAGAATGAAAATGGAGAGAAAATAGAAATGGAAATGGAATTGTAGAGAAAGAGAATTGGTATGGAGAATGAGAATCATTTCTCTTGTTTGGTACACGAGAAAATAAACAGAGAACTCTACCATACCCAACCCCACCTCCACCCAACCTGACACCACTCACCACCGCAGCCCCACCACCACCAGCACCACCACCACAGCACCACCACCACCGCCCCACCACAGCCCTTTCTTCAACCACAGCCCACCACCACCGGCTGCCGCCACCAAACCCCCTTCTTCAACCACAGTACACAAGAAATTAAAAAGATTCAAATTTTTGGAACATAAGATATAGAAAAAGGAGGCTCAGATCTGTCATCACTGCCTCTTTGGAGATTTTGTGGTGGTAGTTATGGTGGCGATGATGATGATGATAATCAGAAGCCACCTGCAACCACCGCCGATTTCCACCACCACTGTCACCCACCTGCGATCACAATCACCCGACCATCTGAAAACCCTAACCTACCACGAACCACCACTTGAAACCCTAATCTCCGTTCACCCGTACCACCTGCAACCTACAACCGGTTACCATCTCTGTGTTCACCACTGCGAACGGCGGAGACGGGGTGGTGGTTGCAGACTTGGAGACGGGGTGGCGGTTGCAGACTTGGAGACGAGGTGGCGGCCGGAGACGGGGTGGTGGCCGGAGACGGGGTGGTGGCCGGAGACGAGGTGGTGACATGCTATGAGGAGGCTGCTGAGAAATGGATTTCTCTTTGTTTTAAAGAGAAATGGAATTCTCTAGTTTTAGAGAAATAGAAATAGAAAGAGAAATAGAAATGAAAAGTGGAAAACAAACAAAAGAAATATTTATAATTCCATTTCTCCCCAATCAAATCCCTCTACCAAACACCCTCTAAAAGTGTAAAACTAGTTGTATATCTTTTATAAAGTCATCTTAGATCTACACTTTTAAGGCACTAGAAAAGTGAAGGTATTTCCCTCATCAAGATTTTTGACAATATCAAAGAAGGGTTATGAGTCCTAATGATAAAGAATATAATTATCCACTAGATTTAGCTTCATTTAGACTAATGACACTTGTAATTACTTTATCAACCAATAAATGGTATGTTGTGTTCTCAAACACAATAAGGCTAAGGGATATTTGAGTCATTTCGATCCTTATTCGTCACGTTTGCGTCAAGTCAGTTTTTTCTTTATCATTCAACCTCATTCTCCACAATTACATTATTTAATATTATAAATAATTGCAAAAGAAAAACAAAACAAACAACCAAACAAAAAATTGATTAGCTACTGATCCACGTCAGGCTGGTTAGTGCCCTCATTTCACTACTGAAATGAGAAAAAGGGGGTGGGGTGTTCAAATGAGGCCATTGGGGAAATGGTGTGTCATATAAGACCATTGGAGGTTGTCAACTGGTGTATACAGGTTAGCCTTACGGTCTTCGTAGTGGAGCTTGACAAAATGTAGAAGGTCTTGCATCACATTGGCCGATAGTGACACTTTTTTCATTATTTACACGCACCCAATTTAATTAAAATAATCTATAAGTTAAGAAAGAGAGAAAAATTAAAAATAAGTGACGTGGGTGATGGTGATTGGCTGAAACAATTAAATGGTGATGCTTTTTAGCCAAAGCTAGCGCTTGACGCCGTTGATCCGTTGATTCAATCACACTGATGCCATTAACACCTGAAAAAAGCCCATGCATTTTGGTTCATTAGGCGTCTACATCCTTGGGGAGGGGATTAGGGATGCAAACGAGTCGAGCTACTCGTGACCTACTCGAGATCGGCTCGTGAAAAAGCTCGATCAAGCCGAGCTTAAATGAGTTCGAGCCCGAGCTTAAAAATAAGCTCGTTTAATGAATGAGCCCGAGCTTCACTTATCGAGCTCAAGCCGGCTCGCGAGCCTAAATGAGTCTGTCAGTCATATAATTTAACTATATATATACTTACATATATTGTGGCATTCGTCAAAATCGGGTCCCGTTTGTACTCGTTTATGATCCGTTTATCATGTAAACCGACCCGTTTTGTAAATCGAAACTTATGATATAATCAAAATTATGGTTTTTATGTTACAATATTGTTTTACACTTGTTGGGTCTTGAAAACATCCTTTACGGGCCTTAAAACGCGTTAAAATCACTTAAAACGAATTTTGGGGGCCAAACTGTCATTTTTGAAACTTTGTAAAGTATCACTAGACCAAAATGTTCCTTATGTTCCCTTATGTCTCCTTGTTGGTTTTATTGTCCAACGAATCCGAGTTTCAACCCTTAAATCACTTGTTTAACCAAATTTAACTCTTTCTATAAATACAAGGCCATCTCTAACATAAATCCTTGCTCATAAACTCTTTCCTCTCTCAAATTCAAGGATCATACAAGGTTATTTTCATGTTATTGTCGTGTTTGACTTTCAAAGTCAAACTGATGTAGTTTTTGCACTTTAACTAACTTACTAACTCTTATTAATAAGTCAAACTGATGTAGTTTTTGCACTTTAACTAACTTACTAACTCTTATTAATACTCGAATCATATGGCACAACATATATATATAATACACACCCCTTGTTACCTTTGACAGTTACTTATTCGACCCCGGTCGGTTTCGGGCTTCGTAAGGCAAGGCTTCATGTAGGACTTTCGTGGTCCTTGATATATATATATATATACTTATATAACTTGTTTGCACATATTAATCATGTTTAACTTCTGCTCATTTTAGTTTGTTTGTCATATTCATGAAGTTCAATGGTTATAGGTTTGTAGGGAGTAGCCTCAGTTTAACCGTAAATAGTCCAAACCATAAACCGAACTTGTTTACTAGCTTGTTAAATAATTGTTTAAAAATGTTTTTTGTTAGATTTAAATTTCTAAAATCATTTTTATAAGTTTTATGATATTTGGGCATGTGGAAACTATCTATGAACTATATGTGAGATGGAAACCGAACCAAACCGAACTTTCATTTAAAGACTTTATTGTTAACTTTTTTGGTCGTAAAACTTAAGTTTCATCATTTATAAATTATTATACAAGTCATTTGATATTTGGGCATGTGAAAACCATCTATGAACTTATTGTGAGATGGAAACCGAACCGAACCAAACTAAACTGAATTTTACTCGCTCAAGTGTGTTTTTAGCTATCAAGACTTGTATAAATCTTTAAAAATACTTTACAAACTGATTTTAAATATTTTATTAAAGTACTTGGAATGTTGAATCCAACTTGATCTTATAACAAGTTTGGACCGACAAAACCGAACACTCGCTTAACGTGCGTTGTTAGTTCTAAAACAATAGAACTACATATTTGGTTAAGTGTTATTATATTTTTATGAGTTATCTCATAACATTTAATATTTGGAAAGTCGACTTTGGGTTTGATCAGTTATCAAGACTCGAACCAACAACCCGAACACTCGTTAAAACCCGTTTTAGTATCTTTATTATAAAGGGACTTGCATTCTTGCATTTTTACCCACCTTATTACTTAACACAGGTTGAGTTTAGATACTTTAACCAGGTTTCTAGCAAACTTACATTTTTAAAGAATTATTGTTACAATTTCTTAAATAGTTACGTTGTAAAACCTTAAACTTTAATTGTTTACATTTATTACATTTCTTTTAAAACTTTCCTAAAACAACCTTTCTAATACAAGGCTTTTATTTTTATTTAGGCTTTGCTCGTTAGACCCGTTCTTCCGATTACCCGACTTTTTCCTAATCAAGTTTCTTACTTAAAAGTGAGTACTTTCGTATCCCGTTTTTCATCTTTCGTTTTGGGGGTGACATTTCATACATATTCAACTAAATGCTTTATAATTAAATCTTAAACCACAAACGTTATTGTATACTTACTTAAATAATTGCTCGATTTGGTATTCTATGCTTACACAACTATATGCCTATGTGTTTATCGATTTTGGTTGGTGGAACTATAAAATCCTAGTCTATTTGGCAACACCTTATAGCAAGGTGTCGTTAACGTAATGCAATTAAAGATAACTATAAAATCATAGACTATTTGGCATCCCCTTATAACTAGGTGTCGTTAATGTGTTTAGCGAAATCTATTTATCCAAGTTATTGCTATTATTTATTGTTTCGTATACGAGATTTGTGGCTTTTCTTACTATATACTTATATGCTAAAACTTATGAATTGCTCACCAACCTTCGTGTTGATAAACTTTATTTTATGAAATGTTACATGTTTGCATTTAAGTTGATATTGGGAGCTCGAAGAAAACGTCACAAATACCTTTAGGATATTAGCAAAAATGAACAATATATTGATTTGCTATATTTTGTGATGATTATTGTAATGAACAAGTATGTTATGTGATGCTATGGTTTTGAGAAATTAAATGATTTGTTAAATATTGTCGCTTTAAATAGTGTCATGTGCTTATGGGCAATCCGTCGCATCCTGGAATGTTCCGCCGCATTTGATCGGGGTGTGACATATATACGCATATATGTATATATTAATTAATATATATAATGTTATAAATAATAACTAGATAATGTATATATGCTATATTTAAAATTAGTAATGAAAATATAAATATATAAAAGTTAATTAAAAATAGTAAACGACCCGAGCCCGAATCGAGCTTGAGCTTGAAAAAATATTAACAAGTCGAGCCAGGGCTTTAACCAAAGATCAAAACAAGTCGACCTCGAGCTGACGAGCTATGTATATGTTAGACGAGTCGAACTCAAGCCTAGTCAAGCTCGGGCTCAGCTCGGCTCATTCGTAACCATAGTGGGGATTGCCCCTTTATATATGCCCAATAGGTAGCTATTCTTATACCCTCATTATGTTCACTCAATCTCTTGGCATCCATGTTTTAACACACTAGAATAGTCATGGGTGTTATATATGAAATGCTAACACATTGCTTTTCTTTTTTTAACTGCTAATATGTTACTGCTATTACATTACAATTTACACCCACAATTATGTTGTTGTCTAGGTTTAAACTTGGGACCATATTTCTAAAAAGCATCTATCAAATGGGTTAGTCACATTACAATTTACAAGAGAGTCATAGTTTATGGCATATCATATATCATCTTTTGTGAAAAATAAGTCAAAACAACTTAAACACTACGATGCCTAACATCCTTAGGAACATGATTTAATCACAATTAGGACCATAACCACAATTACCAAAAGCATTTTCATAATTACAATTAATGTAATTCTCTTGAAATTAACAATAATAGTTGTTATCATAGAAGTTGTAGGGCTAAGGATTCTTACTTGATTAGTTGTTTGAGAAAATGATCGTTTAGTTGGTGGAACATATTTGAAGTGTTGGCCTTTTCATTTTCAAAAATCTTTATTTTAATTATTCTCAGACTTATAACTTGATGATAAAAAACTAGATATGTTCACATCAACAGGCCTTTCAAATTTTCACAATTATCAATAAAAGTTTCATCATAAATAGTTTCACAATCACTATCTGAAATAACATCAACATTTTCATTCAAAATAATGTGTGAAGTGCCAACATCAACACTTTCACAAGTTACATCACCATCTGAAGATGAAGACAATGTATGTGGGGTAGAAATAGTATTGTTATCATTACAGACATAATTGGCAAATGATTTTAAATTCACATCAGAAACGAAAAGTGAATTGACATTCTATTCCCGTCACGACTCATGTCCTTTTCCACCGACCCACTTTCTTCTACGCAACCTGCCGAACAAGATGAATCACCATTAGAACCAACATGCACTGGCATTTGATCAATTGTTTTTGAAATCGGAGGAACAAATATATTTGGTTTTGGCACATGGACAACTCCACACACCATTTCATCCTCGGGAGGGGTATTGAAACTAAAGTGACGTAGGGATGCGTCGTTGTCATTGATGTCACACCCCAACCTACGGCGGAAATGCCGGGGCGTGAACTGATTGTCTCAACTCTCACGGTTACTATCATGCATTATTAAAAGTTTCGATATCTATTAAATAAATTTCCAAATAACAATCATCCATACAAAATCCAAATAAATGAAGTACATATATTAATCAATAACAATATGTCTCATTAAGTTTCTTCTAGCATAAAACCTTAAGTGATCTTGTACTTCAGTTACTTCACAACAAACGATAACCTGCATATGCGTTGAAAATAGATTGGTTTTGTCCACACAAGGTTGAGTGAGCAACACACCAGTTAAATTTTCATATAGAAAATAAGTAATTGCAACAAGTCATATGAGGATAAAAAATCAACCAATGAGCAAGTATAACTGAGATGTCGAGAAGCACAAAGCTATAACGACTAGCGTATGATCATACTATTATGAGATTATGTTGGACCTCTCCGAATTTGGTTCACATAAAGCATATAAGCACAAAAACAAGTGAGGTATAAGTTGTTAACACATAAGACAATAGTTGCAGTTTTGTGTATAAGTATATATGAGAAATACAATCTACGCATATGTCCCCAAAACGTGGAAAAAGAAGTAAAATAGGGGAATGTGGTACTCACCTCAAAGATGAACAAAAGCATATTAAGATAATGATAAGACGGGAAAAGTC
The DNA here is from genome assembly GCF_021521415.1 of Bidens hawaiensis. Lineage (NCBI taxonomy): Eukaryota > Viridiplantae > Streptophyta > Magnoliopsida > Asterales > Asteraceae > Bidens > Bidens hawaiensis. The sequence continues at coordinate 156,555 of NW_027492360.1, read as the reverse complement.
ACACGCAAATGTTAAAGCCTAAAAGAAACGAGAGTAACGAATACGCTTAAGTATAAGGTTTAATTACGACAATTAGTTAATCAATAACAAAATGATATAATATTATATTTATATAAGGATTTATTATATAAACTATTGTTTTTGACTTAGGAAAACATACTTAATAATTATTATTTGTAATTGTATAACCATATAAAATTTGTTTAATGTGCTTGTAAGTTTTCTTAAAATGTTTCGTTTCGAGGATTGAGTCTTTTTGAAAATAAATTTGTACATATTTTAAATTTTCACAAATTTAGGGGGAGAAAATTAAAAAAATTCAAAAAGTGTGTGTGTGTGTGTGTGTTTATTATTAGAAAAATAGTTGATTGTGTCTTTCAAGATTCACTCTCGCTTAAAATTATGTCGGTTGTTCAAGTTTGAGGGACATATACTTGTATATGTTTGGTCCGGTAATCTACTCGTAGGTTCACAGGATAGCCATTTACCTAAAGACTGAAAGCATCTGGGGCGATGGTAATGTGATTTGTGTTTTGATTTCTTTCAATTAAAATTATGTCGGTAATTCTAAGCTGGAGGGACATGTATTCTCATATGTGTTTGGTCATATTAACCACTTGTGATCATACGGGATAGCCATTTACCTGAAAGCTAAAGAGTAACCGGGGTGACTGAGTTCTTAACATGTGTGTCTTCTGTAACTCTTTGGGAAATGATAGGACTATTAGGTTGGCAACTTTCTGAAGCTTCAAAATATTTTTAAATGAAAATGGATCCAAGTTTTGAAAAATGATAGAAAATTGTTTTTGTGTGCCTAACGGGTGAAGTTACTAAGCTTAAAAGGCTCTAGAACAGTCATTGATTTGTATGGTATCTTTCAATGATGCGTAAAAGTAGAAGTGATATAAACTAAATATGTTGAACTTACTGTGCGGTGATAAGACATAATGACAGGATTATGGTGTTGAGATTAGTACTAGGAGAGGAAGTAGTGGCAGTAGTATGCGCCTACGCGCCTCATGTAGGCTTAGGGGACCAGGAAAAGAGAGAATTTTGGGATTGCCTGGACGCAGTGGTAGGGGGCATACCTAGGGGTGAGAGGATTTGTATAGGAGGTGATTTTAATGGACACATTGGTAAGGCTAACGATGGTTTTCAAGCCGTACATGGGGGTTTCGGTTTTGGTGAAAGGAATGAGGCAGGAACAGAACTCCTAGAGTTTGCGGTGGCCCATGACCTAGGAATTATAAATTCTTATTTTAGGAAACAAGACCCTCAGTTGATCACTTTTAGCAGTGGCGAACGCGACACGCAAATTGACTACCTTTTAATGAGGCAAGGAGACCGACGTTGGTGGAAGGATTGCAAAGCCATACCTGGGGAGACAGTGGTGGCTCAACATCGTCTGCTGGTAACAGATATAGGCTTCAGAAATAAACTGACTATTCGTGAGAAGAAAGGTACACCTAGAATTCGATGGGGAAATTTGAGGGACGAAAATCTCCTACTGTTTAAGGATAAACTCAGACTGCAGACGCAGGCTCGACTGAATTGGGACTCAACTCTTATATGGGAAACTATGGCTACAAAGATCATCCAAATAGCAAAGGAGACTCTCGGGGTCACAACAGGAAAGGCAGGTGGGCATAAGGAGTCTTGGTGGTGGAACGAGGCTGTACAAGATAAGATAAGGGACAAACAAAGATGTTTTAGGGAGCTTATGAGGTGCACGAATGAGGAGGAGCGCACAGAATTGAGAGAGACCTACAAAACGGCCAAGAGAGAGGCGAAGAAGGCAGTGGCGGAAGCAAAGAACGCGGCTTATAAACGGATGTATGAACGTTTAGAAACAAAAGAGGGGGGGACATGATATGTTTAAGATTGCCAAAGCCAGGGAGCGTAGAAGGTAAGATCTAGGGCCAGTGAAGTTCATAAAGGATACAGATGGGCATGTACTAGTCAAGAAGCAGGACATCAAGCTAAGATGGCACACCTATTTCCACAACCTTTTCAATAATGGGAGAGCTTACCAAGAAGAACATGAAAACACAACCTCCCAACGACAACAACCGAATAATGGCTATTGCTGACGGATAACACGAGAAGAGGTGCAGACTGCACTTAGGAGGATGGGAAAGGCTAAGGCGGTTGGCCAGACAACATACCCATCGAGGTGTGGAAGTGTCTGGGAGAGGAAGGAGTCATGTGGTTAACTACCCTGTTCAATATTATCCTTAAATCTGGTAAGATGCCAGACCAATGGAGGAGCAGCGTTGTAGTTCCTATCTATAAGAACAAAGGAGACGCCCAATGTTGTGGTAACTACCGAGGAATCAAACTACTAAGTCATACTATGAAACTCTGGGAAAGAGTGATTGAGGTTAGACTTAGACGAGAAACTCAAGTTACGGTGAACCAATTTGGATTCATGCCGGGGCGTTCCACCACAGAGGCAATACACCTTATAAGAAGATTGATGGAAAAATATCGGGAGAAGAAGCGTGACCTGCATATGGTGTTTATTGACCTAGAAAAAGCCTACGACAGTGTGCCACGACAGGTGCTTTGGGAGTGCTTAGAGGGTAGAGGAGTACCCAGGAAATACATAGAGATAATTATGGATATGTATACCAGGAGTGCAACAAGTGTCCGTGCGCCAGTGGGTGATACTGATTTCTTCCCTGTAGAGGTAGGTCTTCATCAGGGGTCAGCGCTGAGCCCGTTTCTTTTTGCAGTAGTCTTGGATGAGTTGTCAAAGTCGATTCAGGGGACGCTCCCATGGTGCATGATGTTCGCATACGATATTGTGTTACTTGCTAAGAGAAAACAAGATCTAAACATGAGACTTGAGGAGTGGAGAACAGCCTTAGAGACAAAAGGTTTAAGGATTAGTCGATCTAAGACGGAGTACCTCCACTGTGCTTTTAGAGGGGTAAATGACAATGAGGATGCGCAGATTACCATTGAAGGGCAGGTGGTCCCGCAGGTAACGAAGTTCAAGTATCTAGGATCATTTGTTCAGAGCGATGGGGAATTAGACAGTGATGTGACCCATCGAGTTCAGGTAGGATGGGGTAGATGGAAAGCAGCCACAGGTATATTGTGCGACAAGAGTTTCCCAACTAAACTAAAGGGAAAATTTTATAGGGTTGCAGTTAGACCTGCAATGCTATATGGAACAGATTGTTGGGCCATCAAGAAGGCACAAGTGCGGAAGATGGAGGTAGCATAAATGAGAATGCTACGTTGGATGTGCGGGCACACAAGGTTAGACCGAATAAGAAACGTCGTGTTTCGGGTGAGATTAGGGGTGGCGAACATAGCAGACAAGATAAGAGAGTGGAGATTGAGATGGTTTGGACATGTGAAGAGAAGACAAACGACGAATCCTGTTAGATCCATAGAAAACATTACTATAGAGGGGAGAAGGGGTAGAGGCCGACCTAAATTGACTTGGGATGAGAGGATTAAGCATGATTTGATAGACCTAAACCTCTCCGAGAACATGGTTGAGGATAGGAATTCTTGAAGAAGTAGAATTAAAGTTAAGGATTTTTAGGGAGAAAAGAATACCTTAGGGCTTCTATTTACCTTATTTTAGTCACACACCATAATAATATTTTCTCTACATAAATTGTATTAATATCATTATTATTGTTATTATTATTATTACTATTATTATTATTACTTTTGAACTCTGATTTCCTTTGTATTGCTTCATACATATGTATGTTAGAGCCGAGGGTCTCTCTGGAAGCCACCTCTTTATTCATGTGGATAGAGGTACGGTGTGCCTACATCCCGCCCTCCCCAGACCCTACTTATAGCTATGCTATTGGTGGGATTTTACTGGGTATGATTGATTGATTGATTGATTGATTTGAACTTACTGTGCAGAGTCATTTTGAAGAAATGTGCATGTCTCCATATACATCTCTCCGAATTATAGGCAGAAAAGAAATTAGCCAGTCATACACGAGCCCGTTAGTGTCTTGATCACCAAAAATATTGTGCTATCTTACTGTAGTGATCTAAATTCGGGACTTACATGTGATTGTTATTTAAAAAAAACATTGAGTAGTTAATTATGTATATAATTTGTGCTGTTATCTTTCAATAAGCTTAAAGTTTTATCGCTTTCTAAAGTTTTGATCAAGCACTAGGGGGTTGGAGTCAATTTGGGGTGATCTGGGGAAAGCCAAATGCGCTTTGAGAAGAGAGGAAACATCACAGTTCCATAAGTGATGTCCATCTAAGCTTTATTCCCCAACTGAATCTAATCCATATCACTGATGCGATGAAAATCATGCTAAGTCTGTTATACCTGCCGTCAACCTGTTTCTTTATGTCATAATAACAGTGAACATGAATCCTTGTGAAAGTGCCTTAATCAATAAGATTCCATGTTCGGATATTTTCTTAAAGGCGGAAATTTTATCAAAAACTGAAATTTGATCCCAATATTTTGCAAAATTCAAGAAAACTGGTGTTTTGTGTTATTTTTGTTTATTTTTTATTTTTCATTTTTGTTTTTATCTCGAAATTACTCTCCTCGAAACATGCGTTCAAATTGGGTTTTCTTTAAAGTGGTTGAATTCCTTTGGGCCTTGGTCTAGTTTACTGTTTTATTAAAACATGACTTTGGGCTCTCTGCTTCCTTGGCCTCGTCTGGTTGGATTTTCTTTTGGTTCTCATGGGTTCTCGGCCCACCATTATGATGACTAGGCTAGTATGCCTGGGTTTTTGTGGGTTCTCGGCCCATGATGTTTGGGGTATAAATGGATTCTTAACCTCAATTATTGCTATTATTTTCAAAATCAATTGATGTCATCAATCAATCTTTATCTCAAAAGATCTAGCCGAAAACCCTAAACTTTTGATATCTTGATCAAGATTAATCATGCGTTAGCCTCCTTGTGCTCGTTTACAGGTAATAGATCTATGGAGGATGTAGTACTACACCACTGTAATAAGTCTTAGTAAGCTTGGTTGAGATGAGATGTCAATGTTTGACCAGACCTTGTTCATTGATTCAGATGATGAACTTGTATTGTTAGGACTGTGGGACTTGGTTGAGATCATTGTGGTGGCCTTGAGATTTTATTGCAGGTTTAATGGCGGATTGGAGATTTCGGCCTTTTGGAGAAGACGACACGAATATCAAGGGAGAATCCAAAGGGTTTTCTGTTTCTAGCTTGACCGAAAACCCATGGTCAATCAAGGGTTCTCGGTTGACTTCGTTGACTGAGATGTCTTGTCCTTGACCAAGAACTCCTGTTCTCGGTGGGACTGGACAAAGAACATGTCCCATTGACTAAAAACTCTCCTTGTGACCATCTGTGGATAGAAAACACATGTCATGAACCGAAAACCATTAAAATACTTCATTAAATCCCATTTTGGTCCTTATAATTTGCTTTTGTCACAATTAGTCCCTAATGTTTGAAAAATTAGAATTTGTTCTATTAAACTAATGGTTGTCATCCAAGTTATGTAAATACTTACTAACTTGACTCGTTTGCTGCAGTAATTGCTGATCAAGCTCCTTTAAAGTTCGTTGACACTCACAATATAGCAGGATATTTGTTTGATCCTCCTCTAGCACACAAGGAGTTCAAGTCAATGATCGTTGGCTTAAATACTTGCAAGATTTCTCATGCCTTACGAGAAAATCCTGTCATTTGCAAGCAAATGATCACAGACTTCTGGAACAATGCCTCGATCAACCAAAGAGGACTAGGTGGAGTTATCTGTATAGACTCCAAAGTACAAAAGAAGCTGGTCGTCATCACATAGGCCATCATACGGGAGATTCTTTTATTTGGGGATCAACCTGATTACCCAACGGAATACACGACTGCTGCTGTCTCCGAGGTTCTTACAAGAATGGGCTACGAGGGATCCTATCCTCCAGCGATCAAGAAGCTATTCCACCCGAACTGGAGATTTCTGATACACACATTCTTTACGTGTGTGTCAGGACGAAAAGGAGGTCCCGATGAGATTAGCCACACGCAGATGTCGGTTGTGGTTGCTCTGATCATGGATTGGAATTACAAGTATTCCAAGTTCGTTCTCAATGAGATGTTGAGCAATTAAAATATAATCAATTAAAATACATGAAATAACACATATACACACATGACTTATAGACGACCATCACCATTCCAAGTGTACGGTAATGAAATCAACAGCTTGTAGTTACTCTCTGACATACCAGCACTTTTCATCCTTGTAATAAACTTCTCAAATCTTCCAATGAGATTTTCAAAAGTCCCCTCCTTAAACATGATTGAACATGTTGAATTTTCATTTCAACATTTCTTTTCAGTTATTCCTCATCTTCAGATTGTCTTCAAATTTCTCAACCAAGGTAGCCCAAAGTCCTTTGGCAGTGGTGTGTTCTCTCAATGTTTGAGCTATATCAGCAGATAGACACACACGTAATACACCATAAGCCTCTTCATCTTCAAGAAGCAGTTTCTTATATTCATCCCCATAACCTTCAAGAGAAGTATCAATGGGTCCTTTAGGTGTCAAGGTTATAGACTTATGAGGTCCGTTCTCAATGGATTTTGGGAGAGCATAATCGGTCATTCTTATGTAGTTCCCAAACCTCCAGGACCCGCTATGCATACCGGTCCGGGTTGCACCATTTAGCCTGTTTTCTAAAAACCCAGCCGGTCTACGTAGTTTGTGGTCGGGTCGGACCTAGTGACCCGCCAGTTAAACCGGTAAACACATTTTTTTTCTTTTCTTTTTAATTTTAATAAGAAAAATAATCAAAATTTGTCTGAAATCCAACCCTGGACTATTCTATCTCTTATTCTCCGCCTACCTTGGGCCGACTTCCGACTGACCAAGTTTCCGTGTTGATAACGACATGTACCAAACGTATTTTGGTGGCTTGAATGTTAAATGCTGACTTTTGCTGTATAGAAGAATGATGGTTAAAAATAACTTGAAGGAAAAATAGATTATGGAGACGGTGGTGGCCGGCGTCGCTGAGTGTGTGGCTGCTGGTTTGCTTTAGCATCAGAAACATATTATGGTAGGTTTTATGTTTAGAAATAAGACAGAATTACAAATTTTGTCCTTTAAAATAAGACGAATTACGGTTCGTGTCCTTTTCTAAGTTTCCTTGCAGGCGGTGTACTTTAAACTTTTTTTTCCTACAAGTTTTGTCCTTTACACTAACTGGGTTAGAAAAAGTCAGTTAAGTATGACATGTGCCAGACATGTGATGGGCATAATTGTAATTTTAATAGGGGAATGTATTATATATATTTTCTTTTCTTTCTCTCTTCTTTCTCACTAAGCCACCACCATCACCATAAATTCCGGCCACCATAAATTCCGGCCACCTCGTTGCAGATTCCATTCAACCCGGTTTTCCGGTGGCCTTTCCGGCAGCCTGTTTTCCGGCCATTAATCTTTTCCGGCAAACGCTGCTGTTACTATATCATTATTAGAGTGTTGCTGCTATTGTTTTATACCATCTCAGCCACACCACAACCGCACCACCGTCGCCGCCGCCACCTGCTGTTGTCGTCCTTTCCGCAGCCGCCGCCGCCGCTGATTCACACCTCCGCAGCTCCAGCCACTGTTGCTGCAGCTGCTGGAGCTTGTTTGTTGCTCCCGTTCGTTGCCGCCGTCGTGAGTTGCAACCAACACCAGAAGTATTTGAGCTCATTGATTGTGTCGTTCATCTAGCTCCGATTCGTTAGATCTCGGTGTTTTTCCCGGTTTTGATAATCGAGGTATAAATCTAATCTATAATCTATGGTTGTTTGATTTTTTCCGGTGGCCTTTCTCCAGATCTGGTTCGAGTTCTAACTGTGGCCGTCGGGGTTCGTTGAACAATCGGTTTCGATCTGGGTTTTGTTCAAGCCATTTAGGATTTCGGTCCCGTCGAAACCCGTCTACCCGAGCCTCTGCAACGGCCGTGCTTCCTTTAATATTTTGCAATTCAGTATTATTATCTGAATTATTTGTAGATCTCATGTTACTGTTATTTTTATAACAGAAGTCGTATTAATATTTATGTAAAATTGTAATACTTTAGCTATATTAGAATAATGTTATAATAATCAAGTGCATAGTTATAATTAGATGGTTCTTGTGAGATGGAGAGGAGGTGGTGGTGGTGGGTTGAATGGAATCTGCAACGAGGTGGCCGGAATTTATGGTGGCCGGAATTTATGGTGATGGTGGTGGCTTAGAGAGAAAGAAGAGAGAAAGAAAAGAAAATATATATAATACATTCCCCTATTAAAATTACAATTATGCCCATCACATGTCTGGCACATGTCATACTTAACTGACTTTTTCTAACCCAGTTAGCGTAAAGGACAAAACTTGTAGGAAAAAAAAGTTTAAAGTACACCGCCTGGAAGGAAACTTAGAAAAGGACACGAACCGTAATTCGTCTTATTTTAAAGGACAAAATTTGTAATTCTGTCTAGAAATAAAGAATACATGTTATGGTAGGTTAAGCAAGAGGAATGGGCATTTCATATAGTTAGGTTGGGCTTTAGCATCAGATCCCAAATAACGTGTGCGTGATGTTTGGTATTTGGAACATAAAAGTGATGGTTGCAAACTTACAATTGTAAAAACTAAAAAGGAAAAACCAATACTACAACTAAAAAATGTCGTTAAAAAAATTATTAGCATAAATTCTTAATTTTTATTCACTATATATGCATAATTATATATAAATATATATATTTAAATTATTTATATCTTCATCCGGGTCAAACACCGGTCCGCCCTCCCGGGTTGGTCCGACCATTGACCCGGTAAGGCATCCGGGTCGATGTCCGGGCCAGGTTTGAAAACATTGCTTTGGAGGTTTTGTGGTGGATTCGGCCTCATTTTCCAACATTAGACAACTTTTCAACATCTCGGGATCGTTTGCGATCTTCTTCAACAAGTTTGGAATGAAATAGATGATGTCCAGATGCTCCAAGTATAAATGGTTCGGGTATGTGTTGAATCGAATCGAATTCAAAAGGAATCCAATCGAATAGGTAAACGGATCGAATCGAATAAAAAATGAATTGAATCGAATTGCAAATTGAATCGAATCGAATAGAAACTCGATTCGATTGGTTTGAGATTTCGATTCGAATGGTTTAAATCTCGATTTGATGGGATTTTCCAGAATGTACAATTTTCACTTTGTGGACGAATGTTCACACAAGTACACTTTTTCCATTTATGGAAACTCGATTAATATAACCAAGAACCCGATGAACACTTTGCTGATCTTTAAACACAACTTCCAAGCTTAACCAAACAATCTTCTTGAATCCAAACACTTTCAAGAACACACAAACACACATTTTCAAACCTGAATACCTTTTGTAACACTTCAACACACTTATTTCAAGCTTGTAAGCACACCTACAACTACAAGTTAACCCGAAAAACCACTTTAACACTTGAAAACAAGTCTTAAACACACGAACAAGACCAAAATCCACGGTTGTAACCCAAGAACTACAATTAGTATAGTCGAAAGCTCTGATACCAATTGTAGGTCATAATAGCGGATCAAACAACTAGTTATTGACTCAATCTAATTACAAGTTAGCGGAAATCACATGTAGCCAACCAAAATCCCGGATCTTAATTGTGTTGTTATTACCCGAAATAGAAAGGAAAGGGAGAGAGTGGAGATAGCAGGTGAATGAATAAGAAGAAGATTTTGCAAAAGGCTGTGACTAGTATGTGCATGCTTCACCTTATATATGTGAAGGCATGTCATACTACGCTTTCATTAGATTGGCTCAATGGGCTCTAAATACATGGCATCGGGCCCAAACATACAATAAATAAACCGACAAGCAAATAAAATACATTGTGAATAGATCAAACAAATATAAAAGACTAATGTACAAAACAGGGCCCCGCATGGAGCATAAAGGCTTAATAAATCAACATTGACACAATTAGTCACGGATAGAACTATCTGCGCCGTATAAGGTACGATTGATTTGATTGTCGTGGGTTTTCGGGTACCTTATCCGCCATGTATAGACCTATCCACGACGGATCGGGTACAACATAAACGGACGAAAAAAAGACAAAACTCCTCTGTCTGCCGCGTATAGGTCTATCTACGGCGGATTGAGAGGGTGTCTCCCAAATTCCTTGGGTGCCCCTAGCAGGACCCTATAGATGAGATAAAAGGATGACACTTTAATATCGGTCAAATACACTTTTTTAATAGTGTTTGGAACTACCCTTAATATTCGAATGAGTCTTCCTGAGACAGTATGTCAATCGTCCATACTGATTTTCACGGTTCATGCGTGACTCACCTAAGAACACTATCAAGAAGGAAACACACACTATCGTGAACCCCCCCTTCCCGAGTCAAGTTTCGAATATAAAACCTCAAGAATTCCAAGCACTAACCATTATTCACATGTCATTGGATCATAAGGTCAATTAATTCGATGTAATTATAATCATAATTGAACTATAAAATTCGATTATAAGAAAAATCATAAGCACGAATAAATAAAGACATATACGGTTATACGTTAACTGAAAAAGTTAATATAGAATTATAGATAATTCAATATTTGTTACATGAGCCTGTCAATATCTCTCTAAGGGTATGTGTAGTGGAGGGGCTATAATTGGGGGCGAATTGTGACACGTGGCGCCCAGTCAGCATGGAGTGGAAATTTGTTTTTGGAGTGTAATGGTGTAGGGACTACAAGTTGGGCCCACAATGTTTTTTTTATTATTTTCTTTTTATAATTAAACTAATTAAATAAAAACCAATTTATTTAAATAATTAAATAAAAATGCATTAAAATTAAAAAGAAATACAAAAAAAAAACATAACTAAAAAAATACATAACTAAAAATATTAAAAAACATAACTAAAGAAAAAAAAACATAACTAAAAAAGAAACTAATATCCGTAATATTCGCGCATTTTTTCACGTCGGTGTTGCATCAATAATTCGGCATCCTCGTGAAACCCCTCCGCTTTGAGGGATTCGTAGTCGTCTTTCATTTGTTTTAATTCGAATGTCTGGTTCAGCTTTTCTTGTTGTTTGTTGGATGCTCGAATGTCGGCTCCAATTACGGTGGCATTGGTTTCCAAACGACCGACCAACTCGTTTATTTCAACGGGCTCCGTATTGAATCGTGTTGACGACGAACCTTCCCTCTTATTTTTCCTCGATCTCCCGTGTGGTCGAGGCAACTCCTCTACCTCATCTTCGTCAGGTATATTCAAATCATCGGCTAAATTGACCATGTCGTTGGCTCGATTGCGAACAATACGTTTTACCAAAAAGAGGGAATTGGTAGTTCGGTTGGCTCGATTGCGAACCATACGTTTGACCAAAAAGAGGAATTGGTAGTTCGGTTGGTTCGGTTGGCTCGATTGCGTTCCATACGCTTGACCGAAAGCAGGGAGTTGGTAGTTCGGTTGGTTCGGGTTGTTTCTAGGATTCATTTTGTTTATTTTTTTGTAAGAATTAGGTATAATTTGTGTATAAAATGGATATAAAATGGAGAAGAAGGGTGTATGTTTATATATATATATATTGTATAATTTTTTTTAATTTGACCGTTTCACAACGGTCATTTTATTAATTTATTATTATTTTCTTCTTCAACGGGGCGACAAATATATCATGCCCCCGCTCATTTTCGCCCAATTATCGCCGGAGGGGGGGGGGATGCGGTGTTCCACCAAAAAATCGCTCATTTTCGTCTTAAATTCCCGCCCAGTACATAGAGCCTAATATAGTCTTTCACTTTTAATCTTATAAATCATTTGCCACGAATAAAAGAAATACCTTATAGATAGCACAAACTAGATAGTTTGTGATTAGTTATCTATCCATGTGGGCCATCGGATCACTGCATTCTGATTCTCTTTTTAGTTTTTAGGCTTTTAGTCTTTTAGCATAGGAAATGTAACTCCTAACTCCGGAAATTTACACAAGTGCCCTTAGGAAATTTACAAAGGCAAAATAAACCTCAAAAACAATTATATTCTTTGAAATAAACTAAATAGGAATTCTGTAGATCGTTGTAAATTTTGTAATTAGAATTAATCGAGATCAGATTCAGTTGTACTTGAATTGATCAGTGCGTTAGAATAAGTAAATCAAACTAAAATATGAATAAGAAGCAAACACGTCGTGACCGATTTTATTATAACTAAATTGTGATTACACGGATACCAGCTTCACCTCAACCTTAGCTCAACTTATAAGCACAAATCAGATCTATTTTATTTGTACAAGAAGGTCTAATAGATCATGAGACTATCATGAACTATATATACAAGTCTGAAATTACTGATGAGCTAATGTTTGAAAACGACATCTTCCTATCTTTACGAATAATGTTACATTAACGGCCCTTATTACAATATAAATAACTAGGCTACTGACAAATGGGAACAATTGATATGATATATACAAGTTTTTCTTCAAAACAATTCTTTCTTCATCAACAGTTCTTCAATCTTCAGTTGTTCTTTGTAGGTAGAAATTCTTCTTTAGGCATTGTCATTTGAGTAGACACTTCTTTTATAGCTTATTCTTTTATTAAGAAGAATAACTGATTTTGCATATTAGTTCTTTGCCCTGGTGCAACACTTAGGTGGACAGAGGATTCTTCACCGTTCAAATAATCCTCTAGTGCAACAATAGTTCATATGGTCATATAATCCTAATCCTCTAGTAAACAGTTCAAGTGGGGCAAAGGATTCTTCGCTTGGACAGATCATCCTCCAGCAGTGTATTCGTTGTTCATCATCATCATCATCATCATCGTACTCAGTATATCCCACCAATAGCAATGCTATGGTAGGGTCTGAGGAGGGTAAGATGTAGACAGCCTTACCTCTATCCCATAGGGATAGAGAGGCTGCTTCCAGTGAGACCCCCGGCTCGATAGTAGTTTTGAATCAAGCCTTGGACATAAGACACATAACACTCAATCATCGGGACACCGGCTGATTGGTGCATGTGCCCTTGTCTTTCGGCTATCAACGCCACCACATGATGCCTGATTAACCTTCCGCCACTTTTAACGTTATTTTCACGTGATTAGTAAAATAACGTCAAAATTAGTGCAATTTTACTTTTGCCCACCCAAGGGTTCACACATATATACATTATATGTGCGCACCGCAAGCATGGCGTTATTCGTTGTTAACATGTTGAAATAAATACAAAAAGATTTCCTTTTGGCGATCTTACATCGGAGGTCAAATAAATAATAAATTTTACATCTTTCTCGTGTAACCTCATATTTACTGTATTATAATAACGTGTTGAAAGTTTGCCATGCGTTTTGGGTACAAGGGTAGCTCAACAATAAAGTGTCCAAGTGGTCGATCAAGGTATTGGGCTTCTTATCTTGGATTTTTTAGATTTAATGCATGTTTGGGATTGAGTTCGAAAACTACTTATTGACTTCTTGGTTTTTTCAAAAAAACATTTTGAAAAACCAGGATCTGTGGCAATTTTTAACATTTTCAAATAGCTAGTAAAAAAGATTGACTTTTGTGTTTGCCAAACACTTTTTTAAGTCAACAAGTTGTTTTCAAACTAAATCTCAAACATGCTATTATTTTATCTTTTGTAAAATGCCATTAAACTTGATTGTTTAAATGTAATAGGTTGGTCTAGTTTAACATGAAAACTTTTTTATTCTGTACTAAATAACCAATTTAGTATTTGTTAACATGGTTATCCATGATAGACTTTTGTTAAAAATGATAGCCCAATGTTTAGACCAAATTAACCTCGTTTCAAAGTAAAATTCTAACATAGTTTGAACCGGTTTCCGTTAATATCTTTTTATGATTTATCAAATTATAATAGTAATGGTACGTGTGTTACAAATGTGAAGATTGTTGGAATATGCTTCCAAAAGCATTCACATCAATTCATCATCTTTAAATCTAAAATTATACTAAAAAATTACTGTATTTATTCTTTACTTCCAATTAAATGATATATTTTATATTTTTTTTTCTCTCCTTCACTTACAACCACTTTCAAAAAATATTAAAAAAAATTATGAGATGTAACAGAAAATTTTCAAATATACAGAAAAATCTCTGTATTTTTTCTCCTCTAATCACGACACTTTAAATCGCTCACTAAATTATAAAAGACTCCATTCGTATGAGGGTCTGCCAAATATAAAATTAAATGGAAAATTCTATCTTATTGCTAATATTGTCCATATCAGTAATGGGTCACTACGAATGGGGTTTGGTAGTAATTTTATTTGGCAATACTGGTTCAACAACTATGTATGATACTTAGAAATTAGTTTTTCTAATAAGGGGTTCATTTACAAATTATAACTTATATTTTCTGTTAATAAGAAATCGCCAGTAATATTTATAGCAATTTCATTTTCTTGATATCTAATTTAATTTATTAAAGAAATATCAAGTAATAAAACAATTCATTTTCTTTTCTAAAGTTTGTTGTTTGTTGTTTGTTGTTTGTTGATGTCTAAATTGAATCAACTCAGAGATTCATTTTTAACAAATGGCATCAAATATTACGTCATCACGTATCTACCTATACTATTAAAGTAAAATCATTTTTTCACATGTCATTCAACTAAAGTAGCCAACTAAGATGCTAACTAATATTATTATCATTTATAATATTACTAACAAAGTTACAAATAAACTTTAAATGTTGTATTAAATGAGATTTTAGATATTTAGAAATTATAAAATTTTATTTATCATTATTTATATCTTATGAATCTATAAGGTGTATTACGTATATTATTAAATTTAACTTTTTTATTATACTTTTTAACCATCCATGTATTACACAAGACTAGCCCATGATAGAGGCATATATACGTCTTTTACACGGTAGGTTCCAAGTTTAAATATGTGTAGGATAGTTAGTTTAGAATTATTTGTGTAAAGTATATGTATAGGTAGAAATCAATGCCTCTTTGATGATAAAAGTAAACAAAACCCCCTAATTTTTCTAAATATAAACACATTTATAAACACTATACAGTATATGTATAGGTGGTCATTCTCAATCTCTCTCTCTTCATATCCTATGTATTCAATAACACATTTAAAAACACATCATTGTCACACATGATTTTGTAGCATTCATTCCACTTAATCAAGAATCTTCAAGGCTGCAATATAATTTCCAATCTCAAGCATTGGGAATCTTGAATACTGTTACAAATTCGAAAGAACTATCTAGGAAAAACCATCAAACAATCAGATTAAACTATAAGTTAGCAACCTAGGCTTTTGTTCACATGAGAGTACTTGGATGGATCCAAAATACATAACTTTTAATGCATGGTGTATAATTTGGCTAGATCAACAAAATTGCACACAACATACATGCATCATAAATTGTACATGATATGATCATATATGCATTTGAGATATTATTATTAGACAGAATTACAAATTTTGTCCTTTAAAAAAAGCCAAATTACGGGTCGTGTCCTTTTTTAAGTTTCCTTGCAGGCGGTATCCTTTAAACATTTTTTTCCTACACTTTATGTCCTTTACGCTAACTGGGTTAGAAAAACTCAGTTAAATACCCTCACGTGAGGCGCATGTGAGGGCATTTTTGTCTTTTCGCCTGTACCTGCAGATTAAATACAATATACCTTTATTTTTAAAAACAAAAAACCCTCTCCATCACCATCTCCACATCTTCCTGTAGCTTCTTCAGCCTCCATAGCCGCCACCAACAAGCAACCACTAACCCACCACCAGCTAAGTACGCCGCCAGGCGCTACCACACCACCATCTAGTACGCCGCTGCCACCATCAAACCCCACTGGCCGCCAGCGGTCTTTCTCCCCCCCTCTCTCTCACACACACACACACTTGTCGGAAAAACGTGGACCACCTCCGGCTGTGAGGACTTTCAAAACATCACCAGCTACCGTGAGGGGTAATATTTTGTACGAACCGCAATACCAAAATCATCCATAGTCAACCCCTAACCCCATCATCAATGAATCACAGATCTACAAATCCGCGTATATAAATCATAGATCTGCAAATCGATTTTCCCTTCACCTGACTTTCTTTCTTCTTATCAAAATGGTATTAGTTTAAGGCAATGGTGGGTGTCCGACCATCAAAAACCTCATCGTGCATCATCTTCATTTATCACAGCAGCGGATCCTTTAGATCCGGCCCGAATTCCGACTCTATACCATATCTAAATGCACACCCGGGCTAGCTCCGGACCCATGTCAAACCTCTAGAAGTTGAATCGTCGTTGGTGTGGTTGTGGCGTGGTCATAGTCAACGATGACGGTGGTGGTCACAGGTGGCCAGATTTACTGTTTTACCCGAGATGGGCTTTTGTTTTAGCCAGATTTACTGTTTTACCAGAGATGGGCTTTTGTTTTAGTCGGATTTAATGTTTTAGTGGAGATGGGATTTTTTTGGTCGCCGGATTTGATGGTTCGCGGTGGCGGTGGTGATGGTAACACGGACGGTGGTGGTGGTGGTTGAATGAAGGAGGAGGTACAGGCGAAAAGACAAAAATGCCCTCACATGCGCCTCACGTGAGGGTATTTAACTAAGTTTTTCTAACCCAGTTAGCGTAAAGGACATAACGTGTAGGAAAAAAATGTTTAAAGGATACCGCCTGCAAGGAAACTTAAAAAAAGACACGAACCGTTATTTGGCTTTTTTTAAAGGACAAAATTTGTAATTCTGTCTTATTATTATTGAGCTCAATTAGTAGTGATAGCCTATCTATAAAGTAATGAAATATGTGACTGCTCACTAAGAAACCTTTCTAGTCCCTCTTTTGTCCCTGACCTTTTTCTTAACATCACTCTGTCAACTTCAATTCTTCTCTTCCAGATATCCCCTCTCTCTCTCTCTCTCTCTCTCTCTCTCTCTCTCTCTCACACACACTCTATGTGTTTTGTGTCATTGTGTGTCTGTATCCTCCATGTGCACATGACTCCTATACCTTTCCTTTCTTCTTATATAAAGTACACCACCATCTCCTTCACACCACAACCAATAATACAATATATTAGGGTTTTCTTTTCTTTTGTTTCTTTGGTTGATAAATAATTAAACAACATAACTTAAATATTAACACTACCATGGAAACAACTCACCATCAACAACAGGCAGAGATTCAAGATTTTGGGAACAACAAAAGCTATGGGTGCAGGCAAAGCAGTACAAGGTGGACACCTACAAGTGATCAGATCAGAATACTGAAAGAACTCTACTACAACAATGGCATCAGATCACCAACTGCTGATCAGATTCAGAGAATTACAGCTCAGCTCAGGCAGTACGGCAAGATTGAAGGCAAGAATGTCTTTTATTGGTTTCAGAACCATAAAGCTCGTGAACGCCAGAAGAAACGCTTCGCCCCGGCTGCGGTCGCTCCGCCGCACTCTCATTTCTCTGATCACATCAACCACCATCTTCCAGCAGCTGCCGCCATGCAAATTCCAACTCACCACCACCTCTACCACCATCAAGATCCACCACATGTTTATGCTCACCCTCACAAACTATACACCACTCATCACATTGGTACTAAGTTATTATAATTTTTTGAAAATTAAGATTGTATTTTTATTTGTATATATTTTGTTGATTTTGGTTTCTTGAAATCTTTTGATAAGGGGTTGGTTCTTCTTCACAAGGAGTGGTGCCTGTTGGTTGTGGCTATGGATCTGTTGCTATGGAGAAGAGTTTCAGGGTACATTTTTATTTTATATTGTTTCATGAATTTCATTCCTATTTTTAGATATAAGAAAACCCTAATTTTTTCTTGAATTATAGAGATCATGCTCTTAAGGCATATACAAAACCTTATATAGTGTTTTATCCAGTTTAGAGTTTATGTTATATGGTTGTTGTGAGTTGTGAACATAAATAACACATCAAAAGTAGAATAAGTAGAAGTTCATGAGGAAAAATTAGGGTTTATGGAAGATCATATTATGTTTTAATATATTATTGTCAAAAAAATAATTAAACTGGTTATGTACGTACTTGGTTATACAGAAATGTTCAATATCACCACCAGGAGAGAGTAAGGCAAGCGGAGGACTTGGCAGGAATATGGGATCAAGATCAAGGGTCAGTGTGGATTCGTGTTCTTTTTTCGACAAATTGAAGCCGAAAACGTATGAGATTATGGAGAATCATGGTCAAGATGAAGAGCAAGAAGGAGAGACTTCAACGGGCATCGAAACACTTCCGTTGTTTCCGATTCATGATGGCCCTCACCATGATTTCTTCGGCATGAAGATAGCGAATTCGCCATTGGAGCGTAACTCAGGAGGTTACTACACTGGAGGAAGCTGGTACCGGTCTGATGATAGGGCTTCTCTTGAACTCAGTCTCAACACATATGGATATTATAACTGATATTATATTTATGTAGACAGAATTACAAATTTTGTCCTTTAAAATAAGACGAATTACGGTTCGTGTCCTTTTCTAAGTTTCCTTGCAGGCGGTGTACTTTAAACTTTTTTTTCCTACAAGTTTTGTTCTTTACGCTAACTGGGTTAGAAAAGGTCAGTTAAATCCCATCACGTGAGGCGCATGTGAGGGTACTTTTGTCCTTTCATATATCTCTGCAACTAAACCCTGTATCACTCTTCCCCCTCTTTTTAACCCAACCCCACCTTCAATCGATTCAATTCCCCGGCGATTAAAAACCCGACAGTTAAACCCTAAACCCTCGTATCCGACGCGACTCAATTAGGGCTTCAATCAATTAGGGCTCGATGCGAAATTCAAATACCAGGGCTCAATTGATGATGGCTTACTGTGTTTGTGGCAAGGTAGCAGTTGTTCGAACTTCATGGACTGATAGAAATCCAGGTCGTCGGTTTTTCTCTTGTCCGGACATGGTAAGTGTGTAATTCGATTTAAGTTCCAGTCAATTGTTTATACTTCATGTTTCTCCTCTTTTCCAGACATCGGATTGCCCCTTTCTTGGATGGCGTGACCCACCAATGTGTGAACGGGCATTGGAGATTATCCCGGGCTTATTGAAATCGAAAAACATGGTTGAACAAAGTTTAGAGAGTTATAAAGAACAAGCAAGGAAGATGAAGAACAGATTGGTCATTAGTTGGATCATTTTCATTGCAATTGTAATTGCAATGAAAATGTAACTAGTTGACTGAATTTGAAGTTGTTGACTATTTGTATTTTGACTTTATTAGTTAATTTAGGACTTTATGCAGTTTAAGTATTATGTATTTTGACTTTATTTTGGATGTAATTTTGGATCCCTTTTAAGCAATGTATCATCAGTTTATTTTGGATTTAATTTGGATCTTTGGTTAGTTTATTTTGGACTTTTGGATGGATTGTATACACAATCTGCACATTGTGCACTATCTACACATGATGCACAATCTGCACATTGTGCACTATCTACACATTATGCACAATCTACACATTATGCAGAATCTGCACATCATGCACAATCTGCACATTGTGCACTATCTACACATCCATCTACAACATCCATAAACCAAGAGATGAATACTGCATAATATGATCTGATCTGATCCAAGGGCAAATAAGTAAAAACTGCCAAACCATTAAATTATGTAAAATCTGATCCAAGGGCAAATATGTCCAAACCCTTAAAATAAGTAACATCTGATCCATCCATCTGCAGATCCATATGCACAAAAAGATGAATGAGTCATCTGCACAAACATCCGTCTGCCAAACCATTAAATTAAGTAAAATCTGATCCAAGGGCAAATATGTCCAAACCCTTAAAATAAGTAACATCTGATCCATCCATCTGCAGATCCATATGCACAAAAAGATGAATGAGTCATCTGCACAAACATCCATCTGTCAAACCATTAAATTAGGTAAAATCTGATCCAAGGGCAAATATGTCCAAACCCTTAAAATAAGTAACATCTGATCCATCCATCTGCAGTTATGCACAACCATTACCATACCATGAAAAACTTCAAAAACATGAAAAACTTAATACATCCATAACAACTTAATACATCCATACAAGTGTTTGAAAAACTTAAAATAAGTCCAGACAACAACTTAATACATCCATACCATGAAAAACTTCAAAAAAAGTCTAACAACTTAATCTGCAAAAACAGTCATAAAAATATCCATACCATAAAGTCATAAATACTACAAAAACAGTCAAACAGTAGGCACATTAATCTGCAAAATTTTTCATGCATGATCTCTTGTTGTGACCCTTTTGACCACATGTCCCACAAGTGTTTGATCCTTTTGGCTTTGTCTTTCTCACTGCCTTCACTTTCTGGCCTTCACCCTCCACAGCCTTTCCCTTGCCCTTTGCATCAACCTTTGACTTTTTCCTTGAACCACCATCTTCCCTTTCCACTGCTGACTTTTTCCTTGATTTCTTTGGCCTTCCAGTTTGCTTTTTTAATTTAGGAGCTGCCTTCCACCTATCCATTGTGTAAATTGGTTTGACAAATGTTTCTGAACTTGAAGACTCATCTCCACTTTCTGGATCCTCTCCAAACATAGGGTCAAATTCTGGATCCTCATGACATATATCAATCTGGTCTTGTTGTTCAATAACACCAACATTATTCTCTTCTTGAACATTCACATTTGCATCCTATTTGTCTTGTTCCACAACTACCTTTTGAACAACAACCTCATTTGTGCTATCTTGCCATTCCAACAACAACCTTTTCTTAACTGAGTTTGCTTTATCTAGTACGACCTCGCTTGCAAGAAACTCCTCATTTGTTATCTCTTCAATGGTAAACTTTGAGGTTGAGCAGAAGTATGTGTGTACAGAGGTGAACTCATGCTCAACATACACATTCATTAACTGATTAAAAGCTCCAATATACTTAGCAAATCCCCTAACATCATCATCACTTCCCAAAGCTCTAAGCCCCCAATTCAATTCTGAACCCGGTACTACATAATGGTAGAATCTAACCTTATCTGTAGGATAGGATAATTCAAGCAAGATTCGATCAAGCTCGTGAACTGAAAACTTGTCAATATCTAGCATGTCAACAAAATGGACAACGGCTCTGTTATAAACCCGTCCAGGAAATTTAGTGAAACTGCCACCATGGTGCATCTTGATCGTGAACAAATGTGGATTATTTACTACACAAACAAGATTAAACAGCTGTTAGTTAAATAAACCCAATTATAAACCCTAAAGTTTTAACTTACCATAAAACGCATCAGCATTTGATTGTTCATCAGCTTCACGAATGTAGAATCGAGGAGGAGGAGGATCATCCATCTTACGTGTTTAAGTTCTGAGAATGATGTGCAATTTAAGGTATTAACTGTCGGGTTGTTGAGTCGCGTAGGATACGAGGGTTTAGGGTTTAACTGTCGGGTTTTTAATCGCCGGGAATTGATTCGATTGAGAGGGAGGGGGAAGAGTGATACAGGGCTTAGTTGCAGAGATATATGAAAGGACAAAAGTACCCTCACATGCGCCTCACGTGATGGGATTTAACTGACTTTTTCTAACCCAGTTAACGTAAAGGACAAAACTTGTAGGAAAAAAAAGTTTAAAGTACACCGCCTGCAAGGAAACTTAGAAAAGGACACGAACCGTAATTCGCCTTATTTTAAAGGACAAAATTTGTAATTCTGTCATTTATGTATTTATGTTAGCTAGTTAAGTGTGTAATTAAGTATGTAATTAAGTAAGTACGTGGTAGTTATCATGTTCTAATTATGGGTGATTTCTGATTTGTTCTGCTATCTTATTATTATATGAGTATGATCTTTATATTATTATTAAATCACGTTTAGTGTACTTACATGTTTGGTTTTATTCATTATTTATCTTGGTAAATGAATGAATGAATGAATGATTCATGTTTGATTAGATATATCGTAAAATTAAGTCTTTGTTTATTTATGAAATGTTAAGTGACTTATAAAAGAAACTCTAAAGCAGTGAATTGCCAACTCAACTAATTGGACAAAGATGACCTCAAATATTCAAATAGGTTATAATAGTTTGATTTTGTGATCACCAACTGACCATACGGACATAATATTATATCCCTCTAGTCGATCTATGTAGCTTTGCTTCTTTCCAACGGCTCAACAGACGTATCATCTGATCGTTTTTATTGATGAATACCCGCTTTTAAGTTTCAACGATTATTTTCCTGATCCCGAATCTTTTTTACACACCTTAAAGGTCGTTATTAAGGTCCTAACACCTTGGAAACTTGTTGGATATATTTGACCCGGACCCAACCCGGTTCCAATCCGCCCACAAACCAGTTTTTGCAACTGTGTTTTAATTAATAGTTTTATAACTGTTTTGGCAGTTATTTAACGGTCGTATCAAAACTTTTAAGTGGGCATATGATGGAGAAAAAGGTTGTTGGTTCTCTTGTTTTCTTTGGAAAACACAAATGATCCGCTTCCACAATACAATTCGGGTTTCATTTTATGTTTAATAAAACTCAAACCGTTGGAAATAGTTTAATTTGGTTCAGTTTTTGAGGGCTTGATTTTGGTTTATGACAATTAAAACCAATATTAATTAAAGGTATGACTCACAGTTTGATCTAAAATCTGTTAAAACCGGGCCATAATACTCTTAACTGTGAGTAGTCACTCACCTTATTTTATATGCTTACGATTTAAAAAGTAAATGTTGTCATGGTGGATTATGTTGGTACAAACCAAATAAAACTAACAGGGTCATAGATGATTGAGTATATTCGTGTACAACCATATTATTATTTAAAAAAAAAGTCATTTAGAAAATTCTTTTTGTTCATTATATAAACTAATAAATATTATTCACATATATATTGTGAATATTAATGCTTGAAGAATCATATGACAATATCTTATAAAATCAAGCATCTGTGCAATCTGGTTTGGACCACAGCAGGAAGAAGCAACTGCAACTCAAATTCCTTACATTAAAGCTTTAATTAACGGGACCACAGTCCACATATGGGATTGCTCGCTTTATTTGACAACTAAAGTCAAATGTTTCAGAATTCCATATTTCTTCTTCCTTAGACCCATCTTAATTTCTTCACTTAATGCATCATAAATTTTTTTTATTATTATTAATAAAATAGAATGAAATGAAAAGTTTGCAACCTTTTGTTGGACGGAACAACATAATATAAGTTGCACGTGTTAGATGATTATGTAGATATAATATTTAATAAACAATAGATACAATTGGTATTTTAGTTCAATGGAACGTGGATGATAGTTAAGACATTGGTATTTTAATATCTTAGGTTCAAAATCTGACTTAATTGGTTTTCTCACTATTGTGAGTTTTCTCTTTGATGGTCTTCTTTGGTGACTCAGGCCGGCTTGGCGCGTCAAAATCAGTATGGACGTTCGATATCCTGTCTCGGGAAGGCTTACTCGGATATTAAGGGTAGTTTTAAACATTGATAAAAAAACAATAGATACATAAAAATATCTTCCCCTCTCCTATCTCTATCCCTAGCTTAGTTCTCTCTTTAAGTGAAGAAATTAAATTGGCCAACTATTTAAGGAAATAAAGTAGTAGGATTGAGCCGAGCTAGAGCTATAATGAAATAATGAATTAAAGAAGTCGAGCTTAATATCAGACCAACTTGGACACAAGTCACACAACTCATTTACTCCGGAGTTAAGTAACTCCGTTGCTTTTCGAAAATCATATGCCCTTTATAGTATTTGAATTTTGTATACACAACCTTGAACCAATAAACTTTGTGACTCAAAACTAAAAAAAATTGTGAAGACTTCTAGCCTAATAAAAAATGTTTAGTAATTGTTTATATTTATAGAATTAAAAAAGATTAAGCTCAAATTATGTTTTTTAATTTAACAAGTTGCTTTAAATTGTGTGTTGCAGTGCTGAAGAGGTAGGTCCAGCAAAGGTGGTTAGGACCCGCAAGACTTTCTTAAAAGGAGACGTCTGCGCAGTTGAACACGCAAGACTCCTTAAACGGACGTCTGCGCAGTTGAACCCGCAGACTTCACCATAGGGACGTCTGCGCCGTGACCTACCAAACCCGCAGGACCCACCACGCTCAGAGTTGTGACGACCTCACATGCGGTACGCAAGCTGGTCCCGCAGGAAATGCCTCCCTATGGTTTCCAAGTATCCGCCTGTTCCCGCAGGTGCGGATACCCGCCATTAGGGACTGGCCACCCGCGCAGCATGGCTACACGCATAAGGCTCAGACTCGTAATAATTCAGTAGTCACCTGAAGAAGGAATGAGCAAAGCCGGGAACATTCCCGCATAAAGGCGGGAGGGGGAAAACTCCCGCCTAAATGAGCCAGTCCGTATAATAATGGAGGATCTTTTGTGTGATACCTGATGAGGTATGGACAAAAGATCTGACCAACGATATGACAGCTCACTGACAGCAGCATGGCAGACAACACGCCACAGCACTGTGACCAATAGCCGCCGCCTGCTCACCAACTCCTGCCATACCACGTGCCTAGCCTGTAGTTGGTGGAAAAGGAAAAGTGAACAGCACGCCTGGTCACTGTCAGCCGCTGCCTATCCACCAATTACCAGCAGAGCACGTGCGTAGGCCACAGTTGGCAGAGTAGTAGGCCGGCTAAACCTCCTTGGAAACCCACCTTCGGCTATAAAAGACATCAAATGGTATTATCATTTCATCATCTAATATCTTGTATAATTTACCTGATAACTGCTCTAGTATTAATAATATACTTTTATATTCAAAGAGTAATATAGACTGATTCTCACGCCGGAGGGTGGTCACAAGGAGGAACCCCCCCCCCCTTTCTTAGTGATGAGCTCACGGTGTCTGTTTTGCAGGTTATCGGAAGAACCATCTTGCCGGAATTAACCCCTCGTGGGAAACGTCTATCTAACCCTCAGGTTACTCGTAATCTGTCGGGGTTCGACTGGTGTTTCTTCATTGGCGCCATCCGTGCATAAAGCTAGAACTTTATTTTTCTCCAGTTTTTTCAAAACTTCTGGAAAGATGGTTAAGGATACTCCGGTCCCAAAACCGAGTAACCAAGAGACTCCGGTAATTATGACCCCAGCTATAAGGGGGAATACCGAGTACACAAACTTTACGAACACTACCCCAGCTACCCAAGCCGGGGCAAGTGAAGTAAATAATCAGACAATGGGATTCACCGATACCCAGTTTGAAAATCAACAGACGAGGCTCCCCTGTCAAACACTCGATGAGGTTAAAGCGTGGGCCGAAGCACGTCAAAAAGAGTTCCAAGCTGAGTTGGATGAACGTTTACGTTCACTCCAACAAGTGGATGAATTCGAATACGACGATGATTCGGAGGAATCCGAGGAAGACGCGAACCCTCGTCATAGGGCGAAAGGGAAGCGTAAAGAAACGGATTCCCAACCGAGAAGGCGTTTTGGAGAAGCATTCAGTCCAATAAACGTGGGCAACAGCCCACGGGACTTCTCCAAAACATTCACGCCAACTGCGGCAAGGGTGGGAACGTCCAAATTCGCAAGGGACATTGCGGAAGCAATCGCCCCAAGAAGTGCCAAACAAATGTCCAACATAGGCACGTACGATGGTATTTCTGACCCTGACGATCACTTGAACAGATTCATCGCGGGGGCGACCGTCAGTAACTGGACGGAACCCACGTGGTGTTATATGTTCCAAATGACGCTGGTCGGGGCAGCTAGAGCGTGGTTCGACCGTCTGCCGGTCCACCACATCTACGATTGGGCAGACTTCCAACAGAAGTTCAGCCAACACTTTAGTCAGCAAAGAAAGTACACTGAGGAGCAGTGGACAATCCTCAAGTGCGTCCGAGAGGAGGAATAATCTTTGCCTGACTTCATCACTCGCTTCAACTCGAAGAAGCTAAGCCTGGGCAACGTTAGCGAAGATCTCGTTCGCGCCGCTTTCATCCAGGGCGCAAACGACCCGGAACTCATCCGCACCCTGACGGGCAAAGATGGCATGCCCGAACCTCTACACCCAGAAGACAAGGGAAAACAACGTCCTTACCGCCCGATTAAACAAAAAGCGGAAGCTGGGCATTTGGCAGTCAAGGGTAAACTTTGACACCCCGTCCGGTTTCCAACATCGGTTGGGCGGAAGAGATAACGTGAAACCGGAGAAGAACTCCAGGTGGACGCCACTCACAAAGAGTGTGACCGAGATATTCGCTACGGAGGAGCTCCCGTGGCCAAAGGCTCCGTTTATCCGGCATCGCCACAACGCTGATCGGAGAAAGTATTGTGATTTTCACAAAACCAAAGGCCACAACACTGAAGAATGCTTAGACGTAAAGGACTTGGTCGAAGCATTTGTCAAGGATGGGACACTCGCGCACCTTGTGGCGAAGTGAGCGTCGAGCAGGCTGATGCGTGAACCCCAGCTGGGGAAACGCACGAATAAAAATCGCAGCTTCAACGGAGACTACATACTGCGTAAACAACGAGATCCCGAACAAGATACATGTCGGCTCGATGGTGCTCCCATCCAAGCCACGCCTAATGGGAGCTCAATTACACAGTTTGTATGTAGATCAATTCCAAATTTGTAAAGAAAAGGCCTAGAGCCACTTCTAATGGAAACGATTCTCCTTCAAATTGAAGCTGATGATTTTACATTTATATTTTATGAACTTTGCACATGGAGATGCCGGTATCCGCCGCATCAAGTGAAGAACCGTTGCGCAGGGAAGGCGGCAAAACCCGCACAAACCCAAAAGCATCAAACCTTCACGCAGGTCAGTTAAAGGGGAAAGGTTCAGCCATCCCACTATGTGAAAGTGCCGGTATATCCGCATGAATCCTGGTAGAGGAAGCTGAACACTAACCTATTAACAACCACGCGTTGAACGGTCGATTCGAACACTAATGCCGGTAGTCATCGCATCAAGAAGAGTCATTGCGTGGGGAAGGCGGCAAAACCCGCATAAACCCAAAAAACGACAGAACCTTCACGCAGGTCAGTTAAAGGGGAAAGGTTCAGCCATCCCACTATGTGAAAGTGCCGGTATATCCGCATGAATCCTGGTAGAGGAAGCTGAACACTAACCTATTAACAACCACGCGTTGAACGGTCGATTCGAACACTAATGCCGGTATTCACCGCATCAAGTGAAGAATCGTTGCGTGGGGAAGGCGGCAAAACCCGCATAAACCCAGGAAATGACAAGACCTTCACGAAGGACAGTTAAAGGGGAAGAGTTTAGCCATCCTACCAAGTGCAAGTGCCGGTCCTATCCGCACACTCACAAAGGGGGAAGCAAAACTTCAACCTACTGTCAACCACATTCAAGGTTAACTTATTCTAAACACTTGGGAAATCGCTAATTTAAACTAAGTATGCAAGTCATATAAGGTTTATAAAGCAATGAACCCAAAGGAAATAACAGTCTTATTCACAAAAAGATTTGTATTTCAAAAAAGATATATTACAAGAATGGCCGGGTAACTACCCGCCTACAAAACAAAATCTAGTCTATCCTAGCAGCGGGAAGGGATCTTCAGAATCAAGCTTCAGGACCACTTCCACTTGGACCCGCCCCATCAGTAGAGCGTGGCGGTTCAAGGAAAGCCTTGAGGATAGCAAGTCCATCATCAGCAGCAGCGACTTCCTTCACCTTCTCCACCACCGGATGCGGGAAGACGACATATTGGTTCACCGCTTGGTCATATGCAGCTTCGGTGTCCACATCGAACAAAGGGAAGTTGGAAGGCGGGAAGCCTTTCTCAACGAACCCTAGACCAAGCAGGAAGCCGGCCTTTTCCCCATCCTCATGAGAAGCGTTGAGGGCTGCGCTCATGGCATCATCGTAAGTAGTCTCTGAGAAGACCCGATGCACAACCTACAAAGAAAATACAAGTGTCAAACACCTTTTCTATGTACAAAGGAAAGCGTGAAGACGTAAAGCTAAACATACCTGAGACAACGCTTATCGAAGAAGCCATTCCTTGGCAACTAGAGCTTCTTGGAGGGCGGCTTGAGCTTGGGTGCAGGCGCGTTCGGCTTCGCTTTTGTTAAGGTTGGCAAGTATCACTTCCTTTGCGGCAGCCTCTTCGACGCCCTTAAGCTTCCGCTCGGTATGGTCAAGCACGCCCCTCTGGTCCAAGATCTCCTGGAGCTTCTTGGCATCTTCCATCGCCAAGGCATCATGAGCACGTTGGAGAGCCACTAATTTGGCCTTGAGCTCCTCATTCTCCACGCGTAAAGGCTCAGCAACGGCTTCAGCCTTGGTGGCCCTCTCGGTTGCGTTCCTCGCAGTCTCCTTAGCCAGCCGAAGCTGTTCGTTAATAGCTTGGGCAGCCTTGGAGCGGGCCTCGAGTCGCGCTTGAACCTCAACCTCGAGGGCCTTGAAGGCCTTCTCCTTCTCCGCAGCAGCTGCGGCCAACTGTTGGTTCTCCTCCCGAAGAGCCCGCGCTTGAGATACTTCCTTGGCGCGAGCTGCTTTCAACTTGTCGTTTTCACGACAAAGCAGCTCGACGCGCGGCTGCATCCGGGCCTGGAGAACCCGAAGCTCATTGGTTAGCCTACCCTCCTGGTAGCTAGCCATGGCTTCCCCCAACGCACCATGGGGAGCAGCGTGGCGAGCCCATTCCACGCACTCCACACGGGTACGAAGGGTTGTTCCTCGGCGGATGTTCCATCGCGGAACATACACTTCATTGGAATCCGACACTGCAAAAGAAACAAAGCAGTTAGGAAAAAGATGAGATATATAAGAAAGGCCAAAAGAACCCTACGCACCTGTAGGGTCGATCACAGGCCGATAGCCACCAAACCCATCGCCTGAACCTAAGGGAAATCCATCCAAAAGGTCGGGCAGATGGGAAGGTGACAAAGATTGGCGAGAAGCCCCGCGCGTACCTGATGGGCCGGCCGTCGTTGCCGGTGGCGGAGGCATAGTAGCGGCCGCCGTGGTCGCCGCCGCGGAATCCGCAGCAATTGTAACCGCTGGCTCGGTGAAAGATGCTGTAAAAATCGCACTCACCGCCGGCGGTGACGTCATCTCAGCTGAAACAGTCGGCTCAAAGGAGTGAGCAACTGATCCAGCGGAAGCAGGCGCAGGCGCCTGGGTCGTCGCCTCAGGTAGGCTGACCGAGCCTACCGTCATCGGCGGAGGGGTACTCCTCTGCGCTCCACCCTGGAATGCGTCAACATCCACGCCTGCACAAGAAGATAAGTGTTTCAATAAATTTATAAAGTGATAAATCTACAAAGATAAGAAGGATGTCTGTACTTACGGGTTTTCTTGAGCCTGAACGTACGGACGGGCGGGGACGAACCCGATGGAGCCGGTCTCTTGATGCCGGTCACCGTCGTCGTCATTGGTTCTCCGGAGGTAACAGTCGTAGCCTCCGGAGCAGTGGTCTTCTCACCACCGGGGTTCCCCGCCACCTCTTCATTATCTGACTCAGTGTCAGATAGGACCACTGGATCGGCTGTGGAGGCCGCCTTCTCCTTCCCTTTTCCGCCGGCAGCCTTCTTCTTCCGCACCAACGGAGGACCATCTGTGGATTCCTCAGAAGAAGACGGGATGTCAGGAATTCCAGCAGCAGGTACAGCATTGAGGGGGGGAGGATAGAATAACGCCTTACCTGGCCGCCGGTGGCTCAGGATCTCGTGGCCCAGCGGATAGACCTCCACAAACCGATCCGCAGTTTGTTCCAGGATGGGCAACTCGTTCTCGTCTAGAGCACGAGTACCCACCCGCACGAGACCGTCAGCTTCCCGCGGGTACAGGAGCGACTCCAAATCGTTCCCCTCTGAAAGAAAAGAAACAGTTAGAAGACAAACTCATATCAGCAAGAAAGACAAGACATACCATAAGGAATAGAGTTCAAACCGTATTCGAGAAGGATGGGAAACCGAGACGCCTACTTCCATACCCGGCTCATCCCCAGCATCACCATCCCGGACTCCGGAAACCGGTAAACCGGAGATTGGACCCGAGATATCTTCGCGAACCATTCCGCCTCCTGGTAGTTGGAAGCGTGAAGGCTCGGAAGCGCTTGCCCCTTCTTAAACTTCATGGCAATGGGGATGGCGCGGGCAGAAATGTAGAAGAACTCCTGCTTCCACGGTCGGAGACTGCGCTCGGTCGCGCAAATCTTCAAACCCTTGATCCGGGTTGTCAGGGTGTACCACCCCTGGATGCACCTCCAAGTATAGAAGGTCATCAGGCGGTCCACATAGGGCTCAATGCCCAGGATTCGGCACACCCACTCGAAGTGCCGAATCTTGGCAATCGCCATCGGATGCACCTCGGTCAGGTGCACACCGTGCCTCTCCAGGACACGGTACACAAACTTTGTCAATGGGAACCTAAGGTTCCCATAAACAAAGAATGCAGCATATACCCCGATCTTGCCGCTGGGGGCATCGTACACAGTCTGCTGGGGTTCAGGAAACTCAGGCTCAAGAGACTCAAGCATGAATTTCCTGACGACGTACTGGTACAGATCGACAGGTAGAGCACACTGGCACTCGCCAGCAGTACTCCTATCGTCGGCTACAGCTTCAGCATCATGGGAAGACATACTGCAGAGGAAGAAGAAACGATTTCGGAGGAATGCTCAACTAAATAAGGGAGTATTCACCAGAAATCGCCTTAGAGATGAAGAGAAGAAGTGAAGGTGTGAATTACAAAGGACCCTCTTCCCCTTTATATAGTGATCGCAATTAATGCGATGAATTTAATGCGGAGGAGAGAGAAATTGAAGGTGCAATGAAACCGTGACATGTGGCACCAGGCAAGCTGGCAACAGCTGTTGAAAGGACGAGTGCCATTAATTCTGCGGCCACGCGCCCGAAAAATCGCGCCCACGCGCCGTAAAAAGCGTCTGGAATGACCATATAATGTCACGTCGCCATAACTTCCAGCACGTCCTGACACAGTCAGAAGAAACCGTCGCACGACGACTGTTCTTATCCTTTCACCAACTCTTCAAATTTCAAATATTCAAAAAGATTCGAAAAGTAAGCGGGAAAAACCCCTTACCCTGGCTATCCAGTTGTCCGTAAGACGGCTGCGGGTACAGTGTTAAGGCAAAACCCTTCACATACCTAGCACCCGCAGGGAACAGAGGCCAAGAATACCCAACTATGAAGTCGGGTGCGGGTACAGTGTTAAGGCAAAACCCTTCACATACCTAGCACCCGCAGGGCACGGAAACCGGAAAAACCCAACTATGAAGTCGGGTGCGGGTACAGTGTTAAGGCAAAACCCTTCACATACCTAGCACCCGCAGGGCACGGAAACCGGAAAAACCCAATTATGAAGCCGGGTGCGGGTACAGTGTTAAGGCAAAACCCTTCACATACCTAACACCCGCAGGGAACGGAAACCGGAAAAACCCAATTATGAAGCCGGGTGCGGGTACAGTGTTAAGGCAAAACCCTTCACATACCTAGCACCCGCAGGGAACGGAAACCGGAAAAAATCCGACTATAAAGCCGGGTGCGGGTACAGTGTTAAGGCAAAACCCTTCACATACCTAGCACCCACAGGGAAGTGAAGCCGAGAATATCTTGGCATTCCACCCAACTACAAAACGGGCAGAGGTACAGTGCTAAGGCAAAACCCTTCACATACCTAACACCCGTAAAAAGTCATACCTCGGCATCCAATTGTAAGTCGGGCGCGGGTACAGTGTTAAGGCAAAACCCTTCACATACCTAGCGCCCGCAGGGGATTAAACGCCAGGAACACCTCGGCAACCATAAGTCAGGCGCGGGTACAGTGTCAAGGCAAAACCCTTCACGCACCTAGCCCTGCAGGGATTTAACGCCAGGGATACCTTGGGAGTAAAGTAACTAATAAGACGAAGTGCGGGTACAGCGTCAAGGCAAAACCCTTCGCATACCGAGCACTCCATGGGAATTGAAACCAAGAAGGATCTTCTGGGCCATGCTTGCAGAAACGGGATTAACATCCCCGCATAGCGGGAACGTCAAGAACTAGATTGTTTGAAACTTCAGGATGGAATTGGTGGTTATAACATGATTGATCACTATGTTCAAAACCACCAAGACCTCATGGAGAATCTACACAAAAGGTTCTAAACGCTCCTGACTTGCGGGGAGGTTACAGACCTATCCGCATCATCCCAGAGATCAAGCAGAACATTGGGAAATTCTGCGTGACATTGGGAAACCCGTGGGTAAGACTTCCCGCGAAAAACCCATAAAACTAAACCCCTTTTCAAAAACCCCTAGCTTAAGTCCAAAAGTTCACCTCACTTTATTAAACATTCATGAGAAGAACATTGGACTGGGGGGACTTGAAGAGGTAGGTCCCAGCAAAGGTGGTTAGGACTCGCAAGACTTCCTTAAAAGGAGACGTCTGCGCAGTTGAACACGCAAGACTCCTTAAACGGACGTCTGCGCAGTTGAACCCGCAGACTTCACCATAGGGACGTCTGCGCCGCGACCTACCAAACCCGCAGGACCCACCACGCTCAGAGTTGTGACGACCTCACATGCGGTACGCAAGCTGGTCCCGCAGGAAATGCCTCCCTATGGTTTCCAAGTATCCGCCTGTTCCCGCAGGTGCGGATACCCGCCATTAGGGACTGGCCACCCGCGCAGCATGGCTACACGCATAAGGCTCAGACTCGTAATAATTCAGTAGTCACCTGAAGAAGGAATGAGCAAAGCCGGGAACATTCCCGCATAAAGGCGGGAGGGGGAAAACTCCCGCCTAAATGAGCCAGTCCGTATAATAATGGAGGATCTTTTGTGTGATACCTGACGAGGTATGGACAAAAGATCTGACCAACGATACGACAGCTCACTGACAGCAGCATGGCAGACAACACGCCACAGCACTGTGACCAATAGCCGCCGCCTGCTCACCAACTCCTGCCATACCACGTGCCTAGCCTGTAGTTGGTGGAAAAGGAAAAGTGAACAGCACGCCTGGTCACTGTCAGCCGCTGCCTATCCACCAATTACCAGCAGAGCACGTGCGTAGGCCACAGTTGGCAGAGTAGTAGGCCGGCTAAACCTCCTTGGAAACCCACCTTCGGCTATAAAAGACATCAAATGGTATTATCATTTCATCATCTAATATCTTGTATAATTTACCTGATAACTGCTCTAGTATTAATAATATACTTTTATATTCAAAGAGTAATATAGACTGATTCTCACGCCGGAGGGTGGTCACAAGGAGGAACCCCCCCTTTCTTAGTGACGAGCTCACGGTGTCTGTTTTGCAGGTTATCGGAAGAACCATCTTGCCGGAATTAACCCCTCGTGGGAAACGTCTATCTAACCCTCAGGTTACTCGTAATCTGTCGGGGTTCGACTGGTGTTTCTTCAAGTGCCGATGGAAGCCGGCGAAAACTCGGTTGGTATTGGATCCGCTATAGTAAACGACGTAAAACATATCTAGCTTAGCATTTCAGGAATACTAGCTATTACTAAAATTTTGCATTTTAAAAATAGTTTTAGTTAAATAAGAAAATAACTAAGTTAGTCTGATTCACTCATTTTGGTAACCAATGTGCGTAAAAAAAACAAAAGCAATTTAAGTAAAGTTTATATCAAATCATGAGAAGACATATTTCTCGAAACGCCCTATCGGATTTGCGATAGTAAATGACGTGTATAACATATCTAGTTTAGCATTTGAGAAATAGTATAATTACTAAAGTTTTGAATTTTAAAAATAGTTTAGTTAAATAATAAATAACTAAGTTCGGTTCACTCATTTAATGTGAGTAAAGAAACAAAAACAACTTAGATGAAATTTTATATCGAAACATGAGTAGGCATATTCTCCGAATACTCTTTTTATCAAAACTAATTATTATTCTTATTATATTTAACCAAATTGTTCAAGAACATATATGAAGTTGTTGAACTTAGATGGACTAGAATTAACAAATTTTTCATAAAGAATTTAAAACGATAACAAATTTTTCTGCCTCTTACTGAGTTCAGGAATACTATTACTAACGTTCTGATTTTTAAAAATAGTTTAGTTAATGAAATAAGCCTAATTGCTCAATTTCCTAACTTATTCACCAATAACCATGTACCCAATTTTCTCCAAATATTTTCTAAGTCCAATGGTGTAGAACTCGTTAGGCACTAGTCTAACGGTGAGGATACAGACTAGTGATTAACATGATTAGTTGAAATTAATGGAGATCAAACATATTGGAAGTTTATGTCACTGCGAACTTATACACATACACAACATTTTGTATATAACTTGTCAAAACAAGTATAAGTTTTCAAAGACTAATTTTGACCGAAATTTTGCACTTCCTTACTTCAATAATACTATTATTGAAATTATATGTGAAATATAATTGAAACTTCAAACTTGATTAGTCGACTAAACTTAAAACATTATTGAAATTGGAACCTTTTGCTTTTAGATTTTTTCAGTTTTTGATTTGGTTGTTCTTTATTGGAACTTAAGTGATTTTAGTTGGTGCTGAATTTTGTTCTTGAAACTTATCGAAATTAATATTTGGAACTCGTAGGGAACTTAGTAATTTCTAGTGACGTTTCAAGTTTACTTTGTTTTCTTGATTGGCGCATCTTAAAATGGTTGTTTGGTTAAGTAAGTTGATGTTTTCTAGTTCTGTCTTGACTAATTTATGACTTATTTCTATCCTATTATCGTCATGCGATGTTTCCTGATCATGGACTCTTTTTGCGAGTTGCCTTCACACGGATTAGAAATCTATGGGTAATGAGTATGGTCTGGTTCAGTACACATGTATGTCTTTAAATTAAATTAATATGGACTAGCTGAGAATTGGTTCTCTAGACGTTCAAATGATTCTAAAACAAATTAAGAGTTATTCTGAAGATTTGGTGATATGTTTTATATGCATGCTAGAATGCATGGGGCTTTAGAGATACTTTTTGATCTCTAATATGAATAATATTATTGGTCTCTGGTATGATCTGGAGCAATTCAGATGGAAGGTATTTATCAGGTTGAGAGAATTGGGAAAAGGGTAAAGCGATCATGTTGATTTGGGTTTGACATCACTTTGACCAGTACTCGATAGTAGCGAGGCAAGGGAGAATGAGACCAGTGGACCACAGTTGCACGTCGCCGAGATGGAATAGCTTCATCATTATACTTGGGTGATATCCAGACTACGACTGAAACAACTAAATTAAACTAACTGAATCAACTGAGATCAATACTTTAGTTGATATTAGTTTTAATAACCAAGTTATATGATTCGATAATGGTTATCCGTATACATAAATAAAAAAAAAAGACAAAATGTGACTAACAGTATCAAATGAAACAAACTTTATTCGACCCGCCCAAAACATGTAATTAACAGAACCGCCTAACCAAGAAACACCAAACCAACTGTAACCAGAACCAGTCAGTTATAAAATGTCAATGGCCTATACTCGTCCCTAAAGCATAACTTTTAGCAAACCATGTAATGGAACACAATGTTTCAACAAGACAATGTTCATAACTTTTAGCACACCATGTAAAAGATTAATGCAATTTACCGAAGCATCAATAACATGTATATATTGTAACCATGCAAGCCAGAAAATCTGTGTGCACATGATAGATAATTAGTTTTATTAGCGAAAACTCATTTGAAGTATGAAGTACAAAACAACTTGTACTGGTTGATATACAACAATAAATAATCATGTTAACAAACTATAGCTCAAATCCATGCAAACCAAACTTTTACACCTACCTTTAATTCCACATATACCCCTCTTCCTTTGCTGAAATTATGCAACACTTACAGCTTCCTTCTCTGTATTACACCTGCATATTATATGAATATCATCATGTCATATGAATAGATCAAATATTAATGTTCATGAGACAACAAACATGCCTTGTTTGCATATGAGGGATGAAAAACCATAGAAACCAACCGAACATCTAAACCAAAGTTTGAGATCCAAACGATTCAGTTAAAGATTTGGTCTTCACAATTTGGCGGTTTAATGGTTTGGTCTGGTTTGAAACTTGGAACCAGCTGAGTAAACTGAACAACGGTTTAATTAGACATAATTATTTCATTTTTGAAATATCTAGTTGTATGTATTATAATCATAAACCTTCTTTATCATTTTTAACCTTAGTCTTAAAACAAAAAATGACTTAGTAAAGAACTAAACATAATCGATTCAAACCACCAAAACCGAACCGTTAAATGCCAAAATGGCAAAACTGTCCAGTCCAGCCAACCCACCCAACCTGTCAGGTTTGGTTTGTCCTTTCTCGAAACCGTAATTAGCGTTCAGCACAGAATTTCCATCAAAACCAGACTGTGAACACGCCTACTTGCATATTGGCTAGACAATTAATAGATCAAAACATAATCGAAAACTTACTTATTGCAGTGAGATCGAGATGCATAGTTGTGATTATCACAGTTAGTGCACATCCAATCTCCGTCACGCCATTGCTTTGCTCTAACAAATTACAGCATAACACAAGTGTTAGAAAACTCTTCAAAGAATACATCAAACAGCCTTCATAACTCAAGGTTAAATATCATTTTAAGAAACATGAAGATTTAACATAAAATAAAACTTTATCAAAAACTTACCCTTTTCCAGGAAGCGTTGGCATAGTCAGCAATTGCAGATTAAGTTGTGAATGCTGCACTGCTGCGGAAGCTCCATCAGGATAGAGCTGTAAAAGATTAGCTGTTTGATTTGC
The DNA here is from genome assembly GCF_021521415.1 of Bidens hawaiensis. Taxonomy (NCBI): domain Eukaryota; kingdom Viridiplantae; phylum Streptophyta; class Magnoliopsida; order Asterales; family Asteraceae; genus Bidens; species Bidens hawaiensis. The sequence goes on along the minus strand of NW_027492360.1, from coordinate 119,844 downwards.
AGCAGAACTGGCCATCTGAAAAGGTGTTAAATATGAAGAACTTGATATCTGCCCAGGTGGCTGATAAGCCTGCTGAAGGCCCAGAGTCTGTATATTGAAAATTTAAGGTGGCGTAAACGTAAAGTATCTCATAATTACAAAGCAGAATGAAACTTATAACCATGGTTATTAAGTCGAACATTACCTGGCCAGCATTCAGTCGTTTGTTATCCCAATCTTGAACAGGGTCTTCGGATGCTAAACGTTTTGTTCCCAACGCTTTAGAGTTAAAAAGTAAATAATACAACTGGTAAGTGACTTACTCAAGAAATAAGTCTAATTAGTCAAGCTAAATGCTAACACCACGACACACTGTCTAATCACATCTATGGCAGTTGTACCAACACCTAATCAGTTTGTAATCAATAAAGAAGCAGTACAGGTGACAATTTTGACGCATTTACTTATGAATGGGCCTGTTTGGTTAGTGTTTTATTTCAAATGGATCAAAAGAAAAGAAAAACTGGTTAAAAAAAGGTAACGCTTCAAATATGTCAAATGCATACAACTTTGCAGATCACTTTACTGCAAGTTTGATCATTATTGCGTATGTATTCACAATTAATATATTAATATATTTAAAAGGTTCACATGGATACAACAACAATGTAATTACGGGTCAAACCTGTTGACCCGGAATCAAGATACACAAACACGATATCAACCATAACAATGATCGACTCATTTATTAATATAATCAAACCAAAATAACACACATTAAACCATAACCCTATCAAATTATTTATACAATTCTCAAAACCTAAACCAACTAAGACTCCAATTATCAACTAATCTTAGGAAAAGCGACAAACATAACTAACTCAGACAACTCCTCGATATACTTACAAAATTGAACTAATATCCTCAAACTTAAACTTTAATGCTTGACCTTTATCAAGATTAAGGAGATGATTGATGGGTTAATCTTGATAAAGTTTAACAACATTAGAGTTTGAGTTTGAGTCGATTACTTTAGTTATTTGAGTTTATCAATATTAGCTATGTTTATCTTTCTTTTTTTCTTTCTAAAACTAGATTATAACTGTGCATGTGAGTCATAATTAGTTTAGGTTTTAAGTCCAATAAACATAGTGTGTTTGATCATATGGTTTGATGTATGATTTATTTCTACTGATTTATACTTTGAACTTATAAGATTTTTAGAAACAAGCAGCATCACTACAGTAAACACACAGTTGAGTCTAAGTATAATTAAAAAGTCAAAGAAGATGTTTGGTCATCAGTTATTACCTGGAGGCATAGAAGCATTGCATTTTTTGCACTACAAATTCAACAAAAACTAAATTAGAACAATAATAACAGCAAATGCATTCACTTGGAAACAAATCTTCACCTCCGTACCTGCGCCCGAGAAGAATAATTATGGAAACCACAGGTACAGATCCAGTCACCATTGCGCCATCCTTTTGAACCAATAACCTGGCTGACTTGGTTCGCACACGGGACTGCATTAGTGGGACCCAGAGGCCAGGTAGGAGCCTGTTGACCTCCAAACTTATCTGGGCCTCCGAGAAGCCAATTAGGGTTTAGAGGTAGAGGGTGTTGAAGAGCTCCATTTCCAAGATTCAGCCTTTGGTGTTGTACCCTGGCAAAATAATGTGGATGAGTTTGCAGAGAAGCCCCGGGAATTGCAAGTGCTGGCATAGCTGCTAACTCCTTTGGTTGTCCACACTTTTTGCACTTTTCTCGTGAGGCATAATTGTTGTTAGTGCAGCCTATTTTGATCCATCGCCACACACACCAACCCATAATGCAGCCAAGTAGAGGAATACAAACCCAAGGTTACACACCAATCACACAAAAACACAAACCACTCAACCAGAATGACTCCCTTTGTTTTAAATGTTTAATCTATATTGAAACTAAAAAACAAAAACACCCTTTGAAAAGCAAGCTGCTTTAGAAAACAAAAGTCTATGGTTTGCCACTTCACCATTGAAGTTGAATATCTAATAACATTTGGTTGTTCTGGCATCTAAAGAACTGAATCACTAATTACTTGTTCATCATCTACACAGTTAATGCGTTAAAATATCGGGTATCAGTCAAGAACCGATATTTGAGATATCGATTATCACGGTGGGATATCAATAACTTTAACATCATGCAGAATTTATATATATAGCAATTTAACACTAACAATTCCGTATACCCTCCTACCATTAACAAATTAAACTTTTGAACCTTACAAAACACTAACAATTGTAGCAAGTAGGAACTGATTAAGACTAAAAACACTAACATTAAACACTAAGACTTAAAACACCGATATTGAGTGCATAGTTCACCATAGAATATTGAATATTCAGATAAAGAAGCTTAAATTATCATAAATAAAGCATAAGAAAGCAATATTTACTTCTAATATTATCATTTTAAGACCTAACTTGCAAATTCAGATTTCCTATATCCCTAACACAAATAAATTGCTTTAAAGTTTAAAATAATAATACAACTTTTAATAATAATAATAATAATAATAATAATAATAATAATAATAATAATAATAATAATAATAATAATAATAATAATAATAATCCTGAATCGTACCGGTACAGATCCAGTCGCCAATCCTGGGTAACCATTTAGAATCAGCAGGTGTTTTGGAATCGACAAGCAAACGAGGCTGCTTACAGCGGTTACAGAAAAATCTGAAGGCGTAGTTTCTGTTTGCACAGCCACCACACTCCCAGTCTCCTTCTTTTCCTTCGCCTCCTCCCATTATTATTATTATTATTATTATTATTATTATTCGCCGGAGATGGGTTTCAAGTTTCCGGCATCCTCGTCGGCGCTAAAGAGAGGGGTTTTAAGGGCAAAGGATTTGGTCGAGTGGTGATATACGTTTAACAAGTTACCTTTTTTGGTCCTTTAACTTACCATGTTTTGACATAGATAATATATGAAAACGGTGTAGATTTTACACGTGTACTTTATAGGTTTTATTTCGTAAGGTTGTGTGTTGTGGCGATTCAATGAAGTGGTGAACGGGTGAATTCATCGTATCAAATTGCGCGTTGACTGGACCTAACATTTCACCCTTGTCGTTCACCCCCCCCCCCCCCCCTTAAGTGGTCCGTTAGCCATTTGTGCGAGCCAAACTCTCAATTTTTATCCATTCGCTTGGGCTAGCGGGATGAATTCATCAATTCGCGGCGACAGCTAAAGCATGACCGTTGTGGTGTGCGCGAGCCAGGTGGCTGAATTCATCCATTTGCGGCTCGGTTGAATGCACATAAAACATAGGCTAAGGTGTGGATATCTTTTTGTGAATTGTGTACATAACTACATATCACTTTAAGTTTGAAATATTCTGGAGGTATTTGCAAAGAAAAACAAGAGCAGATGTGTAAAACATGTTATGATAACAGTGTACCAAGTTTCGATAAGTTTGCTTACTTATATAGTGGTTGAACCAACACATCATTTCGATTGTTTGTTTATAGCGGCTGATGATTAGACATCAATGTCAGTGTCATTGAAAATTTATCGGTGTAAAACTCCATCAAGGTAACTTAGTTACCATTGATTAGACCAGCTTGCAAATATTTGTTGTTCACACTCCGTTACCACTACTTATACTAAAATGATCATGATGATATTAAAATCATCAACATATTCGTTAGATTTTCTTTTTATGTACCAACTTTTGTAATTATTAAAAATGAGAAATTTTCTTTTGGTCGATTTCTTCAATAATAAACTCTATTTATTTTAAAATATAGTACGAGTGGCAAACGCTATGAGACAGGATTAAAACAAGCCAACCAAAAACCACTTAGTCTAGTTCAAAACTAGATTAAATATGCTTAATCAAATTTAAACCGACTTAACTAACCACTAATACACTACTAAATAAATATCACCCACAGATACTCCTGTTTTAAGTCCGCTAATGAAAGTAATTACTAAAAGAGAATCCGCCAGTGAAGGTTTGTCAATAATTCCTAGGTAATATGATTACCAACGGATTACGGAGGGACATCACCGAGCGATTACTAATAGACACACTAGTGAGGGATCACCGATGGGTGCTCATCCTATGATACTGATGGGTGCTCATCCTATGATAGGCGCCAAATCTTATTATCGACGGTTTACTAAAGATTACTTTCAACTTTAACCGTATTCCAAATAAAAAAAGTAAGAAAAAGTTATCTATGTTTTTCTGGAAATTTAAATATTAATTATGAAAATGATTGCAAAATCTGAAAATTTAATTCAAACAGTACAATTTATCCATAATGTGGAAATTTAATAAAATATGAAAATTATGTTAGAGATGAGATCCGATACAAATGAAACTAAACTACTAAATATACAAATAACTAAAGTAATTATTATTATTTTACAACTTTGAACTAAAATAATTACACTAAAAAACAAAATAGAGTAATAATAACTATTATAGTTCAAAATTTGTATTATTCTAATATTAGCGTAATTACTTTAGTTATTTGTGAGCTTAGCACGTTAACAGGTGATTGTATTTGATCCATACACATTAAATCAAATATGGAAAATGTAATACAGAGTATGAAATTAATTTTAAAAAAAATATAGAATTTAAAATTAAATCACAGTTATTAAATATAAACTATAATGACAATGTTGTCTTAGGCTTAGTTTTAGCACATCTTTCTTGACGACAGACTTTGATGCATGGTATCTTCAAAAATCCCAATACATTTTACAACACGGTATTTAGAGCTCCATTTCTGAAGAAAGCTCAATGAGAACCTCTCGGTTTGTGGTCGCTAGGATCCTTGTACGGGGTCAACAAGGCTCCTCATAATTGCAACAAATCTTTGTGTGTGTTCATGGAAATGACTTGACTTAACTTAGTAAAAATTTTACAATGCATAACTAGTCACATGGGTATTCAGTGGTTGTCATAATTCTCCCACTAGGACGCTCTTCTTAAGTCTAATATGTAGTTGTACAATGACATGAGAAATATTTATGCACCTATTTACTAAAGTGAAAGCATGGTCCTGTTAAGAAAAAATATAACCACAGCCTTTAATATATGAATCATATTGCATAGTGAGTGTTCATTGCTTATAAACATACACCAAACATGTCATATTAGGAGGTCTATACTGACAACAATTGTCGTCGCTGTGGTTTGTCACATCAAGACAGAATTCTTGTAGTGCCAACTAGCTTGTGTACCATTTCAAGCTGATCCAACTCATAGAGTTTTGAACTCAAACTCGAGTTGATCGATTAATTCGGGCTTGACTCAGCTCAACTTACTCACTGAACCACCCTATCAATCATATAAAACTATTATGTTTTTTTAAAAGATTTAAGATTTATATTACTAATATGCTCAAGGAACAACTAAAATTCTTTGATGCTAATAACTTGTTGGATTCTTTTGTTTACAATTGTCAGTGTAAATCTTATGTAAGTATGAAGGGGTTAATTGTCGTACTTACAAACCTAAGGTTTTTTAGAGATAGTTTTATCCTAGTTTGAATCTAATAAGAATCTGTATAGGTTTAGGATTAGAGGCTCTAAAGAGGAGTTATTTGTAATCAAGTTAATCATCACAAACAATAATACAGACAAGAATTAGACTTAAACCTGATTTGCCATGTAACTCTTTTAGTACACACTCTTTCAACAGTCAAGGTCGCTATATAAAACTTTTAGCACCAAATATAGATTAATCATATGATCAGTGCCGATCCCATAAATTCCGTAAATCAATTGAATTAACAGATCTCTAAAACCTAAAACATAACTATCTTGGATCCCACATGTAGTCGTTGATATAATCAAATCCTTTATTTTGAAAAAATTTAAAGGGTGCACGTTTGGTTCTAATTCACTTTCTAGGGTTTTCATATATGTTTATTATTTGATTGAAACTGCATCAAGAAAACTGAAGAACAATCAGAATGACTGAAGATGAGTTTCATCATTATTAGAAGATGGAAAAAATGAAAAGTTTCGATGATTATACTTAGGCTGGTTCTATTTTGTAAATATTCTAGGTTAGGGTTATAGTATACAGTATAAACTCTATAAAATAATACACTTGGGACCACCAAAATTTATTAATTAAAAGAGTTATTAATTAATTGATAAATTAATAATTATTAATTTATATATCAATTAATATTTTATTAATTTATAGTAGAATACTTAGTTACAAACACCTTTTCAAATTTCCACTTAATTATTGTATACAATGCATGTATATCAAATGAACGGCCCAATTTGAAAGAAACCTTCAATCTCCCACTTTATTATGCTTCTTGTGTTCAATGTATCACTTTATGGACATTAAAAATATTTTCTATATAAATACAAGATCAAAATAGGTTAACACAAACACCAGAAGTTCTTACCATACTAAGGAAAATTAGAGACGAGATTCAAGGGGAAATTGATTTCAACAAAAAACAAAAGACAATTGAGTCATTTTTCAAGAAACCAAAATCATTCATGTAATATGCTATATATAAGGAGTTATTAATTTATATTTTATATGGGTTCTAAAGAAATTATCAAAAATGTATTATCTTATAATTTTAGCGAATTATTAATTTAGCAACCTATCCCCGAATCGGGACCGACAAAAAATATTATCTTAGAGAGTTTATTAAATAATCGAGTATTAATTTATCGAGTTTCTACTGTATATGATATATCCATCTTGTTAAAGATTGATGCAAACACTACTTACAAAACGTAAGTCGGTGATTCAAATATAGGTATATATGCATGGATATGTTGTCATGTTTATCAAAATAGTTGAAACTTTATTAAGAATATATAATTTAATTGATTAACATCATTATGTTTGAATCCGTAATTATGTTTCACAAAAGGTTAATAATCAATATTGAATCAATATGAATTAATAAAAGAAACACTTAATTATAATTAATATATAATATGCCGCATATGACATGAGAAAACATTGAATTCTAATGTATTCCCGAGGATGCATTAACACCAGCATACGAGAAGAAGAGAAGAATGTTAAGGAATTACAATGATTTTGTTCATATAAATTTATTAACACGACAAATCATAGTAAAGCAACTTATGATCAAGGTCAGATTGGGATGATCGAATGATGGTTTCGATCATCCCATGACCGAGAAGAGCGACCGGAAGTCCTCTTCATGGCAAGGAATGGTTAACCCCATTCCATGGTCAAACCCAAACTCTTCCTCGGCTTGTTGTAGCAAGCCTTGGAAGGCTTTGTGATGCAGCCATGATATGGGCACAATGTATCGGCTTCTTGTTTCTCCAACATAAACAACAAAGTGTCCTTTAGGGACGTCGGTCGGGTAGCCAGTGTTTGTGCATTTCTTGATAATTTTCTTGAGGGATATTACTTGTGTTTGTTTGTTGTGTGGTTTTCTAATTAGACCCATTATATATGGATATGTTTGGTCGATGAGAAAGGGTTATAGATAAGGTGGTGATGCGGTGGCGGTGACTCCATGGAAGGAGGTTTTTATAAGCAAGATTGAGGGGCAAGTGCATGTGAAGGGGAGGACCGCAGGTGGTAATTAAGCATGGTATTTCTTGAGATGGTCATATGTTCATATCCTTAATTTAGGCTAGTAACCCTACCTTGTTACCTTTGTCTAGGACGTCATGACCCATGGGACCAATTCCATTTATGTCTATATAAGCCCTAAATATCGACCTAAAGAGATTGCCGACTAGGTATTTACATGTGACGAAATCTAGCGTGTACTCGGTGAAAGTCATCTGATTTGTAGTTAGAAATACATACGTTAAAAATCTAACAAAAAATTATGAGTGGAAAATGAAAATCACCAACTTGATGCTTAGCTCTAGTATAATCATATTTGGTTATTTACAAAAATCGCTTATGAAGAAAAAAAAGTTTAAAAGCAATATGTTCAATACTGAATCGGCTAGGTTTATTTTCAGATTGATGTTGTAGCTATGTATCATTAGTTATTATTATTTTATTTTTTGAACAACATATATGATTTATTAAAACTGAATCTAGCAAGTTGCTAGAGCATACGCATCATTACTTATATTAATTAGTTATTAATGTACGTTGTATGCATATCTATGTATACAATTTTAACGTACCTACACGCCTATCAATTAACAAATAACAAATTCGTTAACATTTCTGTCACATGATAATATGGTTAGGTGATGTCACATATCAAATCCACAGAGATTTCAGGTTTGAAATCAAAATCTGAAGAAACACTAAATGACCCCAGCAGATTAAGGATAATCTTAGGGTTAAGTAGATGTTTCCCACGAGGGTTAGGTCCGGCAAAGATGGTTATTCTTCTCAACCTGCAAAACAGACACCGTAAGCTCGTCACTGAGAAGGGAGGGGGGGTTCCTCCTTGTGACCACCCTCCGACGTGAGAATCAGACTAGGTTGCTCTGAATATAAGTGTATATAGAGAGAAATAGCTAGAGAGAAGATGATGATACCGTTCCAAGGTGTTGGAGTATTTATAGCCGAAGGTAGGTTTCCAAGCAGGTACGGCCAGCTGTATAATATTCCTTTTCCACCAACTACGGGCTACGCTCGTGCCACGATGGGAGTTGGTGGGTAGGCAGCGGCTGATAGTGACATTTTGTACTGGAGCGTGCTCCTCCTCGTACTATTGTCGGTGAGCTGTCACCCTGTGATTGGTTCATGGGCTGCTTTTGTCAGATCTTGTCTATTTGTCCATACCTTGGTAGGTATAGTACAAAAGATCTTCTGGAAGCGTACGGACTGGCTCTTTTGGGCGGGAATATTCCCGCCCTGCTCATTCCTTCTTCAGGTGACATTGCTGAAGTATAAGAGTTAGTGCCTTATGCGTGTAGCCTTACTGTTAGTGCGGGTAGCCTTCCTTCTTGGCTTGTACCCACAGCTGCGGGGACAGGCAGGGTACTGTACTAAGGGAGGCTTTCCTACGGGAATAGCTGGCTTACTGCGTGTAAGGTCTTCATCTCTCTGAGCATGGTGGGTCCTGCGGATCCAGTTAGTCTTTGCGCAGACGTACCTCTTAAAGGTGAGTCTTGCGGGTCAAACTGGGCTTTGCGGGGACCTACCTCTTCAAGTCCCCCCAGTCCATTGTTGTTCTCATGAATTGTTAATAAGTGAGGGGAACTTTTGGACTTTAAGCAAGGGGTTTTAAAGAGGGATTTTCATTTTTTAAGGTTCTCCGTGGGGATTCTTCCCGCGGTTTTCCTAATGTCACTTGCAGAAAATTCTTGACTTTTCTGCCCGATCTTTGGGTATGATGCGGGTAGGTGTAACCTCTTCGCAAGTCGGGAGCGTTGAGTTTCACTTGTAGATTCTCCACGAGGTTTTGGTAGTTTTAGACATAGTGATCAGTTATGTTAAACAACCAATTCCACCTTGGAGCTTCAAACAATCTAGTTCTCAACGTTCACGCCATGCGGGGGTGTTATTTCTCTTTCCGCAAGCATGGCCCATAAGATCGATCTTCTTGGCTTCAATTCCCTGCAAGTGCTAAGTATGTGAAGGGTTTCACCTTGACACTGTACCCGCACTTGTCTTATGGTTTCTTGCTTTCCAAGGTAAGGGGGTATATTCCCTCTTATTTTTGAATCTTTTTTAATCCTTTTGGAATTCGGAGAGTTGGTGAAAGGATAAGGACAGTCCAAACGGTTGAAGGGACGTTGGCGTCTTCTGACGGTTTCAGGATGTGCAGGAAGTTATGACGACGTGACAGCATGTGGTCAATCAGGACGCTTTTTCAGGCGCGTGGGCGCGAGTTTCATGACACGCGCCATTCCGACACCTGTTGCCAGCTTGCTTTATCCACACGTGTCGCCGTGGCATTGCGCCTGCGCTTTCTCTCTCATCCGCATTAAATTCATCGCATTCATTGCGATGAGTATATAAGGGGGAGAGGATGCATTTCGTCCATTATCTTCACTTCACTCTCCTTTTCCTTTTAAGCGATTTCCGGCGAATACTCATCTTTTCCGGCGAGCATTCTCCTGAAACCGCTTTCTTTCATCTTTAACATTTAAAAAATGTCTTCTTCTACTCATGACCCGGAGGTTAACGTCGAGGAGTCCGACGTTTACCTCGAGAACCCGACGTCCACGTCCGATAAGGACGATAAGAGTACTGCTGGCGAGTGTCAGTGTACTCTTTCTGTCGATGTATACCATTACATCGTCAAGAAGTTCATGCTGGAGCCCTATGAGCCAGAGTTCCCGGTGGCCCACCAGACGGTGTACGATGCCCCTAAGGGCAAGATAGGGGTTTACGCTTCGTTCTTCCTATATGGGAATCAAAGATTCCCATTAACGAAGTTCATATACCGTGTTTTGGAGAAACACGGTGTTCATCTGACAGAGGTGCACCCAATGGCAATTGCCAAAGTTCGCCATTTCGAATGGGTGTGCCGTATTTTGGGTATCGAGCCTCGAGTCGACCGCCTGATGACCTTCTATACTTGGAGGTGCATCCAGGGTTGGTATACCCTTGTCACTCGGATCAAGGGTTTGAAGATCTGCGCTACTGAGCGTAGTCTTTGTTATTGGAAGCGGGAGTTTTTCTACATTTCCGCTCACGTCATTCCCATTGCGATGACGTTCAAGAATGGGAGGGCACTCCCTAATCTTCCGGCTTCCAATTACCAGGAGACGGAGTGGTTCACCAAGATTTCCCAGATTCGGACTCCTGTTTATCGCTTCGCGGAGTCTGGGATGGTCATGCTTGGGATGAGCCGCGTGTGGAAGGATGCCAGGTCTGGGACGCCGCAGATACCCATCGTTCTTGAATACGGTTTGAACTATATTACTTATGGTATGCTCCATCTTTTGTGTTGGTTTAGGATTTCCTTCTAACATTGTTATCATTTTTATTTCAGAGGGAAACGACTTACAGTCTCTCTTGCACCCGCGGGAGACTGGTGGTCCCGCGCGGTTGGGTACTCGTGACCTTGATGAGAACGAGTTTCCCATTTTGGAGAAGACTGCGGATAGATTCATAGAGGTCTATCCGCCAGGCCATGACATTTTAAGCGCCGCTCGGCCAGGTAAGGAGTTCTTTAATCCTCGTCCTCTTCATGCTCAAACTTCTGCTGGAATTCCTCTGATCTTGTCATCTTCTGATGAGGGATCCGCAGATGGGCCTTTTATTGTGAGAAAAAAGAAGGCGGTTGGCGTGAAGGGAAAAACGAAGGTTGCTACCTTCGTTGACCTGGGGAATCAGTCTGATTCCGAGACTGAAAGTGAGGAGGCGGCGGGGAACCTTGGTGGTGGTGATGAGACCATTGCGAAGGTAACTGGCGTGAGGAAGCCAGTTTCATCGGGTCCATCTCCGCCTGTCAGGGCTTTCAAGATCAAGAAAACCAGTAAGTATACTTTTTGTGTGCCTTTTCCGCATTTCCTTCCGCATTTGTTTTTTTTTATATCTTTGTTCTTTATGCAGGAGTGGACTTATCTGCTTTTGAAGAAAGTGGTGCGGGAGGAGCTAGTTCAGGACCCAGGACGATAGGTTTGGTCAACCTATCCGAGGCGATGACCCAGGAGGATGCGCCTGTTTCTGGTACTGGTTCAGTTGCTTATACTGTTGAAGCAACTGTTCCGGTTATGACGTCGTCTGTCGTGGCTGCTGTGTCGACGATGGAGTCCACTTTTGTTGCTGCGTTGAGCAGTTCAACTTCATTGCCGGCCGTCAGTGCCATCTTTACTACATCATTCACCGGACCGGCGGTGACTTTTTCTGTGAGCTCATCCGCAGCGTCTACCACGGTTATGAGTTCATCTCCGATGGTCTCTACCTCAGTGGCTTCTACAGTGTCACACTCGGCGTCAGCGACTACCTCATCCTTGGCTGGTTCTTCAGGTATGTTTAGAGTTGGAACCTCTAGACTTACCTCTGTTGATGAGGGAGTCCAATCTTTGCCTCCTTCCCATCTCCTTGACCTCTTGGATGGATATCCTTTAGGTTCAGGTGATGGGTTTAGCGGCTATCGGCCTGTTATCGACCCTACAGGTGCGTGGGGTTACTTTGGCCTGTTATCCATCCTTGTCATTTTTTCCTAACTGTTTTCTGTTTTCGCAGTTTCGGATTCCAATGAGGTCTATGCCCCAAGGTGGAATATCCGCCGAGGGACAACTCTAAGGACGGCTGCAGACTGCGTCGACTGGGCGCGCCATGCCACTCCAAGTGGTGCATTGGGATAGGCCATGGTTAGTTACCAGGAAGGCCGGTTGTCCACCGAGCTCCGAATTCTACTCGCCCGGATGCAGCCGCGTGTCGAATTACTTTGTCGTGAAAACGATAAGTTAAAGACTGCGCGTAGCTTGGAGGGGGCTCAGGTGCGATCGCTGCGGGAGGAGAACAAGAAGCTTGCCGCCACCGCTGCTGAGAAAGAGAAGGCCTTCAAGGATCTTGAGGCCGAAATCCAAGCCAGGCATGAGGCCCGTTCCAAGGCTACTCAAGTTGTTAATGAACAACTTAGGTTGGCTAAGGAAACGGCGCGTAATGCCACTGAAAGGGCCACAAAAGCTGAAGCCGTTGCTGAGCCTCTACGCGCTGAGAATGAAGAACTGAAAGCCAAACTGGAGAAGCTTCAGCAGGCTCATGAGGCTTTGGCTTTGGAGGATGCCAAGAAGCTACAGGAGCTCTTGGATCAGAAGGGTGTGCATGATCGCACTGAGCGCAAGCTTAAAAGCGTTGAGGAGGCTGCTGCCAAGGAAGTGTTGCTTGCCAACCTTAATAAGAATGAGGCCGAACGCGCACGCGATCAAGTTCAAGCTACCCTTCAAGAGTCCTTGTCCAATAAAGATTGGCTTCTACGAGAAGCGTTGCCGCAGGTACGCATAGCTCAATTATTCTTTGCTTTTTGCTTTTTTCTTTATACTTAGAAAAGTTTTTTTTTTTTTGTGTAGGTTGTGCATCGGATTTTCGCGAACACATCCTATGATGATGCCATGAGTGCAGCCCTCAACGCTTCTCATGAGGATGGAGAGAAAGCTGGTTTCTTGCTTGGTCTAGGATTTGCAGAGAAAGGCATCCCGCCTTCCAAATTTCCTCTACACGATGTTGACACTGAAGCTGCCTATGACCAAGCTGTGAACCAGTATGCTGCTTTCTCTCATCCGGTTGTGGATAAGGTTAATGAAGTTGCTGCTGCTGATGACGGGCTAGCTGTTCTCAAGGCTTTCCTCGAACCGCCGCAACCGACTGATGGTGCGGGTTCAAGTGGGTTTGGAGGAAGTGGTCCCGAAGCCTGAATCTTCAGAATCCTCCAAGTTGTTAGGATAAATTTGTACCTTTTGTAGGCGGGTAGATACCTAGCCATTTTGTAATGTTTGAACAGCTTTTAATGTGAATATGAATGTTTTGTTAACGCCTTGCCTTGTAAACATTATATGATTTGCTCATGCATATTTTAGTTTAACTTAGCAGTTTTCTAAGTGTTTTGAATAAGTTAACCTTTCGACGCGTGTCAGATAATAGGTTAATGTTCTGTTTCCTCTATCATGATTGTGCGGGTAGGACCGTCACTTTCACTTAGTAGGATGACCAAACTTCATCTATGTCTGACCTGCGTGAAGGTTTTCCTCATCTTCCCCTTAGAAATTTTTACTGTTTTTGTGTTTATGCGGGTTGTGCCGCTTTCCATACGCAACGACTTACTTCCTCCCTCACTTATTTATGCGGTGAATACCGGCATATCAGTGTGGTCAGTTCATAAGTATAAAGGTAAGGCTATCAACATCAATGTGACAAGGAGAATCATTTCCATTAGAAGTGGCTCTAGGCCTGTTCGTTACAAGTTTGGAATTGATCTACATGTAGCATCTGCGTAATTGAGCTCCATTCCATGTTCTTGGGATGGGGGTGCCATCGAGCCTTTCGAACCGGTATGCGCCCTTTCCCAGAACTTCTTTAATAATGTATGGCCCTACCCAGATCGGGGCCAGCTTTCCTGGGCGCTCCTGGTTCGAAGCCTCGTTGTTACGCAGTATGTAGTCTCCGACATTGAAGTTGCAGAGTTTCACCCGCGTGTTGTAGTACTTTTGCATTTTTCGCTTGTAGTTCTCTTCACGCGCTGCGGCTAAGTCTCTGCGCTCTTCGGTTAGCATAAGGTCTAACCGTCTTTCCGCATCATTGTCTTCTGGTTGAGTTATGACTCTTGGTGAGGGTAGAGCAATCTCGATTGGAACCATGGCTTCAGTGCCTTAGGCGAGGCTGAATGGGGTTTCGCCCGTGCTTGCTTTTTTCAGCGTTCTGTTTGCCCAAAGGACATGTGGAACTTCGTCCACCCAGCCGGATCTATGCTCCAAGAGTCTTTTCTTTATGCCGTCGACGATGCTCTTGTTTGCTCTTTCCACCTCACCATTACCCTGCGGGTGTGCCACTGAGGCAAAGGTGTGGGTGATTTGAAGCTCTTTCAGCCACTTTTGTAGCTTCTGGTCAGCAAAGTTGGTGCCGTTATCACTCACCAAATTCTGTGGAAGTCCAAAACGACAAATAATAAATTCCCAAATAAATTTTTTGATATGTTTTGCGGTTGTTTGGGCTAGGGGTTTTGCTTCTATCCACTTGGTGAAGTAGTCGATGGCTACCACTAGGAACTGAACGTTCCCTGCTGCTGTGGGAAATGGGCCCGTCACATCGATGGCTCACTTCTGGAATGGGCATGAAGAAGTGACTGGAACAAGTTCGTTCTTCGGGCGATGCGTGTTGGGTGCGTAGAGCTGGCAGGACCTACATTTTCTGATGTAGGCCAGCGCATCCGTGTGCATCCCCGGCCAAAAGTATCCCGCGTTGTTTAGCTTAGCTACAACTGCGCGTGGACCTGCGTGTATCCCACAGATGCCTTCGTGTACTTCCCTTAGGAGGTAGTCGGCATCTTGGTCGTCAACGCATCTGAGGAGTGGGCCAAGAAAATTACGCCTGTAAAGTATGTCATCAATGAGTTGATAGTTTAGTGATTTACAGCGTATCTTTCTTGCCTGTGTCTTTGACTCTGGTAGTACACCCGTCGCAAGGTAATTTATGATTGGCGTCATCCATGTTTCCGTACCGGTTTGGATGACACAAATTTCCTTGTGCGGGACTGATGGTGCTCCAAGGAGTTCAACGCGGATGTCCTTTCCCAAGTGGGTGAAGGCTAACGATGCAAGCTTGCTTAACGCATCCGCAGATTTGTTTTCGCTTCGCTTGATGTGCACAACTTTGCAATCGTTGAAATCGCGCATAAGGGTTTTTGCTTGTGCGAGGTACAGGGCCATTGTGTCGTTCACGGCTGTGTACATCCCGTTTATCTGGTTGGCTACTAGCATGGAATCCACGTGGGCTTCCAAGTTTTTCACCCCCATCTTACGCGCAATTCTTAATCCGGCCAAGAATGCTTCGTACTCCGCTTCGTTATTCGTACTTGGGAAATCCAGCCGAATAGCGTAAGTGTATTCTTGGCCTGATGGGTTAGTTAGTTTCAACCCTGCGCCTGAACCTTCGTTGTTGGCTGCTCCATCAGTATAGAGTCGCCAGACATCATTAATGTCTTGTGCTGGAGAGGGTTGAGCCTCTTCCTGGCACTCTTTCTCCCGCGAAGCGGGGACTTCTGCAATAAAGTCGGCCAAGACCTGGCCTTTTATGGATGGTCTTGGCTTGTACTTTATCGCGTATTCTCCCAACTCAATTGCCCATTTGGCTAGGCGCCCTGACAACTCGGGTTTGCCTAGAACGTTTGCAAGTTTGAAGTTGGTGAGAATGGTGATTGGGTGGCCTTGGAAATATCGTCTTAGCCTGCGTGAAGCCTGTACAAGCGCTAAGACTAATTTTTCCAGGGTGGAGTACCGGGTTTCCACGTCTGTTAAGACGCGGCTTACATAGTAGATGGGCATCTGGATGCCTTTTCGTTCTACTAGTAAGACTGCCCCGGTTGCTTTGTCTGTGGCGGAGAGGTAGAGAATTAATTCCTCCCTCACTTCTGGTGCTGTGAGCGTTGGGAGTTCGATCAAGCGTGACCGAATCTCTTGAAAAGCTGCTTCCGCTTCTGGTGTCCAGCGGAAGTGCGTTTTCTTCAAGCAATTTCTCAATGTTGACACGAATGGGAACGACCTATCCGCATGGTTTGCCAAAAAGCGGTTAAGTGCGACTAGTCGTCCATTCAGTGTCTGAGCCTGTTTGATGGTAGCAGGTGATTCCATTTTCATAATGGCTTCGACCTTTTCAGGATTCGCTCTGAAGCCATCTTTGGTAACGATGACTCCTAAGAACTTCCCTTCTTCCATCCCAAAGGAACACTTGCTCGGGTTGAGCTTCATGTTTATCTTTCTGAGCGTGTTGAAAGTTTCTTTGATGTCTTTCAACATCGCCTCTGGCTCGAGGCTTTTGATGACCAAGTCATCCATGTAAACTTCCAAGTTCCTCCCGATTTAGGCATGAAACTCTTTGTCCATCAGGCGTTGGTATGTGGATCCGGCATTCTTTAGTCCGAATGGCATCATTTGGTAATAAAATGTGCCATCGGGCGTCCCACGGATGGCGCCAATGAAGAAACACTAAATGACCCCAGCAGATTAAGGATAATCTTAGGGTTAAGTAGATGTTTCCCACGAGGGTTACGTCCGGCAAAGATGGTTATTCTTCTCAACCTGCAAAACAGACACCGTAAGCTCGTCACTGAGAAGGGGGGGTTCCTCCTTGTGACCACCCTCCGGCGTGAGAATCAGACTAGGTTGCTTTGAATATAAGTGTATATAGAGAGAAATAGCTAGAGAGAAGATGATGATACCGTTCCAAGGTGTTGGAGTATTTATAGCCGAAGGTAGGTTTCCAAGCAGGTACGGCCAGCTGTATAATATTCCTTTTACACCAACTACGGGCTACGTTCGTGCCACGATGGGAGTTGGTGGGTAGGCAGCGGCTGATAGTGACATTTTGTACTGGAGGGTGCTCCTCCTCGTACTATTGTCAGTGAGCTGTCACCCTGTGATTGGTTCATGGACTGCTTTTGTCAGATCTTGTCTATTTGTCCATACCTTGGTAGGTATAGTACAAAAGATCTTCTGGAAGCGTACGGACTGGCTCTTTTGGGCGGGAATATTCCCGCCCTGCTCATTCCTTCTTCAGGTGACATTGCTGAAGTATAAGAGTTAGTGCCTTATGCGTGTAGCCTTACTGTTAGTGCGGGTAGCCTTCCTTCTTGGCTTGTACCCACAGCTGCGGGGACAGGCAGGGTACTGTACCAAGGGAGGCTTTCCTACGGGAACAGCTGGCTTACTGCGTGTAAGGTCTTCATCTCTCTGAGCATGGTGGGTCCTGCGGATCTAGTTGGTCTTTGCGCAGACGTACCTCTTAAAGGTGAGTCTTGCGGGTCCAACTGGCTTTGCGGGGACCTACCTCTTCAAAATCTATTAAACATAGGTTTTGAGAGAAGACACTAATAAATAAAGGAGTTTCACTGATGAACAAGTACCAACTACCAACCGTATATTTGCTGGTAATACTTAAAAGAGTTTGTTTGGAATCCGTCGGTAACTAACGGTCCATTAGAAACAATTACGATAAATCTCACAAAAGGTGTAGGTTATATATATGCGTGTAAATTATGTTGCAGTATGTCGCAAATGAGATTACCCACAACTGTTTATCTAACGCTCAATTAATCAACCACATACTTCCGCTAGTGCATGCTTTTACCAATGAATTGCCAATGAAATTGGACATTGGTGATACTACTTTATTTATTAGACCAATGGTATGAAGCATAGTTAATTAACCAAAAGTGTTGTCACGTCACTGACACCTAAGCAGCGGCCAGCGAGACATTAACCAACTCAGAGCATTCTCAGCTCATTCCCTATATTTGTGTGAGAAGGTTTTGTAAATTATATGGTATGGTTATGAGTGGTTGTGAGTAGATGAGAGAGAAATATTATATGGGAAAGTTAAATTTGGGGTTTCACTGTTCATACCGTATAATATATTAATATTTTTTAAAAGTGGTTGTGAGTGAAAGAGAGAGAAAAGATAATGATAAAGGTATAAAAATTATTATTTAATTAAACATGAGAGAAAAAATACAGAGATTTTTAGTATAATATATATGAATATATGGTAGGGAATGGGTTGTGAATGCTCTCATCAAACTTAGTTTTAAATGACCAACACCCCAATTATTATTTAATATTTTTGTTATATATAAAATTCATGAAAAATGAATTTATTGATTTAGAAATCAGTTGGCCCCACACCCATTGTCCTTGTCGTCGTTACCTAGTTAATTAGCACCCAGATGGGCTTTTGTTTGGCACCCACAATAAATCAAATGTAAGACTATGTGTGAAAGAACTATAAAATTGGGTGATTTTATTTGACGTCCAGTCAGCAAATTATGGATTTATATTTTAAGGGTGTAGTGGTGTTGTAGCCCAAAAATTCCTCCGTCAAGACTTGTCATTGGTCCATTTAATAAAATAATAATATTCTTCCACACTCACCGGCGACAAATACATGTCGCCACCCACCTTGTCGCCCCTTTTATCGCCCCGTGGGGCGGTGTTGTCGCTCCAAAGTTACCGTCCACTACTTATACCCTAATAGTTTAACATGTTAAAGTTGGGTGAGTTAGAATAGAGTGACGCCCCCCCCCCCCCCCCACTACACTCAGTCTAGATGCAAATCGCTATTCAAGGTTTAAGATCAAATCCTTGCAGGGTCGGCTTGGTGGATTCGAAGGCACTACTAGAAAAAAAGGCTTCAATGACATGCATTGCGTGTCATTAAAGGGCCCTTATGACGCGCAAATGT
Source organism: Bidens hawaiensis (assembly GCF_021521415.1). Classification (NCBI taxonomy): domain Eukaryota; kingdom Viridiplantae; phylum Streptophyta; class Magnoliopsida; order Asterales; family Asteraceae; genus Bidens; species Bidens hawaiensis. The sequence goes on along the minus strand of NW_027492360.1, from coordinate 101,006 downwards.
GTGTCATTGAAGCCCCTGTCATAAATTGAATATGACACGCTTCCCGCTTGTCATAATTCATGACACACTTTAATGACATTCATATGTGACACACGTTATTGACATGCATTTATGACACGCTTTCAATACGACACCAATTAACGACATGCATTTATGCATGTCATCATATAACTTTTAATTTTTTATTTTTTTTGTTTCGCATAATTAATAATATTTAAATTAATGACTCAAAATATAACAGCAAAACTATATATTTCAGTTCTAAATTAAGCATCCTAAATCAAAATATTACATATAATTCCCAAGTTAACAAAAGTATCGGTTAATATTTAATATAATACCTATCACTAACGAAATATAAATTGTGTCGTATACAGGTACGTAGCTTTGTTGGGGCCAAGGGTGGCCCCGCCCCCCTCTGTTTTTTCGCTCGGTAGTTTAAAGTTATCATTTTTCGGCCGAATGTTTTTATACATAGTGTAAATCTACCCGTTTCTGACCGAAATTTTGAGCCCTGCCCCCTCCGTTTTTAGCTCGGTAGTGTAAATTTATTCTTTTTTTGCCTGAAAATTATTATACATAATGAAAATTTACCCGTTTCCGACTGAAATTTTGAGCCCGACTTCCTCCGTTTTTCGCTTACGGTGTAAATTTATCTTTTTCAGCCGAAAATTTTTATACATGGTTTAAATTCACCCGTTTTCGACCGAAATTTTAAGGCCGTCCCCCTCTAGTGTATGAATTTTTTTTATACATATTGAGTCCGGCCCCCTCGACGTTTATGTCCAAGCTTCGCCACTGGTCGTACACGCCGACCAATCTTCTCGAACCGCATCGAAATCCGCCTCCAAGTATTCGTGTTTGCCTCCCCCAACCTAAGTTGAAAATTAAACAAAAAAATATTAGGTCAAACCATAAGCCAAACCGTTAGTTACCTCAATGGCCGGGTTGAGTAATGGTGACTGACTATAACTTCCATGTTCTTCCCGTGGGTTTGTATATATGCATATTTATTCTTTTGCGTAAACAAATGCGTATAGTAAAAATATAAAACTATAAGTCTATAACCATTTTTAATTTCCAAAATTGTGCATGGAATTCATATGGTGGAGCCAAAAGTTATGTAGCAATCATGAGGGTACAAAAAGTGGCTAAGGATTGTAAGGCATTATGAACTTTTGGCCCTTCATTTCATTTCATACACGGACTTGACTTAATTTATGTCCCACTTTTATTGCAGTGTGACCAAAAAACATGCAAAGACGCGTCCATAGATATGTATCATACACAAAGTATATTTTACAAAGTTAGTGGTGGATATAAACAAAAATCTCAAGTGTAATGTTTAATTGATTTTTTTTACCATTTTTCATACAATAAAAAAAGGTTAAACTTGGTGTTTGACCGATATCATTATTTTCTTTGAATTTTCTTTAAAAGAATTGCTAATAAAACTTTGTTGTTTCATCTTTCAAGTTCCATAATTTTTAAAAGAAACAAAACTTAAACCATAAATCCCTAATCAATTCCAATATACATATACCCTATATCCCTAATCAATTTCAATTTACGCATAAACCTTATGTCCCTAATAAATCCCAATTTCCAATTTACATGATCCAAATATTATCCAATAAACATAATCAATCATTCAATTGCCCGTAAACTATTCCAAATTAACAATTTATATAAACTGAAAAACAATTACATTTTAAATAAAAGTAGAATAATCCTAAATTGCCACAAGTCGAAATCGAATCGTGTAAGAGGGACCATATGCCGGAGCCCTAAGCAGCACCAGTGACTGGAAGAGGGCATAGGGGGTGAGTCGGTGACTGGTGTCTGGTGCAGCGTGGCATAAGTGAAAGTAGTGGTTTATGTTTTGTTGATGTCCGACCTAAACCAAACAACAAACAATATTACAAATAGGGTTAATGGGTTTTAATTGATTTGAGCTTTTAATTTTGTTAGACTTTAGCGTTGGTTGGAGTTTTTAATTTGGTTGGACTTTAAATAAATAAGGGTACCATATTGTTTAGGGTTAACAAAAAACAAAAAAATAATAATTTTACACTACCGACGAAAAACTGAGGGGTAACGGAGTTATACATCCAGTCTGCCTGTGCAAAGTCCCACAACTTTGGTTACCATTTCAAAAAAGATATATAATTTTTAGTATTTGTTGATACTAGAAGAGTTTCCACACGAAGCAACATGTACATGGAAAATAAGTTGTTTTAAAATTGGTTAAATATAAGGAGGCAAGTTATAAGTGGTTTACGGGATACCAATATCAATAAAAGTTGTATTACTAAAATTTTAAAATGCTTGTAGGTGCTTATTATAATATGGTATAGATATATGAATATTATTACACTCATGTGTGTAAAGATGATTGTTCTAATATTAAATAACTATGTTAGAACCTGTGTGATACACGAGTTATGTGTGATACACGAGTTAGTAAAAAATATATAACTAAAAAAAAGCCAAAATAAAAACACATGTAGTATAAAGTGTAATAATAAAATAAAAACGATAAAAAAATGATGATATAAACAAGTACAAACATTTTTGTTAGTGTCATAAAACTACCAATAGGATGCACGTAATAGACATTAGTGTTTTTTAGTAGTTAACAAACGTTACAAAACTTTAAAACTTTCTATTGGTAAATTTTCATGGAAACTAAATCTTAAAGTTGTCTAATTCTTTGATTGTTCCATATCGAAACTAAATCTGAAAATCAACAAAAAAGCCATGTAAAAAAGACCCAAAGAGGTCCTAAACTCTGAAAATATGTATCATATTAAAGAATATATCTTTCGTCAACATAGATGTAGGAATAACAATACACACATCTAGCTGAAGGGCAACGGTTTGTCGGCTCAACATAACAAAAAGTTGAAAAATCAGTTGTAATTCCAACTATTAAGAAAGAAGAGCCGAGAGTAGGAACATAATGTTCTCTCGCTACCGTTCCCGCACGAATGCAAACCCCAACTCCATTTGTTGAACGAAAATATATTTCCTTCATATACCTATATTAATCAGTTTTAACATCAAAATACTAAAATATACTTTCAAAATGGGTGTTTATCCTCACCCTTACATTCTTATAAAAATTGAAACATCATTCAAGTTTAGTTTTTCTTTTAAAAATGGTACGGTTTTAATTTTAAAAACATCTCAAAGTATATTGGTTAATACAAAGATAATTATTTCTTTACCAAATGGAAAAATTCCAAACCTCAAGAACATCGACCAATAGGAATTGTTGGTTTAAGCTTGAATGATGAAAACGGAATTACCTTTGACATAGCCTAGTTGTTTACAGAACCCGCTATATGTGACTTCAATTTTAATTTTAATGAAAGAAAAAAATAAAAAAAAATGTCAAATGTCGGTAATTTAAAGAGATTTAATGAAAAGTATTTTAATGAAAAGGAAAAAATAAAAAAAAAATGTCTAAATGTCATGTGACAATTTAAAGATATTTGATGAAAATATTTTAATGAAAAGGAAAAAAATAAAAAAATGTCAAAATGTCATGTGGTAATTTAAAGAGATTTGATGAAAAATATTTTAATGAAAAGAAAAAAAATTAAAACAAATGTCAAAATACCATGTGACAATTTAAAGAGATTTGATAAAAAAAAATATGAAATGATTGCTTGAAAATCCACTCTTTTATTATATAGGTAGATACGGAGTAAGTCTCTTTGACATGGCTCGGAAGCTCTAAATCCATCTCGTATCACTTGAGCCAGACGTATAATTAAGGGGGTGTTTGAGATTTCTTATTTTATTTTTTTATAACTTATAGGTTATAAGTTATAAGGTGTTTGAGAAAGTTAAAGTTTGTAAGTGTATAAATCATAAGTTATAACTCTGTAACTTATATAGCTTAGGACTTAAATAAATCATAAGAAGGTAAAATAAGAAATCCCAGACATTCCCTAAGACAATGAACTAAAGTAATCTGATTTTTTCACTTATTTGAAAAATCAAAACTCAAATTAAAATAGAAATTTAATCCTAAAATGTATTAACATTAAACTCACTATTTTGCTTAATAACTACATTAACTAGTTCTATCAAAATGAGCTGGTGGTGGATTGATAAGTGAGAGACTTGGTGTTTCATGTGACCCGGTTTGATTCAGGCCCCCACTATTTAGTTTTGACAGCATCGGATGATGATGGGATACTAGGCGAATAGGTAACGTTCACTAATTGAATCCTTGAACTAAACGAGTGTTCATGGGTGTTGGCCTTAGGTGAGCTTTTTCCCCAGATCGAAAGATGAGTTTATCTCGATGTGATGAATTTAGCCAGTAGCTCATTTAGAGGATTTATTGGTCATTTGGCTCTGTCAATTTATTTTGTATTAGAATCTGTCAATTTCTGAATATTATTGTTAACATCTTAAATATATATAAACGAAACCTCTCTATATTCTCTCAAACCACCAGATTGTTTTATTTGTAAATGGAGACTTCTAATGCATTTGACCCGAATCCATGGTATGCATCACACCAAACCCAGATAATCTTTAAACGGGTTATAACATCTCATCAAATATTTGATATGAAAATCCTATAAAATAGGGATATATTAAAAATTAGTATACGATTTAAAAAAAATATATTATTATAATTAAGAAAGAATTTTATAGTAAAAGAAATAAGCAGGTCATGAGTCTTATCAAACCAAATAGTTTTTAAAACTAGTTATAACATCTCATTTATTTGTAAAACTCTTTCATCATCAAACCCTAAATATACTATTAACTTCCTTATAATAAATAAAATTAAAATTCAAATAAAATATATAAATTTATAAACGAATAACATAAAACAAACACATACTACCGGGAATAAAACTAGTTATATATATATCATAAAACGAAATAAACAACTTTCAATTTTTCAATGGACAATTGTATGCAATATATCATTCTAGGTTTGATAATAATATTTTCACAAAGTTTCAGTTAGACACCTTCGACTTATTATCAAGATTAAATCCATTCATTTTCAAAACTGATTTCAATATTTTTGTATTTTTCTATACTTAATTGTTATCGTATATTATTTCTCAACTTTAAAATACTATATTTTTTTAAAATATCTAAATATGTCGTTACGCCGTGCTTATTTTTACACTAGTACAGAATAATCCAAAATATGCGGTCAAATTTCCCACAAGCGGGTCAAGGACCGCACCTTATACCATCGCACCTTCTTCAAACCGCATCTTCTGCTCATTTAAATGTGAACCGCACCTTCTGTTGCATTAAATATGAACCTGAATCCGCTAATTTGAACCTTGAACCTCTTGACATGAACCACCTCCTAATCCAAAAGATACTGTTTTGTTGACAACTCCATTTGATTCTTTTTTTTTAGTTTCATGATAACAAATAATGTTATATATAATATATATGGATTTCTTTAAACCCAAAAATAATAATATACAAAATAGTTTCACTGTCACACACACACATATATATATATATATAGGTTTCAAAATAAAAGTAATACACAATAACTTTCAAAAATGACATCTTCATTCTAACAACTCGAACCTAACAACTCGAGCCGATGTCTTCATTCTTGCAACTTGAACCTACGCCTTCATTATCGCAACTCAAACCGTAGAAATCACCTAACAAAACATATTACATTAGTAAAACGAAGCTTAAAAATATGTAAGTGTATTCGATAAGAAAATGAAAGCGTTCGTTTATGTCATTCGCTAACAAAATAAACAAACGGTTCACTAGCATTAATGAATGAACATAAATGAATAAACATGTCAGCTTCAGATTAACGTATATTTGCAAACAGATCGTCGTTTACTTAACAAGGGTATTTATGGTATTAGACAATTTTGGGTCACAAGCTTTCAGGATTATTGCAAATTGAGCACATAACATATTATTTACGGCCCGAGTTCTCACAAGTCAAACTGCAGGTTGTAGCACAAAAGATCATTTCGGGACAAAGTTTGTTAACGGGTCATAATCTCAACAAATTATGACACTTTTGACAATTTTAATCAAACATCAAGTTATCTTTTAGGTTTTGGCCGTTAGATATAAGCAAAAATTAAAAGGGTAGAATTTAGGCTAACCTTGAGATGCCTCAACAGTCTAGACCTCAAGCATTTGTACCAGTTTGTTGTTGGTCCTTAGATATTAACTAAATACGATTATCAAAACATTGGTACTTGCGTAAAAAATATGTGTGTACATACAAATAATTATATAAACAAGTTTTTGAAAACTAACCGCTTTTAAATAACCATCTTTAAAAAGATTTAATTTTAAAATTTCAAGCTGGTATGTCACACCCCTATTTCGGGCCTAGGCGTGTGATCACTAGTTGGTACCATGTTTGTAAATAAATCAGAGTTTTAGTTATTAGCGGAAGACTTTATAAAACATAAGGATCGATATTATAAATATTTACATTACAAAAGAGACAAGACAAAAGTCTCGTTTAGTATTTACTTGTTTATATGTTTAACAAAAACATCATATTTTAATATCTAAACAAAATTATCTGAGCCATCGGATTCTTGAGCTTCTTCGTCCTTTAAGCTCTATTCCTGATTACCTGCAAAATGTTATAAAAATACGTCAGCAACAAATTCTGGTGAATATGCTGACGCTAAAAATATTTTCTTTACTTAATTACCCCTCGAGACCACGTAAGCCTCGGCCTATCTTGGCTTAGGAATAATCAAGTTAAATAATCATTATAAACTCGAGTCTCTACACTAGATCACCTCAGCAAAACACCGCAGCGTTTCGACGTACTTAGGTACCATAAATATACACAAGGTCATTCTCACTCGAAAATACTTTGGTTCGGCCCATCGTGGCTGGAGGTCGTGACCAGGCGTGGTGCGATGTGCCCACCGCATACCACATATGTAAGGATCCAGAAAAACGTATACCACAGCCTGAGGGCTAGGTTTATACTCTTATTTACAATGTTTTTAGAGACACGTAGCCTCATGTAAAGTTTTACACATAACACATTTTGTTTGTTTGAAAACAATTTTATAAAGTGGGGCGTATTCACCTTTCAAATGGGATCGGCTTTCACCACCGTCCGTTGAGTCTTTCTTGGTATCTCGCACCTATTGTACGAGTATAACTTTCATTAGTCGGATACATGATCCATCTTAAGACCTTTAGTCTTATTTATCTCGATGAACCTTTAGTTCAATATCTCATTTTACTTTAAAACCTTTAGTTAAAAAGTAATATTTATAAACCTTTAGTTTATTCATAAAACCCGACGTTTCTTCTTCTTTAAGAAACGTATTCCTTTCTTTATTATTTAAGTATACTCATTACACTTAAATAATATATTTCATAACAAAGAATAATCTTATATACTTATATATATATATATATATATTTTATCTTTATTTTCTTTGTTATATCTTTCCTTGTTTATCGAGAATAATATTGACTTGGGGTATTAAGCTTTTCCAATATTATTTTATTATTATTTACTTGGGCATTATGCCTACCTTGTTTGGCTTAGAAATACCCTATACACTTGGGCAGCACTTCGTTGCTGCTTGATCGATCACCTTTTCCACACTTGGCACGCTTCTCGAAACACCAACACTTCTCGGCACGTACTTCGAGAAAATCGTTGGGACGTCGGGGCAACACCTCCTCTTTACTTGGAACGTTGTCGGAAAGTGGTACGTATATCGAGATGATGGGCACGGAAAACGAGGTAACGGGGCACGGATTTCGAGAGGGATCGATGGCACGAACTTCGAGGTTTAGAGAGATGTTAGAGAGAGGGTAATGTGTGTATTTTGGTGTGAGGGAAGTGAAGACCCGAGGCTGCTATTTATAGACTTGATTTTGGTCCCATCGCGCTACGCGATGGTTTCCTTGGCAAGCCCATCGCGTAGCGCGATGTAGGCTTGTCGAGTCACAGGGTAGACCTGCCACGTGGCGACACGTGGCAGGCACCGCGGCACGTGGCGGCACGTGGTGACACGTGGCAGACGTGTTGCCACGTGGTGACACATGGCGGCAACAGTTGCCACCGTGTGCCACGTGGCACACGTGTCACAATCTGTCAGACACCCCATCGCGGTACGCGATGAGTGTCTCTCTTGACCTGTCGCGTAGCGCGATGGGTCAAGAAATTGGCATAATTGGTCCCTATACTTTAGAAAATTGACATTCTTGGCTCGATATTTACGTGATGTTACATCCTCCCCACCTTGAAATAAATCTCGTCCTCGAGATTGCTTATGAGAACAAGTGGGGGTATTTCTTTCTCATTTCGGACTCGAGTTCCCATGTATACTCGGGTCCTCGTCGGGAATCCCATTTTACTTTCACGATTTTCAAGGTTCGCCTTTTAAGTTTCTTAGTTTTCGAATCTTCAATTTGAATTGGTCTTTCAATGAATTTTAAGTTTTCATTAATTTCTACATCTTTTAGTGGCATTGAAAGAGATTCGTCGGCTAGACACTTACGTAGATTCGAAACATGGAATACATCGTGTATCCTTGGCATTTCCTCGGCTAGTCGCAAACGGTATGCGACGGTACCAATTCGTTCGAGTACCTCGAAGGGTCCAACGAATCGAGGACTTAGTTTACCTTTCTTGCCGAAGCGGACTACGCCCTTCCATTAAATTCTAACGGCTTACGACGGATATTGGCGTAACTCTTTTGGCGATCACGTGCCGTCTTAAGTCATTCTCGAATTTGAAGAACTTTGCCGGTGGTTTCTTGGACTATTTCGGGTCCAGATAATTGATTATCTCCAGTTTCAGACCAGCACACGGGCGTTCTACATTTTCGACCATATAACGCCTCGAATGGTGCGGCTTGAATACTCGTGTGATAACTATTGTTATACAAAAATTCCATTAGGGGTAAGTGGTCGTCCCAACTTCCACCTAAGTCTATCAAACAAGCGCGGAGCATATCTTCCAACGTTTGAATTGTCCTTTCGCTTTGCCCATCGGTTTGTGGATGATAGGCGGTGCTAAGGTTTAACTTTGTGCCTAACGCTTGTTGGAAGCTTTTCCAAAAGTGAGACGTAAAGCGACTGTCTCGATCAGAGATTATAGATAGCGGTACTCCATGCAAAGCAACGATGTTGTTTACATAAATACGCGCTAATCTATCCATTGATTACGACTCGTTGATAGGTATGAAATGTGCAGACTTTGTTAAACGGTCCACAATCACCCATATAGCATTATGTTGTTGAGTCGTCTTCGGGAGTTTGGTTATGAAATCCATGGTTATTAACTCCCACTTCCATACGGGAAGTTCGGGTTGCTGAAGCAGTCCTGAAGGATTTTGATGTTCAGCCTTGACTTTCAAGCATGTTAGACATTTCGCAACGTGCGAGGCGATGTCCTTTTTCATTCCACTCCACCAGTAGTTCGATTTAAGGTTTCGATACATTTTGTCACTACTGGGGTGCATCATGTACTTGGACTTATGTGCTTCATTCATAATCTTTTCACGCAAGTCTCCAATGATTGGTACCCAAATCCGGTTTCCCATTCTAAGGATACCATCGTCACCTTTGACTAGCGAGTCAATGGTGCCGTTACGTTTTTCATTGGAGATCTTGTTTTCATTGATCGCTTGAGTTTAAGCAGATTTGATTTGGTCAATAAGATCAATTTGAAGTTCCAGCCTTAACGCTCGGACTCTTTTCGGCTTTTCGTGCTCTTTACGACTCAAGGCGTCAGCACAACGTTGGCTTTACCTTCGTGATAAACGATCTCACACTCGTAGTCGTTAAGAGTTTCCATCCAGCGTCGTTGGCGCATATTAAGCTCTTTTTGCTCAAATATGTGTTTCAAGCTTTTATGATCGGTGTACACGATAAATCTTACTCCATAGAGATAGTGCCTCCATATCTTAAGTGCAAAGATTATGGCGCCTAACTCTAGATCGTGAGTTGTATAATTATTTTCGTGCACCTTAAGTTGACGACAAACGTAAGCGATTACTTTCTTTCGTTGCATTAGTACACATCCCAAGCCGGAATGAGATGCATCACTAAAGACAACAAAATCTTCGGTACCTTCTGGCAAGGCCAATATAGGAGCTTGGGTAAGCTTTTGTTTAAGTATATCGAACGCCTCTTGTTGCTTTGTTACCCATTCATACTTGATATTTTTACGAGTCAAAGTAGTTAAGGGAACAACAATTCGGGAAAAGTTTTCGATGAACCTACGGTAATAGCCGGCCAATCCCAAGAAACTTCGAATCTCGGTTGGCGACTTTTGGATCTCCCACTTAGAGATAGCTTCAATCTTAGCGGGGTCCACTTGAATACCGTTAACGTTGATAATGTGACCAAGAAATTGCACCTCGTGTAACCAGAATTCGCATTTCGAGAACTTGGCGTACAACTTCTCGGTCCTAAGGATTTCAAGTAGGGTTCGAAGATGATGTTCATGATCGTCCTTAGACTTAGAATAAATGAGTATGTCGTCGATGAAGACGATAACAAATTTATCCAAGTAAGGCTTACAGATTCGATTCATCATGTCCATGAATGCGGCTGGCGCATTAGTAAGTCCAAATGGCATAATGGTGAACTCATAATGGCCATACCTTGTTCGAAAAGCGATTTTCGGGATATCTTCGGATTGAACTTTGAGTTGGTGATAGCCGGAACGAAGATCTATTTTTGAAAAGTAGCTAGCACCTTGAAGTTGATCAAAAAGGTCGTCGATTCGGGGAAGTGGATAACGATTCTTAATTGTAACCTTGTTGAGAGCTCGATAGTCGATACACATTCGCATGGATCCATCCTTCTTCTTGACAAATAGTATCGGCGCTCTCCATGGTGATGAGCTTGGTCGTATAAAGCCTTTCTCGAGAAGCTCGTCTAGTTGTTTCTTTAATTCCTTCATCTCGGTTGGCGCGGGGCGATATGGAGCTTTAGTGATCGGAGCAGTACCAGGAATAAGGTCGATCCTAAACTCTACTTCACGATCGGGAGGAATGCCGGGAAGTTCATCGGGAAATACATCGGCATAGTCAGAAACAACAGGAACGTCTTTGATTTCTTTGGGTTTTGATTCTTTAGTGACGTAGGCCATGAATGCTAAGCATCCTTGATTTAAACATTTGTTAGCCCTTATCATGGAGATTAGGGTAACTCGGCCAGCGTCTTTATCCCCTTCAATTCGAATAGTTCGTTTATCCGGGGCTTGAAGTTCAATGGTCTTGCTATTGCAAAGGATATGAGCATGGTTGCCGGATAACCAATTCATACCCAATACAACATCAAAACCAGCAAGAGTCATGGGTAGCAATTGAATAGGCAAAACATAACCGGCTAATAAGATTTTTCCATTTTCTAAGGCTTCGGAGATTTTAATTGTTTCGCCATTAGCGTCTCGATGCTTAGAGTTTTATTGAGTTTGATTAAAGGTTCGTTTAATAGACTACAAAAGTTATAATCTATAAAACTTAAGTTGGTTCCTGAATCAAACAAGACTCTAGCATAAGCGTTGTTAACAAGGAACGTACCGGTGATAGTTTCCGGCGTGTCGGCCGCTTTCTTCGTATCAAGAACGAAGACTCTTGCATTGCCCTTCTTGGGCTCGTTCTTTTGACCGCTACCTCCCGCACTACCAGTCGCGGGCTTGTTCTTGGGACACTCGAAGCTAAGATGTCCCATCTCTTTACAATTATAGCAGGTCATCTTCTTTTTCCATCAATCGGTCGCAGCGTGGCTGGGTTTGTGACATGATTCACAAAGTCGTGGAGTTAAATGGCATCTACCCCTATGATACTTCTTACATATCTTGCATTGTGGGATGCCGGGGTTGAAGCCTGACCTTCGTTGTTCAACTCCCTTACCCTTGAAACGGGTATTTCCTTCCTTCTTCGGGTCTTGTGATGTTGCACCCTTCTTGTCTTCTTCTTTGTTGCGGATCATTCCGCCCATCAGGTATCCAGCCAAATCCATCGCGGAGTCAGCGGTTTGTGGCAAGTGCGATCTCACCATGTCACGAATCTCTTGTGGCAGTCCCCATATGTAAGGTGTCACTTTGCTGGATTCCGGGGTAACCAGCTGGGGAACTAAACGACAGTATTCATGAAATTTCGTATTATACTCATGAAGGTTCGTTCCAACCACCTTGTGAGTCAAAAACTTGGTTTGAATTTGATCTGTCTCGTGCATCGGACAGAACTTTGACATCAACAGTTCTTTAAACTCGTTCCAGGTCAAACTATACATCACTTCTCTTCCTCTACTCATCATCAGCGTGTTCCAACACTCTAGTGCCTCGCCTTTGAACATCAAGGCGGAGTATTGGATCTTTTCTTCGTTTGAACACCTGCTTGTAATAACTATCGTCTCCATCTCCTCGAGCCACCTCACGGTTGTGATGGCTCCTTTGTCGCCATGAAATTCTTTTGGTCCATAGTACTTAAAGTCTTTAAACGAGCATCCACCAATCTTAAGTTTCTTAAATTCTTTTTAACACCCCCATCGGAATTTGACTCATGCTCACTTTCTTCCTCCCGTGAAGGTCGAGTACGGGGTTTAGAAACAGATTTGAGGGAAGGATTTTCAGAATGTGTATGTTTTGTTTGTCTAGATTGGGATCTATTTTCAGATTCTTCCCGAACAGCTTTTCTGATCATTTATTGGATGTAACATCCCAAAATTTCTAAGAATAAATAATTAATACATTATTTATTTAAGATGGAAAATTTTACTTAAGTTAGTAGAGAAATAAAATAATAAAGATGGAAGGATAAGTATGTTAATTAGATGGAATTAATTATGGACCAAAAAGAAAAGATGGGCCTAAGGTCCATGGGCTTAAGGGAGTATAAATACCCCTTAAAACCTTAATCCTTTCCATTTTCATACATCTCCACACCATAGCCTACACCATCAAAACAAACACTTAACCCAATTCCCGTTTTTGAGAAAAACACCCACAAATACACAAAGATTCCCGGAGATCTAGCCGTCGGATCGGTCTCAAATTTTAACCGAGTATTCCTGGAATATAAATGAAGATTTCCACCGAAAATATCTTCGATCAAAGGTTGGGAAGTCCGGTTTTTATCAGTAAAACCACAGCAGCTCAAAAGTGAAGATTCCGGCGACTTTTCAGCTATTCCGGCGACTGTAGCGGCGGTTTACGGAGAAGGTGAGCTGATGGGTTTGTAAATCAGGACAAGACAGTTCCGTGGCCACTTGAATCACTCAAATCGGAGTTTGTTTGATATGGTTTTGAGCATCTCGAGTGATTTCATAAAAAAAACCTCAAAGGTACGTTTTTGTTAAAAGGGCTTACTTTTCATGAACGGATTTACATGAAAATTGGTAGGATGATAGATCGGGTCTAGATAAATCATAAAGATTCAAACTTGATGAATAATATGGACGTAAAGGGCTCATGGTTAGATACGGCTCATGGATGAAACCCTAGCACTAGCTTATAGAACGTTTTAGGATTAAAGGTTCAATCTTTATGACTAGAATGGGTTAGATCTTGAAGCCGTGAGGTTAACGGGAGGTAACAGATGAGAAACGGTTAAGGTGGTTGGCTATAGATGATTTAAGGTTTAACCATGGGCCGTTAGCCGTTATAGAATGGGTTTAAAGGTAGAAACCTGAGCTGAATGCATCAGACTAGGGGTCTCGGTGACCTGAGCCTCCGTCTGGGGTTCTCGGTCAACGCGAGAACTCGGTCAACATGGGTCTTCGGCCAAATGGAGTTCTCGGAGATTCAGGGTTCTCGGCCATGTGGTTCTCGGTCAAGACCATAGTTGTCGGTCACGGGCTGGGTTCTCTGCCAAGAGTTCTCGGCTGACTAGTCCTCTGTTGGGTTTTGGGCTGAATCCAGTTGGGCTCAGATAGTGAACATTTGGGCCTGAAACAACTAAGCCCACATCATGTAAAGCCCATAGTTAAAATCAGATCAGCCCATCAGCATGAACTAAAATAAACAAGCCCAACTTAGAATCATATTGGTTAACTTAAATACCAACTTAATCAAGTTGAAGGTTAATTAACAAAAATATATATTACAGTTAGCCAAGCTCAGTTAAAGAGAGGAACTACGATAAAAGGCGAGCGCAACAGGATCCAGGTGAGTTTCTAGCCCCATTTCCTTGTTATGTTTTCGGGGTTGTGTGCATACTCGATGTGATAGTTAATACACTTACCTTAAATGGTAAGTGTATGCCATGTATGATTTATATGTTATTTATGTATGCATATTTTGAATGTGAATTAAAGCTTGTCGGTACGTGAACGATCTTCGGATATTGCACGTATTGACAAGGGAGGTATGTATATGATAGCTGAATGTGTATGTTAGATATATGTATAACATATGAGTATGTATGAATGATAAAAGAAATTATATGTATACTACGGGTATGTAAAGACAGTATGTACGAAGATGAAGAAGTAAGGGATCAGACCCTAATAATATCTGAGATAGAGAAGAAAGGGATCAGACCCTAATAATATCTGAGATAGAGAAGTAAAAAGGGATCAGACCCTAATAATATCTGAGATAGACAAGAAAGGGATCAGACCCTAAAATATCTGAGATAGACAAAGGAAAGAGGGATCAGACCCTAATAATATATGAGATAGACAAGAAAGGGATCAGACCCTAATAATATCTGAGATAGACAAGAAAGGGATCAGACCCTAAAATATCTGAGATAGAAAAAGGAAAGAGGGATCATACCCTAATAATATCTGAGATAGACAAGAAAGGGATCAGACCATAATAATATCTGAGATAGACAAAGGAAAGAGGGATCAGACCCTAATAATATCTGAGATAAAATGAACAGTAATTATATAGTATGAAAGTAATAAAGTATGAATGTATGTATGAAATTATGTAATGAAAGTAAGTTAGTAAAGTAATTATTATGTATCTTCGTATGCATAATTGAAGGTAAGTGTATGTATTATATAATATGTGATTAACTAGAACTCACTCAGTGTAGCTGACTTTTAGTATGCACGCAGGTGAGTAGGATGAGACAGCTGGCTTGAGCGGGGACACATGGCAGAAGAATAAGAGGCTGGCATTTGAAGACTTATGATGTTATAATGCTTTAATGATTAAAGACAGAGGATGCTTTGAGACAAGTTATGAATTATGTAATGTTTTATGAAAGTTTTATATTCCGTGTAAATTTTTAATTAACTATGATATTTAGAACTGTGTTTATGAGTAAATCCAACGTCCAAATGTGAGGCACCGGTAACGGGGCCTTACATTGGATTTGATTCATATATTTGTCGGGAATTGGTTCCTCTTTCTCGGGACCTTTCCCTTTTTCTTTTCGTCTCTCGGCTTTCTTTCGGGAAACCTTCCGGTTATCACTTTGTCGAGACATTCTTTTTATTTTCAATCTCTTTACTTTTTTTTATCTGAAATTTAACATATTTCTTTTCTTAATATACAAATTTATTTATTTCACATTCATATACATATCATAAATGGTATGTATATTATTTTACAACACACTTATATATTGTTCAAGCGATATATAAGGTCCTATCCTTATTACATATGATACATACATCACACACAACATACAAACTATATTCTACACATAAACTTCTTTTTACGCCACCATCATTCTTCTTAATCCCTCATGAGCTTCTTCACAAATTTTGTCAACTTGTTGCATTTGCGAAGAAGTTTGTCTCCTATCTTCTTCTTTTTCTTTTCTTCAACATCAATCTTATTTCTCAATTCATCCGTCTCTTGTAGGGCTCGATCCAAATGCTCCTCCTGGGACTGAGGCATATCGGTAGGATACCCATATCTTGGAGGTGGGTCGCGGTAACCCATCATCACAATGTCGTAGTGGTTCTTAGGATCAGGGTATGGAGATACAGTCACATCGGAGGGGTAATTGAAGAATGCATCGGCTGCTTCATTTTGCTCACGAATTTCATTGGCCTGTTCTTCAATGGATGGAATCTCAACTTGGTATGGCGGGAAACTTGTTGACGCCTTACCCTTGAGTTCATGGAGGAATTGCATATACGGATAAACTGAACCATAGCTTGAGGTTGAGTGTTGTTCTTCCTCCGGTGTGGTTACTTCATTTGGATTGTCTGGATATTCCTCCTCAGGGTCGGTTTCCTCTTCTGGTTCTTCTTCATTCATTGCCGGCATGTGAATCTTCTCGTATGGCATTGTCACTCTCATTTTGGGTTTGTGAGATTGCCCTTCCTTGTTGATGCGGGAATCAGCAGAATCCATAGTTGAAGTGCCGGTATGCCACCTTCGTTGATCGGAGTGGCATTGCATCCAGTCGGATGAAGGAGACTTGGGTTCCTCCTTGTCACACTCCCATTCTAGGCCTAGGGTTATGATCCATAGTTGGTACCATATTTTTAAATAAATCTGAGTAACGGGTTATAGCGGAAGTCTTTATAAAAACATAAGGATCGAATATATAAAATATTTACATTACAAAAGACGAAACAAAAGTCTCGTTTAGTATTTACTTGTTTATAGTTTACAAAACCACCATGTTTTAATATTTACACAAAATTATCTGAGCCATCGGATTCTAGAGCTTCTTCGTCCTTCAAGCTCTAATCTTGATTACCTGCAAAATGTTATTAAAATACGTCAGCAACGAATGCTGGTGAATATGCTGACGCTAAAATATTTTCTTTACTTAATTACCCCTCGAGACCACGTAAGTCTCGGCCCATCTTGGCTTAGGAATAATCAAGTTAAAACAATCATCATAAACTCGAGTCTCTGCACTAGGTCACCTCAGCGAAACACCGCAACGTTTATGACATAACTTAGGTACCATAAATATACACATGGCCATTCCCCACTCAGACGTAACTTAGGTCCGGCCCATCGTGGCTGGAGGTCGTGACCAAGCGTGGTGCGATGTGCCCACCGCGTTCCACATATGTAAGGATCCAGACAAATGTATACCATAGCTTGAGGGCTGGCTTATACTCTTATTTATAATGTTTTTAGAGACATGTAGCCTCATGTAAAGTTTTACATATAACACGTTTGTTTGTTTGAAAACAAGTTTGTAAAAGTAGGGCGTATTCACCTTTTCAATATGATCGACTTCCAACACCGCCCGTAGATCTCTTCTTGCTATCTCGCATCTATAGTACGAGTATAACATTTATTAGTCGGATACACGATCCGGCTTTAAGACCTCTAGTCTTAATTATCTCGATGAACCTTTAGTTCATAATTTCTTTTTTACTTTAAAACCTTTAGTTGAAAAGTAATATTAATAAACCTTTAGTTTATTTATAAAAACGCGACGCTTCTTCTTCATTAAGAAACGTATTTCTTTCTTTTTTATTTAAGTATACTCATTACACTTAAATAATATATTTTATAACAAAGAATATTTATACATATAAGCTCATATATATATTTTATTTCTCTTTCTTTATTTTCTTTGTTATTCATTTCTTTGTTTATCGAGAATAATATCGACTTGGGTATTAAGCCGTTATAATATTTTATTATTATTTTGGTCGGGCATTATGCCTACCTTTGTCGGCTTAGAAATACCCTAGACACTTGGGCAGTACTCCGACGCTACTCGCTTTTCAACTTTCACTTGATCAACACTTCCTTCCACACTTTGCACGTTTCTCGAGTTGGATTGTGGGAACGCTTTACGAGGTTTAGAGAGAGAGTAGTGAGAGAGTAATGTGTGTGTTTTTGGGATGAGATGGAATGAATCCGCAGCCCTCCTATTTATAGCCATTTTTGGACCCCATCGCGATACGCGATGGGTCACTTGGCAGGCCTATCGCATACCGCTATATAGGCCTGCTGAGTCAGGGTGTAGACCTGCCACGTGGCGACACGTGACAGGCGCCGAGCCACGTGGCGACTTGTGGTGGACGTGTTGCCACGTGGTGACACGTGGCGGCAGGTGTTGCCACCTTGTGCCACGTGGCACACGTGTCATTATCTGTCAGACACCCCATCGCGGTACGCGATGGGGGTCTATCTTGACCTGTCGCGTAGCGCGAGAGGTCAAGAAAACAGATTTTTCACTTTTAGTCCTTGGAGTTTAGAAAATGGCAGAATTGGTCCCTATACTTTGGAAACTTGACATTTTTGGCCCGAAATTTACATGATGTTACATCCTCCCCACCTTGAAATAAATCTCGTCCTCAAGATTGCTTATGCGAATAAGTGGGGGTATTTCTTTCTTATTTCGGACTCGAGCTCCCAAGTATACTCGGGTCCTCGTCGGGAATCCCATTTCACTTTCACGATTTTCAATGTTCGTCTTTTAAGTTTCTTAATTTTAGAATCTTCAATTTGAATTGGTCTTTCGATAAATTTTAAATTCTCATTTATTTCTACATCTTTTAATGGCATCGAAAGAGATTCGTCGGCTAGACACTTACGCAGATTCGAAACATGGAATATGATGACCGTCGTTTGAGTCAATCAAAAACCTAATTATTCTAAATAGATAGAGCAAGTAGGGTATAGTATCACAAGGAGTATGTGGTCAATGCAATTCGTGTAACAGATTTATAATTATGAAGTAACTGGTTTTAGTGCTGATCACACAAGCAATATTTTGAATTAAGAGAACTAAGCAACGAACAAATAAACGAGTTGTAAACAGTTAACAAAGCAAATCACACCCGGGAATTCAAGTAAGTAACCAAACAGTATCTCATGCAACCTAACAGATTTATTATTAACGATTAACTGAAAACTGATCAACCAGACAAAACCTTAGACGTCAACAATTACTTTACACACGGCACTGGTTATCAAACAGTCCTTGCCAGTGTGACTCAGTTAAGGGTGATTATACGTTTTATCATATTCAATCTAACCAAACAGTTATATGACTAATTATCTAGCAACTGGTAACAGATCGTTCAGACTAACGTAAACCTAAACCGACCGAACACACAGAAATACTAAACATCAATAATGATATATCAATCTTTCAATAACAAAACATAAGTATTCTTAATCACATGATAAAAACTGTAAAAGGTTACAAACTATACATCCCGGGTGCGATTCTAGGAGATTAGCCGAGCCGAGACATCATCAAATCTTCGATACGGATGACATGGATCATGTGGAAGGTCTTGGCACAAGCTATAATGGTGGAAATCGCCTCTTAGAGCTGTTGGAATCGCCTATGGTCCGTCAAAACGGAGTTAGGGTTTTCCAAGATGAGAAATAAGATATAAACCAAAAATCCCGTCTGCACACCTCATCGCGATACGCGATGGGGTCTTCAATGGTCCATCGCGTATCGCCATGGACCAGAAAGTCAAACTTATTTTTAACCCCATAGCGATACGCTATGGGTCTTCAAGGGAGCCCATCGCGTAGCGCGATGGGTCTCCTCACCAGCAAATATCATTAAACTTCTCGTTTCGCGTGATGGACACCCCGGGTCTTCATTCCATGCTACAACAGGTCCATATTGAGTACTTTAACGCCTGTGACCTGAAATCCAATAATACACATATGAAGTATCGGTAGTTCTAGAATAAACAGTTAAAACTTAACAATAAACGAACTAAAACATATACAAATTAACCGACCATCACATCCCCACACTTATCTTTTGCTTGCCCTCAAGCAAAACTCTAAAGCAAACATCTACCTCCATCATAGGTATGTAGATTATCACCATTAATACTAGTAAGGTTTAAGGTCATACCCAGTTTCCCAGACTGACACTGTTTTTAGATTGACATCTCACAAATACGGTTAAATGCTATAATAAAAACAATAAAGCCGCCCAGACAGGTGTACTTTGTTTCCGGTTAAGGCACACATTTTCATACCACTCGTAATATAACATCTCTCCTCTCAGTTTAATATATGGACTAGCAAAAGATGTGCCAGTATCACTCAGCTCTCAATATCACTCAGAATTACATATTAATCCATCAAGCTGCTTTGGCACAAATGCAAATAAAGAGGTCTTTAAAAGGGTTGTAACGGGGCCAGGTGTAAGGGTATGGAAGGGAAATATCTAAGTAGCTCAAACGATCCGACCCGACTTATTACAAAATATCTAAATAAATGAAACAACTGTACAACTAACTGACTGATTATATACATCTAAATAAGCAAACTATCAACATACTGATTTCACTTTTTTTTGACATAAACGAACTTCAACGAACTACAGAATACATAACTGAATATAAACAGACATCTTTTTGTCTTTTTTCTCAATTTTTTCTAAGCATAATAACGTGATGCTTAACAATGAGATAAATACAAATACAAAAACAAAAGCAAATACAATTACAATTACAAATAAACCTAGTAGGCCGGATCGTCTCGTAACATAATGTCGGGGTTAAACAAACGAAAAATAAGTCCAAGAAATGTTTTCTAAGGGACCCAACCCCCCGCCCCTCACGTTAACCTCACCTCATATGTGTAATAATGAGACCCCAACCCCCCAATAGCCACACTCGCGCTCATCCAGACGATGCTTAACCTAGTTGCCTCTATCACTTTTGCATTTTGCCAACTACGATCCCGTAATCCATGAACATTAGTGAAAGATCTCAATGACATGTGTGTACTATATATTATATGTGTATTTTATATATTTGGGTCAACTCACACACGCACCGGAGGAATAGGGTTGACGATATAAACATGTGTACCTGTCCCCATGACTCGTTATCCCCGCCTAAACGACCCCATTTTCAACTTCTCGTTATAAAAACATTTGTGAGTAAGACTAATGAGAAGCTGACAAACCAACTGTAACGATTCCGACGAAACCCGATATACCCTAACAGGTAGACAATAGTTACGTCATATTTAATGTCGGGTACATGAATTACCATAGTAATTATACGAGAATACAGGTTTCACTGTATTGATTGTACGTGAATATATAATTCATCGTATTGAATATGCGATCAATCGATCGATAGTTATTGAAACCCGAACGAATCGAGGGTTCAATTATAGACGAGATATATGATATTTAGTGATGTTTACGAAGTATTAAAGCTTCGGGATAAGTGAATTAAAGCACAGAAAAAGAATTTCGATTTAATGGTACGTCGGTACATTAAACGAAACCTTTAATACCAAACCGAGCAAGAGATGATCGATCAAGCCGAAAAAGATGCGCGATAATTAATGATATGATGTTTTAAGTTAATAAATGTCATGGTTTAAGTTTTTAAAGTTTTTAAATCGGTTTTATATAAATTTCATTTTTAGCCGAAAAACGACCGTTTTAGCCTCGTTTTAAGCCGAATTAAACATTTAATCGAAAAACGAACTGAACCAGATTATCCAAAACATTATCCGGATTTCGAAAATCTGAATAAAATCTGTAAACTTTATTTTGACAAATTTGTCATAACATTCATTGATGATATTTTGATATATTCGCAACGTAAAGAGGAGCACGAACGACGGTTAAGGAAAATTGTGGAAGTGTTAAAGCAAGAGGAGCTATACGCGAAGTTTTCGAAAGGTGATTTTGAATAAAGAAGGCATAATCCCTTGGTCATGTTGTAAAGCAACAAGGATTTCACAAAGATCCAAATAAGATAGAAACCATTAAAATTGTGCCAAGCGCCGATTTTAAGTCTCCCCGATGGAGACGATGGTTTTGTCGCGTATTGTGACGCATCGCGTAAAGGGTTAGGATGCGTGTTGACGCAATATAATAAGGTTATAGCCTATGCTTCCCGACAGTTAAAAGTACACGAGAAAAATTACACTACTCACGACTTAGAACTGGGAGCGGTTATCTTCGCACTTAAAATCTGGAGACATTATCTCTACGGTACGAAGTGCACCATCTTCACCAATCATAAAAGTTTGCAGTACGTATTTGATCAGAAGGAACTGAATATGAGGCAACGAAGATGGGTCAAGTTGTTAAGCGATTATGACTGTGACATCCGTTATCACCCCGGCAAGGCTAACGTCGTAGCCGATGCCTTGAGTAGGAAAGATCGGGTTAAGCCATTGCGAGTGCGAGTGCGAGTGCTGGGGATGATAGTCCAGTCGAACCTTTCGGACCTGATTCGAGTCGCTCAACGTGAGACGTTGAAAGAGGAACAATTGGAAAAGGAGGAACTTTACGGCAATGAGAAGAATTTCGAACAACGGGTGGACGAAATTCTCTACTTCAAAAAAAAAAAAATTGGGTTTGGATCCCGACCCTCCATGACCTTCGTGAATTAATCATGGACGAATCGCATAGATCGAAATATTCCATACATCCGGGATCGGATTGGACTATTGATGATACGAATATCTGAAAGGATTTTGTTAATGACCGAGTGTGGAGTAAGGTATGGTTACGTATGTTGGTGAATATTTAAGTTATGCAAGAGATAAGGCTGCATACCGAAAACCCTTGGGAACGCCACAATGACAGAAAATTCGCTAATGATAGTGGGAATAAATCACAATGGATTTCGGGACGCAAATTCCCAAGATATATCAAAGGCATGATGAAAATTGGGTAATCGCGGATCGATTAACCAATCCTCGCATTTCATCCCAATCCATGACGATCACCACAATGAATTCTCGCCCAAATTCATGATGGTGAAATGGTGTCTTATCGTGGAGTACCATTTTCAACTATCTCAGATCGAAATAGTCATCCTACTTCCATCATTGGAAGGCGGGGAAAGAAGCATCGAGAACTTGAAGCTCTCTATGGGTGGAGTAATTATCACCAATTTGTTAAATTGAAAATGGGCGTCAATCAAGCCATAAGATTTGAGTTGATTCGAGAAACAGCCAATCGGATCTATAATATTTAAGATAAGTTGAAAGCAGCGCGAGATTGGCAAAGGACTTATGCCAACATTCAAAGGAAACCATTTTCGCTGGAAAAGAGGTGACAAGGTATTTTTAAGGCATCACCTTAGAAAGGTGGTATGAGGTTTGGCAAAACCGAAAATAGCTCCTTAATATATTGGACCTCATGAGACTATCTCCATGATTGGTCATTTAGTTTATCGATTAAAGTACTCCAGGGGCTAAGTACTATACATGATGTTTAGCCATGTATACGGATTGAAAAATACCTAAGCGATGAGGCAACGAAAGTACCAGTAATGGAGGTACTCATAGAAGACATGCCTGATATCATAAATAATTCCGTAGAGATAGTAGACGGGAAAACTAAACAGTTTGGACATACCAAGCTTTACTGATTAAGATTAAGTGGAATTCACAGCGAGGACCAGATTATACCTGGTAACGCGAGGGTAAATTCTGAAGGAAAAAAAACCCCCCCTTTCTCTCGGAAGGGGATAGTGGGCGTGTAAAATTTCGAGGACGAAATTTCTTAACGGGGGGAGAATGTAACGATTCCGACGAAACCCGGTATACCCTAACCGGTAGACAATAGTTACGTCATATTTAATGTCGGGTACATGAATTAACATAGTAATTATACGAGAATACAGGGTTCACTGTATTGATTGTACGTGAATATATAATTAATCGTATTGAATATGCGATCAATCGATCGATAGTTATTGAAACCCGAACGAATCGAGGGTTCAATTATAGACGAGATATATGATATTTAGTGATGTTTACGAAGTATTAAAGCTTCGGGATAAGTGAATTAAAGCACAGAAAAAGAATTTCGATTTAATGGTACGTCGGTACATTAAACGAAACCTTTAATACCAAACCGAGCAAGAGATGATCGATCAAGCCGAAAAAGATGCGCGATAATTAATGATATGATGTTTTAAGTTAATAAATGTCATGGTTTAAGTTTTTAAAGTTTTTAAATCGGTTTTATATAAATTTCATTTTTAGCCGAAAAACGACCGTTTTAGCCTCGTTTTAAGCCGAATTAAACATTTAATCGAAAAACGAACTGAACCAGATTATCCAAAACATTATCCGGATTACGAAAATCTGAATATGTGGCTAAGATTGAAGAGGTGGGTCCCACCCCACCCCCTATCAACACCGATCGGCCAAAAGGGGGTGGGGGTTAAACCCCATTCAATTCTTTTTTTCATCACAACAATGCAAAATCCATAAATTCTCTCAAGATCATGAACTCAAAACCGATATTTGGAGCAAGAAAACCGAGGTAAAAACCGAGTTAATCACGTGTTCATCTTCGTTTCTTGAGTTTGTTTGCAAGAAAATGAGGTTTCAAAGATGAAAACCGATTCTTGCATGATCAAGTGATGTATACGGGTTATACAAGGGATCTTGGTCCAAGAAAGGAGTTAAACGAACCAAAAACGAATTTTTACGGTTTAAATCTTTGTTTTGAATCATAACCGAAACTATAGTGTAAGAGGCTTGATCGTGAGTGTAACTTGCTTGGTATTGTGGTATGTTGGTTGTAGGCTCTGTGTTTAGTGGTAGATAAGGCGGAAAGACGAGTTTGTAGCTTGTAGTGGCGGAAAACGAAAGGTATATTCGGTTATGTTCGGTTTTGGAGTTTTTGGACAGATTGTTGATCGTTTAGAGTTGGGTCATGAAATTTTACAGGGATGTTCTATATATGAAAATATGAGTTCTGTGAATTTTTGGTAATTTTTGGACAAAGGATGAATATTTGGTGACTTTAACGCTCGGTTTTGGCCAAAAATGGTGAAAAATAGTTAAATATCATGAAAAATTCTGGAAAATTGCAGATAAGCTTTTAATATCATGTATAAGTCACACACAAAATTTGAGGTCAGTTGGAGAAGTCTAAGTAGACTTTTCGGTTAAACGAGTTCTAGGGTTTTCTAGCTGGGTTTTAGTGAAAAGGGCATGTAAAAGAAGATTTTGGTTCTGGAAAAATTACAGGGGACTATGTGGATGACAGGGGACATCCAGGAGAAATTTGGGATTTTTCTAAGATCGTTTGGTATTTACGACATATTTAGTGTTTAAATGGTGTTTAAAAATAGATAAATAAATTTTAAATATAAGAATTAATTCTGGAAATATTTTTATAAAATTCCCCACTGTTAAAAAGTGATTTGTGCAAAATTTCAAGATCCGAGATTAAACGGATAATTATTTGTGCTAATTATCAAACTTTTAAAGTTAAAACGCGTAAACCGGTGAAGTTCGCTTAAGCGAGCTGACTGGTGTATAAAAACCCTAAAAATGAGCTATTTTCATATAATTGAGTTAAACAAGTAAAAATAAATCATCCGAACATAATTCGGATGGTTTGAGTAATTTTAACCTATTTTAACAGTTTCCGGTACGCCAAAGACGGAAACGAGTCCCGCGGCCAATCGGGACGTCTAAACCGAGCTCTAATTTCACATCTTTAATTAAATTATCAGTCAACCACTACTCTCGGGTCGTGTGTGACCAAACTCATTTTTGAAACATAAAAACGGGTAACCGTGCTAGGCACGCAAAACGGGGAAAACAAGCTATTAGAAAATTTGACTGTTGAACTCTAAACGACATCACAATCTGAGTCCGGAGAAGTGTTTCTGGGTTAACCTTGCCCCCAGGAGGGGTACAGTGCTGGGTTAACAGTGTCCCCAGATGTACCGGTTAACTTGGTTAAAGTTATATTAATAATGAGTGTATAGTAACGATCGTAGGGATCATATTACAGATTGGACGTGTTAACTGATAATGATTGTTGTTACCTGCTTGCATGTGCTAAGGTGAGTTTCACGAGCCCCTTTTTCTGAATTGTTTTTAAATAGTTTCTCGGGGCGGAAGCATGTTATTACTGAAATGTTTAAATACATACTGAACGCATGGACTTGCGTGGATTTATATATATTTTATTGTACGGGAATCGTACGGAAATGTACTAAGATGGTAATTGTCTGAGTTGCTAACATTCTAAGGCCCCGGAACACGAGTGATTAACTGAAAGCCGGTAGAGTGTGGATAGTACTATTGGTTTGACAAACCCAACTGGTCCGGCATGGATTTGCTGATGTTTCCCAGCCAGTTGCACATGTCTATTTTGTTGTTATTTATTTTGCTATGTAATGTTAGACATAGCGGTTTGGGGCAGTTCCGTGGGCGGGGGATATGCCACGGGGGTTGTGTGTGATAATCAGAGGTTTCACTTGTGGGCTCAGCATAATTACATCGTAATTCTGGGTTAACATTGCCCCCGGAATGAGTACAGTACTGGGTTAACAGTGTCCCCAGATAATATTATATTTTGATATGGATTTATCATGGTTTACTCAAATTGTGAAACTCACCAACTATTCGTAGTTGACCCGTTTTCTAACATGCTTTTCAGGTACAATTAAGATGAAGTGATTGCTTACGTGCTAAGTGCTTGATGTGTGTAAGATTTGCGTGCAGGATATTAGGATACATTATAACAAATAGAATTGTGTATCGTATTGTATGATGTGTGTATCACCTAGACGGTAATGAAATACAAGATAATGTAATTTGAAGTATATTAATGTATCCAGTTTTCTTTATAAACAATGTGGTTGATATCAGAGGTGTCTGTTGCATCCCGTTTACGTTTCCGCTGCGGTTACGGGGTGTTACACCAACCATGACCAGAAACCTATGACTTGGCATTAATGGCAATAATTAACAGTTAACAACTTTGGTTTCTGAACACTCTTCGAGGTACTATCGGGCTAAAATTTTTCAACGGGCTATAATTTTTCAAATTTCCCCCATCCCCAAACTTTAGGTTTAAATTGTCCTCAATGTAAGAACACTTAACATTGTCCTCAAAATTAAAAATGATAGAACATTTAATGAACATTCGAGGGACGGGGTTGAAATTGACTTTTTGACTATTTAGCAATTTTAAAATTTCGAGGCTCATGTGTGGCGGTACTACTAACAATTATACAATTACACTTTTAACGTTTAAAGTAATAAAAACAAAATTAAATAATGAAACTGAAATCACCTGATATCAACGGGACTGGAAAAGGACCAGTCGGCTCGCGAACCCTCATAAACACTCGTATACTCTCGTCTCATCCAATTACCAAACTGACAATCGAACCTGCAAAATCTCGAGACATGTAGAAGCAAGCTTCTCACAAGTGTAAGACATAGGTCTTTTAAGAGTTATGAAAATAAATATTTTTAATTTTATTAAAACAATTACTGAGCCACATTAAGTTGTTTCAAAATAAATTCTGTTAAATTAGTTAAAAATGTTAAAAGACCTAACTCACTTTCGTAGGAATCACGATTGCATTTAGCGTATGAAACAAGCCCTGTAAACCCCCCGGTAGTCCGGGAGGACGAGTGGGGTCTCGTGAGGGTTTATAGTGAACTACACCCACAAAGTTTCAAATACAACAAAATTTACACGTACCTGGATTAACCACAACAAAAAGAACATGAAAGCACTATGCATAGCTTAACTGAAACTTCGTTTTCTGATGGTGCAGTATCCCCACACTTAGCTTTTGCTATGATGGTACGCTTGAAATACAATTAGTAATATAAAAACTAAAACAAAATGGAAACTAAAAATATACAAAATGTACAATTACAACCCTTTTGAAACTTGTATGCCATTTAAGGAGGGCGTCTGGCCCGCTCTCGTGCAACCTTCTCATTATAAGCACACTTTTCTTCAATCATTTGTTGCCAGTCTTCCGATAGGCCAGAATCTGTCCCGAACATCCTCGATCTCCATTCTAGATCATTTTGTTTGGGTGGCTGTCTCACTTTCTTCTTCCTTGGTCGGTTACCTTTCTCTTCCACCTTTTCACTCTGTAGTTTCTCAAATCCCTTCTTATCTATCCTGTCAATCACAAAACATTCCTCTTTCTACGATCCTTGTCCAAGGATACACACTTGTCAACAAGAGGGTTAGTAGAATTTTCAAACAATAATAACCGTTTATCACGGTCTCCACACTTGATTCCCAAAATCCCCTTAGCATAATCAATTATCGCATGTGCTGTGGCGAGGAATGGCCTACCCAATATGACTTGTGGTTGTGTATTATTCCCACGTTTAGCACAGTCAAGTACAAGAAAGTCAACTGGGTAGAAAAATTCCTCCACCTGAACCATTACATTAGTCACCATGCCCTGGGGAAGTGTATGAGTTTGGTCCGCCAACACCACGGTGGTGTTTACCATTTCTAACGGGCCAAATTTATACTGATCATATAAACTACCGGGCATGATACTAACACATGCTCCAAGATCTAGAAGCGCCCGATCAGTTTTAAATTTCCCGATTTGAATTGATAAAAGCGGCACTCCTGGGTCTTGGAGTTTACTTGAGGTGGTATTATTCTCCACCTCCTCATCTCTCATGTTGGTCAATTTACCATTTAAACATTTTTCGCATGTTCAATTTTTACAAAAAGACATTTCATATGTTTTCGATCTGATTCATTTTGGAAAATTGATTCATTTTGACCGACACAATCACTCTCACCACTAATATCTTCCACCACCTCCTCAACAAACTGTGGTGGTGAATCCACTTCAACACTAGAATTTCAAAATGAGGTAAAAGACTTACAGCATTGATGTGCACATTGTTTCCCTTCTTGGAGCTTGAGCAGTAATTGTTTGGGTTGACTGTAGTATCACTCGGGAGTTGACCTGCATTCTTTTGCAACTTTGTCATATTTGCTGCGAGCTGACCAATCTGCTTTGACATTGCCCCTGCTGACTTATCATGTAACTCAAACTGTTTCTTCGTTTCAGCCTTATGATCTGTCATAAACTTCATCAATGCATCCAACTTTGAGTGCACCGACTCATCCGCATTTACCGAGGACCCTCTCTGCTGGTCCTGATTATCCGATGAATTTCCACCCCGGTTACCGTCTCTGTTATACCCCCGATTCTGGTCATACGAAACTTGCTGCTGCTGATAACCTCCCTGGCGGTAATTACCCTGCGACTTGTTCTGGCTCGATCCCTGAAAGTTCGGGTTCAACTGTGTAGACACGTTTCCGTAATGAAAGTTCGGGTGATTCCTCAGGCCCGGGTGATAGGTGTTTGAATTCAACCCTTGACCATTGGAATCCCCGTAAGCATAATTAACTACCTCGGTGTCATCCTCCTCATCATCATAATACTCGGGGCAATTTTCTGCCTTATGCCCGAGTTCACCACAATCTTCACAAACCGGGAATTTAACACCAACTTTCCCGACCTCTCTCTTCTTATCCTTTTTTAACTCAGCCAGTTCACGTTCTAACTCAGCAATCCTTTCAGACTCGCTCGTGACTGACTTAACCGATCTGGTTGAATTACCCCGTCTTCGTCTTTCAGCTGCTGCTTCTGCCTTGAAATCTTCACACATGAACTCTAAATATTCCCAATCATCTTCCTCAGGCTGATTCAACAACTGACTATTACACGAGGCTTTAAGATGCTTTCGGTCCTCGTATATCAAACCATCAACAAAGCACTTTACCAGTTCCCACAGTTCGATTTGGTGATGTGGGCATTTTCTGATCATATCCTTATACCTGGTAAAAGCTTCATGGAATAACACACCTTGTAACTGTGAAAAGTGACGAATGTCTGAACGGGCCTCGGTAGTCTTCGACTGTGAATAAAACTCATTTAGGAAGACTTGTTGCATATCGGCCCAGTTTCTGATACTGTGTGTTGGTAACGAGTTAAACCACAGTTTCGCTTTGTCGTTTAATGAGAACTGGAATAACCGCAACCGGACTTCATCCTGATCGTACGTACCATCACCAATAGACCCGCAAATAGCCGAAAAATCGGCTAATTGTGAATACGGGTCTTCCGAAGCCATCCCGTTGAAGTGAGGAACGATGTTGATGTAAGATGGTTGGGACTTGAAAGTTGGTTGTCCCTGCACTCGTTCTTGTGGGACCAACGAGGATGCTCCGTCTGAGATAGCCGGTCTGAACTGACTGTTAACACCATGAGCTGGGGCTATGTAATTTCTCATTTGCCCCCGGGATTTCCCATACCGCCCCGGTTAACCGGAGTACCACGAACTCTTTCGGGCCGTTCCGCCCGATTTACCCTTTCTCGATCCTTTCGGTGTCTGTTAACGGGTTCAGCCCATCTTCGAAATACCGGCTCTTCCACTTCTTCTTCATACTGATTATCACCCTCAGCCTCTGGTTCATCAACCTCATTCTCGGGCTCAACCGCCCGATTCCTCCTAACCCATCGATCTACCTCATCATCAGCTGCCCGAAAACCTTCATTTCCATTATTATCTTCACCCTCATCCTCATCTTCAGTCGAAACACTCGATCGAACATCATCAATATTTATCCGAACTCGACAGTTTGGGTTGTTGTTTGGAGCGGATGGTCCGGCTTGGTCAAAGTTGAGGTTTAGGTTTCGGTTAAGGTTTCGGGTTCTGGAGGCATGAGCTGAGTTGTTTTGGTTATACTGGTTATTGAAGTTTGGTGGGTCATGTATGTTGTCTGGGTGAAACATGTTGGTTTGTGGAAGTAGATCTTGGTTTTGGTTTTCGTTTTGGTTCTGGTTTTGGTTCAGGTCTTCCATCTCAGAATTTCTGTTTTGCACTCGGTTCTGCCGAGCTAACCTCTCGATTTTGGGCTCGTAAACTAACGGAGACTGTAGGCCCGAATGGCGGGTCCGCATAAACCTGTAATCTGCACAACTAACACAACCCAAGTAAAATGGAAAAATACAAATAAAATAACGTAAAATGAAATTTAAACTAAAAACTGAAAATTAAACTAAACACGAAAATCAAATAACACGAAAAACAAAAAGCGCACCAACTCCCCGGCAACGGCGCCATTTTGATGACCGTCGTTTGAGTTAATCAAAAACCTAATTATTCTAAATAGATAGAGTAAGTAGGGTATCGTATCACAAGGAGTATGTGGTCAATGCAATTCGTGTAACAGATTTATAATTATGAAGTAACTGGTTTTAGTGCTGATCACACAAGCAATATTTTGAATTAAGAGAACTAAGCAACGAACAAATAAAGGAGTTGTAAACAGTTAACAAAGCAAATCACACCCGGGAATTCAAGTAAGTAACCAAACAGTATCTCATGCAACCTAACAGATTTATTATTAACGATTATCTGAAAACTGATCAACCAGACAAAACCTTAGACGTCAATAATTATTTTACACACGGCACTGGTTATCAAACAGTCCTTGCCAGTGTGATTCAGTTAAGGGTGATTGTACGTTTTATCGTATTCAATCTAACCAAACAGTTATATGACTAATTATCTAGCAACTGGTAACAGATCGTTCAGACTAACGTAAACCTAAACCGACCAAACACACAGAAATACTAAACATCAATAATGTTATATCAATCTTTCAATAAAAAAACATAAGTATTCTTAATCACATGAGAAAAACTGTAAAAGGTTACAAACTATACATCCGGGTGCGATTCTAGGAGATTAGCCGAGCCGAGACATCATCAAATCTTCGATACGGATGATATGGATCATGTGGAAGGTCTTGGCACAAGCTATAATGGTGGAAATCGCCTCTTGGAGCTGCTGGAATCGCCTATGGTTCGTCAAAACGGAGTTAGGGTTTTCCAAGATGAGAAATAAGATATAAACCAAAAATCCCGTCTGCACACCTCATCGCGATACGCGATGGGGTATTCAATGGTCCATCGCGTATCGCCATGGACCAGAAAGTCAAACTTATTTTTAACCCCATAGCGATACGCTATGGGTCTTCAAGGGAGCCCATCGCGTAGCGCGATGGGTCTCCTCACTAGCAAATATCATTAAACTTCTCGTTTCGCGTGATGGACACCCCGAGTCTTCATTCCGTGCTACAACAGGTCCATATTGAGTACTTTAACGCATGTGACATGAAATCCAATAATACACGTATGAAGTATCGATAGTTCTAGAATAAATAGTTAAAACTAAACAATAAACGAACTAAAACATATACAAATTAACCGACCATCAGAATACATTGTGTATCCCTTGCATTTCCTCGGGCAGTCGCAATCGATATGCAACAATGCCGATTCGTTCAAGTATCTCGAAGGGTCCAACGAATCGAGGACTTAGTTTGCCTTTCTTGCCGAAACGTACGACGCCTTTCCATGGCGAGACTTTTAATAAGACTTTGTCACCAACGTTAAATTCTAACGGCTTACGACGGACATCGGCGTAAATCTTTTGGCGATCACTTGCCGTCTTCAGTCGTTCGCGGATTTGCAAAACTTTGTCGGTGGTTTCTTGGACTATTTCGGGTCCAGACAATTGATTATCTCCGGTTTCAGACCAGCACACGGGTGTTCTACATTTTCGACCATATAACGCCTCAAATGGTGCGGCTTGAATGCTCGAGTGATAACTATTGTTATATGAAAATTCCATTAGGGGTAAGTGGTCATCCCAACTTCCACCTAAGTCTATCACACAAGCGGGGAGCATATCTTCCAACGTTTGAATTGTCCTTTCGCTTTGCCCATCGGTTTGTGGATGATAGGCGGTGATAAGGTTTAGCTTTGTGCCGAGTGCTTGTTGGAAGCTCTTCCAAAAGTGAGACGTAAAACGACTGTCTCGATCAGAAATGATAGACAGCGGTACTCCATGCAAAGCAACGATGTTGTTTACATAGATACGTGTTAGTATACCCATTGAGTACGACTCGTTGATAGGAATAAAGTGTGCGGATTTTGTTAAGCGATCTACAATCACCCATATAGCATTATGTTGTCGAGTCGTCTTCGGGAGTTTAGTAATGAAATCCATAGTTATTAACTCCCACTTCCATACGGGAAGTTAGGGTTGCTGAAGCAATCCCGAAGGCTTTTGGTGTTCAGCCTTGACTTTCAAACAAGTTAGACATTTCGTAACGCGCGAAGCGATGTCCCTTTTCATCCCATTCCACCAGTAGTTCGACTTAAGGTTTTGATACATTTTGTCACTACCGGGGTGCATCATGTACTTGGTTTTATGTGCTTCATTCATGATTTTCTCACGCAAGTCCCCAATGATTGGTACCCAAATCCGGTTTCCCATTCTAAGGATACCATCGTCACCTTTGACTAACGAGTCAATGGTGCCGTTACGTTTTTCATCGGAGATCTTGTTTTCGTGGATAGCTTGAGCTTGAGCAGATTTGATTTGGTCAATAAGATCGATTTGAAGTTCTAGCCTTAACGCTCGGACTCTTTTTGGCTTTTCATGCTCTTTACGACTTAAGGCGTCGGCCACAACGTTGGTTTTACCTTCGTGATAAACGATTTCACAGTCATAGTCGTTAAGAGTTTCCATCCAGCGTCGTTGGCGCATATTAAGCTCTTTTTGTTCAAATATGTGTTTCAAGCTTTTATGATCGGTGTACACTATAAATCTAACTCCATAAAGATAGTGCCTCCATATCTTAAGTGCAAAGATTATGGCGCCTAACTCTAGATCGTGAATCGTGTAGTTCTTTTCGTGCACCTTGAGTTGACGAGAGGCGTAGGCGATTACTTTCTTTCGTTGCATTAATACACATCCCAAACCGGAATGGGACGCGTCACTAAATACAACGAAGTCTTCGGTACCTTCTGGAAAGGTTAGTATAGGAGCTTTGGTAAGCTTTTGTTTAAGTTAATCAAACGCCTCTTGTTGCTTCGTTCCCCATTCATATTTGATGTTCTTGCGAGTTAAGGAAGTTAGGGGAACGACGATTCGGGAAAAATTTTCAATGAACCTACGGTAATAGCCGGTCAATCCCAAGAAACTTCGGATCTCAGTTGGCGACTTTGGGACATCCCACTTAGAGATAGCTTCAATCTTAGCGGGGTCCACTTGAATACCGTTGACGTTGATAATGTGACCAAGAAATTGCACCTCGTGCAACCAGAACTCGCATTTCGAAAACTTGGCATACAACTTCTCGGTCCTAAGATTTCAAGTAATGTTCGAAGATGATTTTCATGATCGTCCTTAGACTTAGAGTAAATAAGTATGTCGTCGATGAAAACGATAAGAAATTTATCCAAGTAAGGCTTGCAGATACGATTCATCATGTCTATAAACGCTGCTGGCGCATTAGTGAATCCGAATGGCATAACAGTGAACTCATAATGGCCATACCTTGTTCGGACAGCGGTTTTTGGAATATCTTCGGTTTGAACTTTAAGTTGGTGATAGCCGGAACGAAGATCAATTTTTGAAAAATAGCTAGCTCCTTGAAGTTGATCAAATAAGTCGTCGATTCGAGGGAGTGGATATCGATTTTTGATTGTAACTTTGTTGAAGCTCAGTAATCGATGCACATCCGCATAGATCCATCCTTCTTCTTGATGAATAGTATTGGCGCTCCGCATGGTGATGAAATCGGTCGTATAAAACCTTTCTCGAGAAGCTCGTCCAATTGTTTCTTCAGTTCCTTCATCTCGGTTGGCGCGAGGCGATATGGAGCTTTGGCGGTCGGAGCAGTACCAGGAATAAGATCGATTTTAAACTCTACTTCACGATCGGGAGGAATGCCGGGAAGTTCATCGGGAAATACATCGGCATAGTCAGAAACAACAGGAACGTTTTTGATTTCTTTGGATTTTGATTCTTCGGTGACGTAGGCCATGAATGCTAAGCATCCTTGATTTAAACATTTGTTAGCCCTTATCATGGAGATTAGGGTAACTTGGCCAGCATCTTTATCCCCTTCAATTCGTATATTACGTTTATCAGGGCCCGAAGTTCAACGGTCTTGCTATTGCAAAGGATACGAGCATGGTTGTCGGATAACCAATCTATACCCAATACAACATCAAAACCAGCAAGAGTCATAGGTAACAATAGAATAGGCAAAACATAACCGGCTAATAAGATTTTTCTGTTTTCTAAAGCTTCGGTAATTTTAACAGTTTCGCCATTAGCGGTCTCGACGCTACGAGTTTTATTGAGTTTGATTAAAGGTTCGTTTAATAGACTACAAAACTTATAATCTATAAATCATAAGTTGGCACCCGAATCAAACAAGACTCTAGCATAAGCGTTATTAACATGGAACGTACCGGTGATAGTTTCCGGTGTGTCGTCCGCTTTCTTCGTATCGAGAACGAAGACCCTTGCATTGCCTTTCTTGGGCTCATTCTTCTGACCGCTACCACCCGCACCACCAGTCGCGGGTTTGTTCTTGGGACACTCAAAACTAAGATGCCCCATCTCTTTGCAATTGTAGCAGGTCATCTTCTTCTTCCAACAATCAGCCGTGGCATATCCGGTTCGGTTACATGATTCACAGACTCGAGAAGCGAAGTTGCATCTACCTCTATGATATTTCTTACAAATTTTGCATTGAGGGATGCCAAAATTGGAATTAGACCTTCGTTGATCAATTCCTTTACCCTTGAAGCGGGTATCTCCACCTTTCTTCGAGACATGTGTTGTTACCACCTTTTTGTCTTCCTCTTTATTGCGGATCATTCCGCCCATCAAGTACCCAGCCAACTCCATCGCGGAGTCAGCGGTTTGTGGTAAGTGTGATCTCACCATATCACGGATTTCCCGAGGTAGTCCCCTTATATAACGTGTAACCTTGTTGGAATCCGGGGTAAACAGCTGGGGAACTAGACGACAATACTCGTGAAATTTCATGTTATACTCACGAAGGTTCGTTCCAACAACCTTGTGAGCCAAGAACTTGGTTTGGATTTGGTCCGTCTCGTGCATCGGACAGAACTTTGACATCAACAACTCTTTAAACTCGTTCCAAGTCAAACTATACATAACTTCCCTTCTTCTACTCATTATCAGCGTGTTCCACCATTCTAGTGCTTCGCCTTTGAACATTAGGGCGGAGAATTGAATCTTCTCCTCTTCCGTACACTTGCTTGTGATAACAATCGTCTCCATCTCTTCAAGCCACCTTACGGTATTAATGGCTCCCTTGTCACCGTGAAATTCTTTCGATCCGTAATACTTAAAGTCTTTAAATGAACATCCTCCTATCTTGAGTTTCTTAAGTTCTTTACGAACCCCTACATCAGCGTTTGATTCATGCACACTCTCTTCCTCACGTGAAGGTCAAGTATGGGGTTTAGAAACAGATTTACGGGAAGGATTTCCAGATTGAGTATGTTTTGTTTGAGAATGTCTTGTTTGAGATCTAGACATTGATTCTTCTCTAACCGCATTTTTAACCATTTGTTGGATTTGTTTCAGATATTTGTTGGGAATTGGTTCCTCTTTCTCGGGACCTTTTCCTTTCGCTTCGCGTCTCTCGGCTTCCTTTCGGGAAACCTCTCGATTATCACTTTGTCGAGAAATATTTTATCTTTTATTCTTTTTCTTTATCTGAAATTTAACACATTTCTTTTCTTAGTATACAAATTTATTTATTTCACATTTATATACATATCATAAACGATATGTATATTAGTTTACAACAAACTTCTATCCTTATTACATCGTATATTACACATAACATACAACTATTTTACACATATAAACTTCATTTTCTTGAACACACCATCTTCATTAGTCTTTCATAAATTTCTTCACCACTTTGGTGAGCTTGTTGCATTTGCGAAGAAGCTTGTCTCCCATCTTCTTCTTTTTCTTCTCATCCATAGCAATCTTTTTCCTAAGGTCATCAGTTTCGTGTAAGGCTCGGTCCAAATGCTTCTTCTGGGACTCAGGCATGTCAGTCGGATACCCGTATCTTGGAGGTGGGTCGCGGTAACCCATCATCACAATGTCGTAGTGGTTCTTGGGATCAGGGTATGGAGTTGCAGTCTCATTAGAGGGATAATTGAAGAATACATCGGCTGCTTCATTCTGTTCATGAATTTCATTGGCCTGTTATTCAATGGATGGAATTTCGCCTTGGTATGCTGGAAAACTTGATAACGCTTTTCCATTGAGTTCGTGAAGAAATTTCATGTATGGATCGACAGAATCATAGCTTGGGGTGGAGTGTTGCTCTTCTTCCGGTGTAGTTACTTCATTTGGATTGTCCGAATATTCTTCCTCGGGGTCGGTTTCCTCTTCCGGTTCCTCTTCCGATTCTTCTTCGGGTTCTTCTTCAGTTATTGCCGGCATGTGGATCTTCTCATATGGCATAGTCACTCTCATCTTGGGTTTGTGAGAGGGTCCTTCCTTGTTGACACGGGAATTAGTAGTATCCATAGTTGAAGTGCCGGTATGCCACCTTTGTTGATCGGAATGACATTGCATCCAGTCGGATGAAGAAGATCTCGGTTCCTCCTTGATTGGTAAGTTGGAGAGGAAAGTGTATGAAGGACGAGGATTTGGTGGTAAATGTGTTGGACCTCCGGATGGATGATAAGTGGGAATCTCAGTAGGATGATACGTTGGTATTTCGGATGGTTGGTACATTGGAAGGCTTGATGGATGATAGCTTGAATGCCTTGGGGGTTGGTATACTTCATGTGGAGTGTTGTCTAGGTGATAGATTGGACTTGGATTGGGGTTTTGATTGTGTTCTTCGTTGAAGAATGATTCAAAGTAGTCCTTGCTCATGATGCCTTGTGGGAATTTGTAATATTTCCTTGCTCTTCTTGCCTCCTTATCATAATATTCCATTAACTTCTCATAAGACATCTTGATAGGTAGTTTAGATTGTGGAGAGTGAAAGAAAAGGTTACCAACCAATCTTATCCCTATTCAAATAAACAAGTAAATATTTTCTATGCTTGAATCGAAGCTTGGGTATTGTTTTATGATACCCAATTCGCTAAGAACGATGGCTCTGATACCAACCTGTCACACTCCCATTCTAGGCCTAGGGGTATGATCTATAGTTGGTACCATATTTGTAAATAAATCAGAGTAACGGGTTATAGCGGAAGTCTTTATAAAAACATAAGGATCGATAATATAAAATATTTACATTACAAAAGACGAAACAAAAGTCTTGTTTAGTACTTACTTGTTTATAGTTTACAAAACCACCATGTTTTAATATTTACACAAAATTATCCGAGCCATCGGATTCTAGAGCTTCTTCGTCCTTCAAGCTCTAATCTTGATTACCTGCAAAATGTTATTAAAATACGTCAGCAACGAATGCTGGTGAATATGCTGACGCTAAAATATTTTCTTTACTTAATTACCCCTCGAGACCACATAAGTCTCGGCCCATCTTGGCTTAGGAATAATCAAGTTAAAACAATCATCATAAACTCGAGTCTCTGCACTAGGTCACCTCAACGAAACACCGCAGCGTTTATGACATAACTTAGGTACCATAAATATACACATGGCCATTCCCCACTCGGACGTAACTTAGGTCCGGCCCATCGTGGCTGGAGGTCGTGACCAAGCGTGGTGCGATGTGCCCACCGCGTTCCACATATGTAAGGATCCAGACAAATGTATACCATAGCTTGAGGGCTGGCTTATTGTTGGTACATGTGTGTCAGTAGTTCAGGTTTTTCAGGTTTTCGCAAGGATGTCGTCAATTAACATCTCCGATTTGGTCAAGATGGAAGTAGAAGCGGGGTCAGCCACTAAGGCCCCGAGGTTGATGAAAGGAACTGACTTCGTGGCATGGAAGGACAGATTCATCCAATACATTAAATACCAGGATGCCAAAATGTGGGTGTGCATCCAGGATGGATATATCCCTCCAACTATGCAATACGAAGGCCGTGACGTGGTTAAGAAGTACAACAAAATGGAGGACGAAGAAAAGAAAATGTATGAGGCTGAGAGCAAGGCCCATGCAGCTATAACAATGGCACTTCCTCAAGAGGTTCTCCACACTTTCAGAAAGTACACTTCTGCGAGAGAGCTTTGGGATGCTCTTGAAAATAGATTCGAGGGGAATGTGGGTATCCGTGCATCAAAGATCAAACTCTTAAAGACCCAGTTCTCCGTCTTCAAATTTTTGAAGAACGAATCACTGGATGATATTATCACCAGATACTATCATCTAATGACAGAGCTTAGCAATTATTCGATTGCCTATCGAGAAGAAGAGATCGTTGAAAAGCTTCTCGATGCTCTCCCACCGAAGTGGGAAATGTACACCGTTCTTATGAGGGAAGACAGAGACTTTCCTAATTATGATCTGGAAACGGCAGTAAACAAGCTCAGAACTTATGAGCTTAATATGGTTCGAAAAGAAACACCAACAGATCAGATACAAGACCCTGGTATGTATGGTGCAAAGGTTAACTCAGGCTCAAGTTCGAGGCCTGAATCAGCTGCTTATTACTCAAAAGGGGAGTCAGGTTCTGACTCTTCTCATGAAGGAAACGTTTCTGTAAACTCGAACGGTGATGTCTGTTTCGTTGCTGGAGGATCAAGTACTTCAAAGCCTCAAGCATCCACAAGTGGTTTCTCTGCAAATGCCTCAAGCAATAATTATTCCAAGATGTCTATGAGTGTAAAATCTGCTGAAGAGCAGTTTGCAGTCTATGCATCATTTATTGCTTCCTACGAAAACTACATCCAGGGGAAGATTGTGGACCCTGCTGCTCTGGATGAGGATTATGACCAGATCGATGCTGATGATCTGGAGGAGATGGATTTGCAATGGCAAATGGCAATGATTGTGAGGCGAGTAAAACGGTTTATGAAGAAAACTGGGAGAAAGTTTGTTGGTGGTAGGCCTGGATTCGACAAATCTAAGGTAAGGTGCTATAATTGTCAGCAATACGGGCACTTTGCCAAAGAATGCAGAAATGAAAGAGTTGAACGTGGACAAGGTCGGCCTACACAACACTCTGGATTTAACAGAGAGATTAATGCCATGTTGACCAGAGAAGCAGGTGAGTACAACTGGAACCTGCATTCAAATGAATCTGGTGAGCAAGCGAACATGGCTGAGGCTGAAGTTGAAGAATGTGAGAAGGTTGATGGAAATGAGAAAGCTACTGAAGAAGAAACAGCTTTCATGGCAGATGACAAGGACAATCCCTCCGAGGTAAGTAATAAGAATATTTGTACTAGTTGTGAGAATTTGTCTGAGCAACTAGCAACAATAACTGATCAGTACGTCCGTTTAGATGCTGATTTTAAAACTATTAAAGAAGATCACCATTTTACAAAAGCAAGAGAAACAAGTTATAAAATTAAAATAAAAGCATGTGAAAATGACATTCAAAGCTTAAAAACTAAACTTGCTGAGAAAATTGAAATAATTGATCTTAGTTATGAAGTTTTAGAAGAAAAAACTAAATTGATTGCTGATCGGGATAAACAGATTGCTGACCACCAGGTGAAGGTGGTGGAACTGAACCGCAAACTTGAGCAGTTCAGGAATTCCTCGGCCATCCTTGATCACCTCGTGAGTGATCAAGGTACCTCTGCAAAGAGGGGAGGAATCGGTTATCACGAAGTTCCACCACCCTTTAACCACAACTATACTTATAATCCGAGTGTTCAGAAATCTGTTGATTTCGAGGTTACTCAGACAACTCCCATCAAGGTTACAAATATAAAACCAAGTGTTAGCTATGGCGAAACGAGTTCGCCTGTTTCAAATGTGAAAGTTTCTGTCTCGAGTCCAGTCTCATCGGAATCGGATAAGTTGTCTGAATCTGGTCAGACAAAAGAGAAGGTAGGGTTACCCACCGGTGGAGATAAAAATAAAATTTCTAAAAAGAGTTCTCCACTCAATCCGTACGTCCCACCTTATGTGAGACGAACGGCTGGTAACACTGCCTCTACATCCAAACCAACATTTGACAAGAAAAAGGAGAGTCGGTGTTGCTTTAGATGTAACAAATTAGGACATCTAGTTGCAGATTGCCCTCTGAAGCCGAGATTCAGAGGTGTGAGGCCAAATAAAACTGAGGATAAGCGTCATTTTGTTACTGCTAAAAATGAAAACTTTTCAAAGTGCCAAAATGTAACTAATTCAAGTTTTTATAAAAACAAACCTCAGTTTTTCAACCAAACCACAAGATATAACACTTTCAATTCATATAGGTTTGGGAGGCATTACACTCAATCTGCAAGGAGATTTCCTAACAGGACTTACAGAAATTATCCTGATGCTAACTTGAGAAAGCCAGGGTACGGGACGTATCGATCCAAGACCAATTGGTCTTGGGTCCCAAGATTCTAACTCTTTGTTTTATTGTGCAGGAACAGTTGAACAGGGCTGCCAACAGTCTTTGGATTGTAGATAGCGGCTGTTCCCGGCACATGACGGGCAACAAACACTTGTTGCAAGACTTAAAACCTGTTCAGGGTGCAAGAGTTAGTTTTGCTGGTGAGAGCGGAGGAAGGATTACTGGTAGAGGAACAGTGTCAAATGGGAGAATGACACTTGAGAATGTAAATTTTGTGGAGGAGTTAAAGCACAATCTGCTGAGTGTGTCGCAGATTTGTGATAAAGATTACACTGTCCATTTCACGAAGAATGAAGCGATAGTATTGAAGCCTGGTTTTCAGATAACAGACGAATGGATAGTAATGAAAGCTCCACGTGAAACGAATACATATGTGATGGACATGAGGTCTACTGAAATGGCCACCGGAGAATCTTGTTTAATGACAAAAGCAAGCGAATCAGAATCAGAATTGTGGC
This sequence comes from Bidens hawaiensis, assembly GCF_021521415.1. NCBI lineage: Eukaryota > Viridiplantae > Streptophyta > Magnoliopsida > Asterales > Asteraceae > Bidens > Bidens hawaiensis. The sequence goes on along the minus strand of NW_027492360.1, from coordinate 59,532 downwards.
ACAGGAGAATGGGACATATTCATCTTCGGAAGATGAACTTCATTGTCAAGAATGGGCTTGTGATGGGCGTTCCCTTAAAAAGTTTTAACTTTGAAGACAAATGTATAGCATGCAAGAAGGGAAAGCAACACAAGAAATCCCATCTCACCAAGAAGATTAACTCTATTGCCGGTACTCTAGAACTACTTCATATGGATCTCTTCGGTCCCGTGAATGTAAAAAGTCTAGGAGGTACCTCTTACTGCTTGGTGATCACTGATGACTACTCGCGATATTCGTGGGTATATTTTCTGAAAACGAAAGATGAGACGGCTCAGATGGTGAAGAATCTAATTACAAAAGTTGAGAACGTCATGAGTAAATCAGTTAAATACATCAGAAGTGACAATGGGACAGAGTTCAAGAACTTTGAAATGGAAATCTTCTGTCTTCAGAAAGGAATTGAACATCAATACAGCGCTCCGTATACTCCACAACAGAATGGAGTGGCTGAAAGGAAGAACCGAACGTTAATTGAAGGAGCCAGAACTATGCTGGCAGACTCGAAGCTTCCTGTGATGTTCTGGGCTGAAGCAGTTGCTACAGCCTGCTATGTTCTGAATAGGGTGTTAACCGTTAAGAGACTTGGAAAAACTTGTTACGAGCTTATGCATGGAAGGAAGCCCAACTTGTGCGGTCTTGAACCATTTGGGTCTCCTTGTTCGATTTTGAAGACTAATTCGAAATTTGGTGAAGTAGCCGATGAAGGAATCTTAGTCGGTTATGTAGTTGGGACTCCCAACAGACGGGTCTTCAATACTTCGACTTGCAAGGTGGAGGTGGTTTGTAACACCGACATTACTAGTTACCAATCGCCAAAACCAAGCAATGGACCTGCTGAGCTTTTCGACTATGTTAAGCTTTTTAAGTCGTTTAACGTACCTGATTTGGAAATTTCTGAAGAAGACGAAAGAGCTGTGACGAAGATGATACTTGATGAGGAAGAGAATCTATTGCAACGACAGCTTATTGAGAAAAGTCAACCTTCCACATCAAACACTTTTGATACCCCTGCTGCCTCAACTGAAGATGAATTTATTAATCCTTTTCACTCTCAGCCAGAAACAACCATAGATGAGATCTCTTCAAATCTGGAAGATAATTTGCATGTCGGTTCTGTTCCGACCACGAGAATTCACAAAGATCACCCTTTGGAGAATGTTCTTGGTGATGTGTCCACCGGCGTACAAACCAGAAGAAGCTTGAATGAGCACACCTGTGTTTATACAAGCATAAAAGAAACGGGTATAATGAACGAATGTTTGTACTCCTGCTTTATTAGCCAGATTGAACCAAAAAATTATCAAATGGCTCTTAAGGACAGCTCGTGGGTCGAGGCCATGCAAGAAGAGTTGGCTCAATTCGAGAAGATGGAAGTTTGGACTTTGGTTGAAAAACCAAAGAATGTGCATGCTATAGGCACAAAATGGGTGTTCAAATGCAAGAGAGATGATAAGGGGATTATCATAAGAAATAAGGCGAGGCTGGTTGTTAAAGGTTTTAATCAGCAAGAGGGTATTGATTACAATGAGGTGTTCGCTCCTGTCGCCCGGTTAGAAGCGATTCGATTGTTTTTGGCGTTTGCTGCATTTAAAAAGATGAAGGTATTTCAGTTGGATGTGAAGAGCGCGTTCCTAAATGGGAAAGTTGATGAGGTTGTGTATGTTGAGCAACCTCCGGGTTTTCCTGACCCAGACTTTCCTGATCACGTATACAAGTTGAGCAAGGCGCTATATGGATTACATCAGGCACCTCGTGCCTGGTATTCAACGTTATTAGACTACTTGCTGGAAAACGGCTTTGAAAGGGGATTGATCGACAGTACATTGTTTGTGAAGAGAGAAGGATGTGACTTCCTGCTGGTTCAAGTCTACGTGGATGATATCATTTTTGCTGCATCAAGAGCATCCATGTGTCAGGATTTTGAGGCTGTCATGAAGAAACGATTCGAGATGAGTGCTATGGGTGAACTAACTTTCTTTCTAGGATTGCAGGTTGATCAGAAGAAGGACGGGATGTTCATTCATCAGACGAAGTACGTTCATGATGTGCTGAAGAGATTCAAGATGGAGGACAGTTCTCCATATGACACTCCAATCTGCGTCAATCACAAATTGGGCGCTGAATCAGATGGTGACGCAGATGTGGACCCAACTCTGTATCGGGCGATAATAGGTTCATTAATGTATTTAACTGCTTCTAGGCCTGATATAATGTTTGCTGTTTGTCTTTGTGCTCGTTTTCAGGCAAACCCAAAGGAATCTCACATGAAAGGTGTGAAGAGGATTTTGCGGTATCTCAAAGGCAAGCCGAAGCTAGGGTTGTGGTACCCAAAGGGAGGAGACGTTGAACTGGTGGCATATACAGATTCTGATTATGGAGGATGCAATCAGAGTCGGAAGTCAACAACAGGAGGCTGTCAGTTTCTTGGAGGAAGATTAGTTTCCTGGCAGTGCAAGAAACAGACATCAGTTGCAATTTCAACATGCGAAGCTGAATACATGGCAGCATCCAACTGCTGCTCTCAGGTTTTGTGGATTCAGCAACAATTGCGCGACTATGGTCTGAATTTCTTACTCACTCCTATTTTAATTGATAACACTGCCGCCATCTCAGTAATTAACAATCCCGTGAAGCACAGTAAAACTAAGCATATTGACATTCGTCATCACTTCATACGGGATTGTGCTGAGAAGAAACTGATCAAGATCGAAAAGGTTGATACACTGGAAAATTTTGCTGATTTGTTTACAAAAGCGTTTGATAAATCCAGATTTCAAAACCTAATTGAGCTGAACGGGATGATCAATCCCGAGTAACCATGTCTTTGTGTTTATTTAAAAAAAAAAAAAAATGTCATTATTGCTTAAAATTAGTCGGTTACCTCAGTTTGATGGACATATCCTCGGATATGTTTTGGTCCTCGTCTCTACTTATAGAATGAGGATCGCCATTAGCTAGAAGACTGAAAGTGACCGGGGCAGTTATGACGTGTGTTCTTTCAGTTGCTGAAAATTAGTCGGTCATTCTTAGTAAGAAGGACACATACTTGTATGTGGTCGGTCCAGTTGATCCATTGGATCTTCAGGATTGCCGTTTACCTGAAGACTTTGACGTGATCGGGGCGATTGAAATCAAAAATTTTAAAGGGAAATGAAATTACTTTTCAAGTCTAATACTTCGTAAGAAGTTCTTTGCTTGTTTAACAGAAAATTGATCCAACCTTGGAAGATGATATATATACTGATTGTGTGTGCTTAACTAGTGAAGTTATTAAGCTTAAAAGGCTTTAGAACGGTCATTGTATGTCATGGTAATTTTTATGGTGCGTAAAAGTGTATGTGATACTAACTTAAACTACTCGATTTTACGTGGAATCTCCTTATGAGTTTTGAATTTCTTCATACATATCTTTCCGAATGATAGGCAGAAAAGCGACTACCCAGTCATACACGAGCCCGTGAGTGTTCTGATTCCCGTGAAGAAAGCATTTCAAGACACTGCAGTGATCCAGATTCGGGACTTGCAGTGGTTTAGTACTCCGAAGTCTATAAGTATGTATAGTTAAAAATATATATATATATATATATATATATATATATACAAGTATATTTTTCAGTACTTATGAGTCATTGTACCAATCAAGACTTCTCAATTCTGGAGTAAGAAGAGAACGGGAAGCAGACAACGAGTATCTACAAGTTAATCAGACACTATGGGTCGAAGTCAATTCGGGATGACTTGGGTATAGCCAAATACGCTTTGAGAATGGATAGAAGGCATCATTATCTCTGAGTTGTTGCCCACTTAAATTTTGAGTTTAACTGAACCTTAATCCGTATCACAGAAACGATGAAAACCATTTAAGTTATTTACATGCCTACAACCTGTTTCTCTATGTCATAATACAGCTAAACACGGATCCAAGTGATAGTCACGTAGTTAGTATGATTCCTGTTAGGATCTTTTCTAAAACGTAGTGGTCCCTGACTAGACTGAAATTTGATCCCTTATTTCGTTAAATTTTTATAAGTTTTTCTATTTTTGTAGTTGTATTATCTTATAACTGGTTACTTGGACATGATCATTTTTGGTTAACTCTTTTTGGAAGTTTCCAATGTTAATTGCAAAATTCTTCAAACTTTAAGGTGTAATTTTGGAAATTTCGGGCAAAGTTGTTGAATTAGGCGAACTTGTGCTTAACTTCGCCTAGGCGAAGTTAAGCGTAACTTCGCCTGACCAACACTGACCATATATAAGGATTTTAAAACTGGAACAGTATCATTATTTTCAACTTATTTCAGGCGAATTTACAAAAATTCCGGCGAACTAGAGTTATTTCCGTTTTCGATCTTTGATTCCAGTTTCTGTTATTCATTGACGGTATGTGGTGTCGATATCTTTCACAAACATACTCGTTCTTTATAGTTTTCACCCGGTTCGAGACCTCGGGTCGTCGGACCTTCTAAACCTAGTTTTTCAACCTTGTGATACGTGTTCATGGACGAACTTTTCGTCCTAATTCCATTAATATGTGTTGTTCTTCACTCCTGGATCTTCAAATCGTCCGAAATCATCGGATCTAGACCCTTTGAATCTGAACAGTCGCCGTTTCAGATTCAGGCGAAGTTAGGGTTTAGGCGAAGTTATCCACAACTTCGCCTGAAGCTTAATTTCGCATGTGGCGAAGTTATCCGTAACTTCGCCTTGAACTCAAGTTCGCCTGAGGCGATGTTGTGATAAGGCGAAGTTATCATCAACTTCGCCTATATCAATTCACTTAACAGGTTTTAGACGAACTTACAGATGAAGCGAAGTTGTTCCCAACTTCGCCTCACCTTTAAGTTCGCCTGTACAGGTTTAATCACAACTTCGCTCGTGGTACAAAGCGAACTTGTGAGTTGCTTAACCGTTCTCTAACTTGTTTTGTTTTGTGCAGATATGGCTGCTGTTGGCGGTGCTGGTGGTGATGACGGTGATGATCAAAGACAGTTCTTTCCGGCCCATAACCAGTACATCACGTTAGATCCAGATGCAAGAGGTGTGGAAGACTACAGGGAGATAATCACGTTTCTCCAGCGCTCAAGGATCTTTCATGCGATCACAAATACCCTGCCCATTTCACTGCCTAACATAGAAGACTTTTGGCAGACGGTATATTATGATTGCAGGCCTGAGCCCCCGGTGATGCGAGCAACCGTAAATGGTCATGCTATACAGTTTTCTTCTGAAGATATACGGTTGGCTTTGCAGTTTGGAGAAGAGACAAGGGATGACCCAACGGAGTTCGTAGCTCCTTTTCGTGATGGAGCGTACCTGAGGATGGGTTATTCAGGTCCGTTGGGGGACACACAGAGGAGGAAAGGTTTTTTACTAGATCAGTGGCGCTTCCTAATGCATGTCTTGATCGTATGCATGTCTGGGAGGAAGGCATGAACTGATGGGATGGGCGCGACGATGCAGTCTGCCATGATTGCCCTGACTTACAACCGACGATATTCATTTAGTCAGCTGATATTTTACGAGATTGATCGTCAGAGGAGGGCTGTGGCGCGCGAGCGATTTACTATGTATCCTCGGTTCTTACAGATGATCCTCAATCATGTCGCTCCGTCGCTACCGCAGAGACGCCCTATAAGATACGTCGAATGTGTGACGAAACGTATCTTCGCTCAGTGTCGGACTTCGAGCACACGTAGCAAGCCTGAGCTGCGTCCCAGGCATACTCCACTGTTCGGGTATCTTATCAACCCGGGGTATGTTCCTGCAGGAGGGGACGAGTTCAGAGACCCACAGCCACATCAGGCGGCGGCACCCCATGCTGTACCGGCTGCGCCTGCTGTATCTACTGTTGTTTCTGCTGCTGTGCCAGCTGCTGCATCTCCTGCTGTGTCTACTGCTGAAAACGTCGACCTTGATGCTGCTTTTAGTGGCCATGGATTGTTTGATATGGATGTCTCAGGTTCTCGGGTCATGGAGGTTACTAGAGCAGTTACTTCGGTAGCTGACTCTGATCTTGACGAAACATTTGCTGAAGCGAGACGACTAATGGTGTCTCGGGAGAGAACGACTGGAAAGAGGCCGAGAACTGTTGACGAGGATGATGAGGAAGTTGATGAAGAAGAAGCAGTTCAGCTTGTGCTCAGACGTTCAAGAAGAGAACGGACAGGTATGGGTTCGGGAGCTGGAGAATCTTCAAGGCTGGTACGTTTTGCTCCACCTGCCTTGTCTGGTAAGTCTCTTATTCCTACTACAGCACAGGTTACTGCCGTCGAGACGTCGGCCCCAGCAGTTGTGTCTCTACCACCCCAATCGCTTACTCCACCGGTGGTAGTTGCACGATTTGTTGAGTCGACCGTCACTACTACTGCAGGGCTACCAAGTGTACCACCTGCGGTCATTTCTGCTGCTGATGTCCCGCCAACTCCAACGCCTACTTCTGACTCCGAAAGGATTGCATCGCTAGAGCGGATCGTTGCTGAACAGTCAAAGACCATTCAAAGCCTAGTGGAATCCAATCAACTGCAAGCCTCCCTCTTGGTTGAACACGGGAAAGTAATTGATGCCTTCAAGGCATTCTTGGCATCTCAGGGGGAGAAGACTTGTAGGGGAGATGAGTTGAGGACAAAACGGAGAGAAGATCAAGACGATGATCCCAATGCACCGGAAGGTGCAGGTGGTGAGCTGCCAAGAACCTCTCAGGCTCTTGGGGCTTCCACAGCTGAGGGGGAGTCTACAAGCGCAGCCGGTGACGACGTGGTAGATGGTGATGATGATGCTGATGTTGAAGATGTTATAGACGCATTGAAAGAGCTGGATGAGGATGATGATGAGTTTATGTTTGAAGAAGATGTGCTGCCGGTTGATGAGATCGAGAGGATCGGAGAGCAAATTACTGTTGAGAATGTGATAGAGGAAGGGGAAATTGTAGATGACTCCGTGGAACACGAGATTCCGGAGATTGAGATGCCAGAGATGGGTGATAAGACTGTTGAGGAAGATACTGAATAGGAGGAACAACCGAATTGGAAGGAGGGTTGTGCTCACTGGTTCATAAAGACGAAGAAGCCGGCGATCCCTAAAATGTTCAAAAAGAGTTACAATATTAAGGGATACGCAGAAGCAAAGAAAGGTATTATCTGCTGGATATATGATGAGCAGCTGCGGCTCTTCTTGATCAAAAGATACGATGGAATTCAGTACTTCAGGAGAACGTTGAGATCTTTAAACACACTGCCTGAATGTGAGGTAAAAGATTTAGCCAGATTGGGATTGATAAACCGAAGTGAAGACAACATGGCTAGAATCATCGGGAAGATCGTGTGGAAGGAGTGTATTAAGGAGAAGAAGTTTGAGCTGATGAGACCACAAAAGGGGAAACTTGTCGAAGACAAGGATAGGGGTCTGAGAGTTGATGGAAAACCTTGGATGGTTATGAAATATAAACCGATCCGGTGCCTTAAAGAAGTACCGATGAAGCTCATGCCCAAGGACGTGCTCAAAGACCTAAAATGGTGGTTTGTGGACTGTGAGACAGCGGAGGCGGTAATGGAAGATGAGGATGAACAAGAAGTGCTTAGGGTTTACGACCCGATGCATCTTGTTAATCTATCGCAGGTTGATCTGAAGGTGCTCAACGAGAAGAAGATCTTCTACATTCCTGCTTGGAAGGATCAAGCTAGGAAATATCAACGGGTGGTGTCGGTGTGTGTTAGAGAGGGAGCGCACGCGTAGAGATGCAAGATTACAAGACTCAAGATTTGAAGATCAAGATATGAAGCTACTGTCAAGGGGGAGTCTGTTGGTACATGTGTTGGTACATGTGTGTCAGTAGTTCATAGTCTAGCATTTGTAATCGAGTCTGTAATGCAATTATGTTTTGATTATGTTTATATTTGTAACACGCGAAGTTGTTGAATCAGCGAAGTTATTGACAACTTCGCTTATGGCGAAGTTGTCATGTTTATATACTGTTTCAGCCGAAACAGTTAGAGTTGATCGTTTAGGGTTTTCGTTTCAGCTGTTCACTTCGTGTGTTACGTGTCATTGTGTGTAATAGTGACCTCGGGTCACGTGTTTGTTATCAATATAACGTGTTTGGTTTATTGCTTGTGTGTTCGATCTCTACATACTCTACACTCGTATCTACCTACGCAGGGATTCCGCACCTGCGTTGTTAGCGACATCCCGTGTACGATCCGTCCAGGAACCTACAATTGGTATCAGAGCCATCGGCTCGATTGTGAGGTTCGGGATTTCACGCGGGTGTAGAAAACGTCTCGTTTGACCTATTCGCGGGACGTGTTTTTGTTGGGATTGTGTTTTGCTCGTGCTTGACAGTCATTTTCAAGCCATTGCATTGATCGGAAACTGCTGGATTGACGAAATCAGATCTGAACAGTTTCCTTGTTCATCGGGCGAAGTTACCGTTCTTCGGGCGAAGTTACCATTCTTCAGGCGAAGTTGCCGTCACTGGAATTAGGGTTTCGGCGAAGATATAAGGATTAGCGAAGTTAACCACAACTTAGCTTACCTCATAAGTTCGCCTTAGCGAAGTTATCCGCAACTTCGCTTTCCACCCAAGTTCGCTTACCTCCTAAGTTCGCTCATTCTAAGCGAAGTTATTTTTAACTTCGCCAAGTCAAGCGAATTTAAGACCCAGCGAAGTTCTCTTTTCAGCGAAGTTAACTTTCAAGCGAAGTTATTCTTAACTTCGCCTACTGAGCTGTTTTAATATATTTTTATTTTCAGGTTTTTCAGGTTTTCGCAAGGATGTCGTCAATTAACATCTCCGATTTGGTCAAGATGGAAGTAGAAGCGGGGTCAGCCACTAAGGCCCCGAGGTTGATGAAAGGAACTGACTTCGTGGCATGGAAGGACAGATTCATCCAATACATTAAATACCAGGATGCCAAAATGTGGGTGTGCATCCAGGATGGATATATCCCTCCAACTATGCAATACGAAGGCCGTGACGTGGTTAAGAAGTACAGCAAAATGGAGGACGAAGAAAAGAAAATGTATGAGGCTGAGAGCAAGGCCCATGCAGCTATAACAATGGCACTTCCTCAAGAGGTTCTCCACACTTTCAGAAAGTACACTTCTGCGAGAGAGCTTTGGGATGCTCTTGAAAATAGATTCGAGGGGAATGTGGGTATCCGTGCATCAAAGATCAAACTCTTAAAGACCCAGTTCTCCGTCTTCAAATTTTTGAAGAACGAATCACTGGATGATATTATCACCAGATACTATCATCTAATGACAGAGCTTAGCAATTATTCGATTGCCTATCGAGAAGAAGAGATTGTTGAAAAGCTTCTCGATGCTCTCCCACCGAAGTGGGAAATGTACACCGTTCTTATGAGGGAAGACAGAGACTTTCCAAATTATGATCTGGAAACAGCAGTAAACAAGCTCAGAACTTATGAGCTTAATATGGTTCGAAAAGAAACACCAACAGATCAGATACAAGACCCTGGTATGTATGGTGCAAAGGTTAACTCAGGCTCAAGTTCGAGGCCTGAATCTGCTGCTTTTTACTCGAAAGGGGAGTCAGGTCCTGACTCTTCTCATGAAGGAAACGTTTCTGTGAACATGAACGGTGATGTCTGTTTCGTTGCTGGAGGATCAAGTACTTCAAAGCCTCAAGCATCCTCAAGTGGTTTTTCTGCAAATGCCTCAAGCAATAATTATTCCAAGATGCCTATGAGTGTAAAATCTGCTGAAGAGCAGTTTGCAGTCTATGCATCATTTATTGCTTCCTACGAAAACTACATCCAGGGGAAGATTGTGGACCCTGCTGTACTGGATGAGGACTACGACCAGATCGATGCTGATGATCTGGAGGAGATGGATTTGCAATGGCAAATGGCAATTATTGTGAGGCGTGTAAAACGGTTTATGAACAAAACTGGGAGAAAGTTTGTTGGTGGTAGGCCCGGGTTCGACAAATCCAAGGTAAGGTGCTATAATTGTCAACAGTACGGGCACTTTGCCAAGGAATGCAGAAATGAGAGGGTTGAACGAGGACAAGGTCGGCCTACACAACACTCTGGAGTTAACAGAGAGATTAACGCCATGTTGACCAGAGAAGCAGGTGAGTACAACTGGAACCGGCATTCAAGTGGTTCTGGTGAGCAAGCGAACATGGCTGAGTCTGAAGTTGAAGAATGTGAGAAGGTTGATGGAAATGAGAAAGCTAATGAAGAAGAAACCGCTTTCATGGCAGATGACAAGGATAATCGCTCCGAGGTAAGTACTAAGAATATTTGTACTAGTTGTGAGAATTTGTCTGAGCAACTCACTACGATAACTGATCAGTACGTCCGTTTAGATGCTGATTTTAAAACTATTAAAGAAGATCACCATTTTACTAAATCAAGAGAAAACAGTTATAAAGTTAAAATAAAAGCAGGTGAAAAAGACATTCAAAGCTTTAAAACTAAACTTGCTGAGAAAATTGAAATAATTGATCTTAGTTATGAAGTTTTAGAAGAAAAAACTAAATTGATTGCTGATCGGGATAAACAGATTGCTGACCACCAGGTGATGGTGGTGGAACTGAACCGCAAACTTGAGCAGTTCAGGAATTCCTCGGCCATCCTTGATCACCTCGTGAGTGATCAAGGTACCTCTGCAAAGAGGGGAGGAATCAGATATCACGAAGTTCCACCACCCTTTAACCACAACTATACCTATAATCCGAGTGTTCAGAAATCTGTTGATTTCGAGGTTACTCAGACAACTCCAATCAAGATTACAAGGGTAGAACCAAGTGTTAGCTGTGGCGAAACGAGTTCGCCTGTTTCTAGTGTGAATATTTCTGTTTCGAGTCCAGTCTCATCGGATTCGGATAAGTTGTCCGAATCTGGTCAGACAAAAGAGAAAGTAGGGTTACCCAACGGTGGAGATAAAAATAAAATTTCTAAAAAGAGTTCTCCACTCAATCCGTACGTCCCACCTTATGTGAGACATACGGATGGTAACACTGCCTCTACATCCAAACCAACATTTGACAAGAAAATGGAGAGTCGGTGTTGCTTTAGATGTAACAAATTAGGGCATTTAGTTGCAGACAGCCCTCTGAAGCCGAGATTTAGAGGTGTGAGGCCAAATACAACTGAGGATAAGCGTCATTTTGTTACTGCTAAAAATGAAAACTTTTCAAAGTGCAAAAATGTAACTAATTCAAGTTTTTATAAAAACAAACCTCAGTTTTTCAACCAAACCACAAGATATAATACTTTCAACTCTCATAGGTTTGGAAGGCATTACACTCAATCTGCAAGGAGATTCCCTAACAGGACTTACAGAAATTATCCTGATGCTAACTTGAGAAAGCCAGGGTACGGGACGTATCGATCCAAGACCAATTGGTCTTGGGTCCCAAGATTCTAACTCTTTGTTTTATTGTGCAGGAACAGTTGAACAGGGCTGCCAACAATCTTTGGATTGTAGATAGCGGCTGTTCCCGGCACATGACAGGCAACAAACACTTGTTGCAAGACTTAAAACCTGTTCAGGGAGCAAGAGTTAGTTTTGCTGGTGAGAGCGGAGGAAGGATTACCGGTAGAGGAACTGTGTCGAATGGGAGAATGACACTTGAGAATGTAAACTTTGTGGAGGAATTAAAGCACAATCTGCTGAGTGTGTCGCATATTTGTGATAAAGATTACACTGTCCATTTCACGAAGAATGAAGCGATCGTATTGAAGCCTGGTTTTCAAATACCAGACGAATGGATAGTAATGAAAGCTCCACGTGAAACGAATACATAAGTGATGGATATGAGGTCTACTGAAATGGCCACTGGAGAATTCTGTTTAATGACAAAAGCAAGCGAATCAGAATCAGAATTATGGCACAGGAGAATGGGACATATTCATCTTCGGAAGATGAACTTCATTGTCAAGAATGGGCTTGTGATGGGCGTTCCCTTAAAAAGTTTTAACTTTGAAGACAAATGTATAGCATGCAAGAAGGGAAAGCAACACAAGAAATCCCATCTCACCAAGAAGATTAATTCTATTGCCGGTACTCTAGAACTACTTCATATGGATCTCTTCGGTCCAGTGAATGTAAAAAGTCTAGGTGGTACTTCTTACTGCTTGGTGATAACTGATGACTACTCGCGATACTCGTGGGTATATTTTCTGAAAACAAAAGACGAGACAACTCAGATGGTGAAGAATCTAATTACAAAAGTTGAGAACGTCATGAGTAAATCAGTTAAATACATCAGAAGCGACAATGGGACAGAGTTCAAGAACTTTGAAATGGAAATCTTCTGTCTTCAGAAGGGAATTGAACATCAATACAGCGCTCCGTATACTCCACAACAGAATGGAGTGGCTGAAAGGAAGAACCGAACGTTAATTGAAGGAGCCAGAACTATGCTGGCAGACTCGAAGCTTCCTGTGATGTTCTGGGCTGAAGCAGTTGCTACAGCCTGCTATGTTCTGAATAGGGTGTTAACCGTTAAGAGACTTGGAAAAACTTGTTACGAGCTTATGCACGGAAGGAAGCCCAACTTGTGCGGTCTTGAACCATTTGGGTCTCCTTGTTCGATTTTGAAGACTAATTCGAAATTTGGTGAAGTAGCCGATGAGGGAATCCTAGTCGGTTATGTTGTTGGGACTCCCAACAGACGGGTCTTCAATACGTCGACTTGCAAGGTGGAGGTGGTTTGTAACACCGACATTACTAGTTACCAACCGCCAAAACCAAGCAATGGACCTGCTGAGCTTTTCGACTATGTTAAACTTTTTAAGTCGTTTAACGTACCTGATTTGGAAATTTCTGAAGAAGACGAAAGAGCTGTGACGAAGATGATACTTGATGAGGAAGAGAATCTATTGCAACATCAGATGTTTGAGAAATCTCAACCTTTCACATCAAACCCTATCGATACCCCTGCGGCCTCAACTGAAGAAGAATTTATTAATCCTTTTCACTCTCAACCTGAAACAATCATAGATGAGATCTCTTCAAACTTGGAAGACAATTTACATGTCGGTGCTGTTCCGACCACGAGAATTCACAAAGATCACCCATTGGAGAACGTTATAGGTGATGTGTCCTCCAGTGTTCAAACCAGAAGTAGCTTGAATGAGCACACATGTGTTTATACAAACATTAAAGAAACGGGTATAATGAACGAATGTTTGTACTCCTGCTTTATAAGCCAAATTGAACCAAAGAACTATCAAATGGCTTTAAAGGACAGCTCGTGGGTCGAAGCCATGCAAGAAGAGTTGGCTCAGTTCAAGAAAATGGAAGTTTGGACTTTGGTTGAAAAACCAAAGAATGTGCATGCTATAGGCACAAAATGGGTGTTCAAGTGTAAGAGAGATGATAAGGGGATTATCGTAAGAAATAAGGCGAGGCTGGTTGTTAAAGGTTTTAATCAGCAAGAGGGTATTGATTACAATGAGGTGTTCGCCCCTGTCGCCGGGTTAGAAGCGATTCGATTGTTTTTGGCGTTTGCGGCATTTAAAAAGATGAAGGTATTTCAGTTGGATGTGAAGAGCGCGTTTCTAAACGGGAAAGTTGATGAGGTTGTGTATGTTGAGCAACCTCCGGGTTTTCCTGACCCAGACTTTCCTGATCACGTATACAGGTTGAGCAAGGCGTTATATGGGTTACATCAGGCACCTCGTGCCTGGTATTCAACGTTATCGGACTACTTGCTGGAAAATGGTTTTGAAAGGGGATTGATTGACAGTACGTTGTTTGTGAAGAGAGAAGGATGTGACTTCCTACTGGTTCAAGTCTACGTGGATGATATCATTTTTGCTGCATCAAGAGTATCCATGTGTCAGGATTTTGAGGCTGTCATGAAGAAACGATTCGAGATGAGTGCTATGGGTGAACTAACTTTCTTTCTAGGATTGCAGGTTGATCAGAAGAAGGACGGGATGTTCATTCATCAAACGAAGTACGTTCATGATGTGCTGAAAAGATTCAAGATGGAGGACAGTTCTCCATTTGATACTCCAATCTGCGTCAATCACAAATTGGGTGCTGAATCAGATGGTGACGCAGATGTGGACCCAACTCTGTATCGGGCGATAATAGGTTCTTTAATGTATTTAACTGCTTCTAGGCCTGATATAATGTTTGCTGTTTGTCTTTGTGCTCGTTTTCAGGCAAACCCAAAGGAATCTCACATGAAAGGTGTGAAGAGGATTTTGCGGTATCTCAGAGGCAAGCCGAAACTAGGGTTGTGATACCCAAAGGGAGGAGACGTTGAACTGGTGGCATATACAGATTCTGATTATGGGGGATGCAATCAGAGTCGGAAGTCAACAACAGGAGGCTGTCAGTTTCTTGGAGGAAGATTAGTTTCCTGGCAGTGCAAGAAACAGACATCAGTTGCAATTTCAACATGCGAAGCTGAATACATGGCAGCATCCAACTGCTGCTCTCAGGTTTTGTGGATTCAGCAACAATTACGCGACTATGGTCTGAATTTCTTACTCACTCCTATTTTAATTGATAACACTGCCGCCATCTCAGTAATTAACAATCCCGTGAAGCACAGTAAAACTAAGCATATTGACATTCGTCATCACTTCATACGGGATTGTGCTGAGAAGAAACTGATCAAGATCGAAAAAGTTGATACACTTGAAAATTTTGCTGACTTGTTTACAAAAGCGTTTGATAAATCCAGATTTCAAAACCTAATTGAGCTGAACGGGATGATCAATCCCGAGTAACCATGCCTTTGTGTTTATTTAAAAAAAAAAAAAAAAATTGTGTCATTATTGCTTAAAATTAGTCGGTTACCTCAGTTTGATGGACATATCCTCGGATATGTTTTGGTCCTCGTTTCGACTTAGAGAATAAGGTTAGCCATTAACCGGAAGACTGAAAGTGACCGGGGCAGTTATGACGTGTGTTCTTCAGTTGCTGAAAATTAGTCGGTCATTCTTAGTAAGAAGGACACATACTTGTATGTGGTCGGTCCAGTTGATCCATTGGATCTTCAGGATTGCCGTTTACCTGACGACTTTGACGTGATCGGGGCGATTGAAATCAAAATTTTATTGGGAAATGAAATTACTTTTCAAGTCTAATACTTCGTAAGAAGTTCTTTGCTGTGTTTAACAGAAAATAGATCCAACCTTGGAAAATGATATATATACTGATTGTGTGTGCTTAACTAGTGAAGTTATTAGGCTTAAAAGGCTTTAGAACAGTCATTGTATGTCATGGTAATTTTTATGGTGCGTAAAAGTGTATGTGATACTAACTTAAACTACTCGAATTTACGTGGAAACTCCTTAAGAGTTTTGTATGTCTTCATACATATCTTTTCGAAGGATAGGCAGAAAAGCAACTACCCAGTCATACACGAGCCCGTGAGTGTTCTGATTCCCGTGAAGAAAGCATTTCAAGACACTGCAGTGATCCAGATTCGGGACTTGCAGTGGTTTAGTACTCCGAAGTCAATAAGAATGTTTGGTTTAAAAAAAAAAAAAAAAAAATTATTATTATACATGTATTTTTTTTTAGTACTTATGAGACATAGTAACAATCAAGACTTCTCAATTCTGGAGTAAGAATAGAACGGGAAGCAGACAACGAGTATATACAAGTTAATCAGACACTATGGGTCGAAGTCAATTCGGGGTGACTTGGGTATAGCCAAATACGCTTTGAGAATAGATAGAAGACATCATTATCTCTGAGTTATTGCCCACTTAAAATTTTGAGCTTAACTGAACCTTAATCCGTATCACAGAAACGATGAAAACCATTTAAGTTATTTACATGCTTACAACCTGTTTCTCTATGTCATAATACAGCTAAACACGGATCCAAGTGACAGTCACATAGTTAGTATGATTCCTGTTGGGATCTTGTCTAAAACGTAGTGGTCCCTGACTAGACTGAAATTTGATCCCTTATTTCGTTAAAATTTTATAAGTTTTTCTATTTTTGTAGTTATATTAATTTATCGTTGGTTACTGGGTCTTGATCATATTTGTTTAACTCTTTTTGGAAACTTCTAATGTTAAGTGCAAGATTCTTCAAACTTAAAGGGCTGATTTTGAAATTACGGGCGAAGTTGTTGAATTCGGCGAAGTTGTGCTTAACTTCGCCTAGGCGAAGTTAAGCGTAACTTCGCCTGAACCAACTCTGCCCTATATAAGGCTTTTAAAACTGGAACAGTTCATTATTGTCAAAACCACAGCGAACTTATTTTCAGAGCATAGTTCCGGCGATCTTATCATCCTTTTCGTTTTCGATCTTTGTGTTTCCAGTTTCTATTATACTCGTGGTATGTGTTGTCAATATCATTCCCAAACTTACTCGTTCGTTATAGTTTTACCCGGTTCGAGACCTCGGGTCGTCGAACCTTCAAAACCAAGTCTTTCACCTTTGTGTTACGTGTTCATGGATGAGCTTTACGTCTTAACACCATTACTATATGTTGTTCTTCACTGCTGGATCGTCAAATCGGTCCGAAAACATCGGATCATTGCCTTATGAATCTGAACAGTCGCCGTTTCAGATTCAGGCGAAGTTATGGTTTAGGCGAAGTTATCCACAACTTCGCCTGAAGCTTAATTTCGCCTGTGGCGAAGTTATCCGTAACTACGCCTTGAACTCAAGTTCGCCTGAGGCGATGTTGTGCCAAGGCGAAGTTATCATCAACTTCGCCTATACCAATTCACTTAACAGTTTTTAGACGAACTTACAGATGAAGCGAAGTTGTTCCCAACTTCGCCTCACCTTTAAGTTCGCCTGTACAGGTTTAATCACAACTTCGCACGTGGTACAAAGCGAACTTGTGAGTTGCTTAACTGTTCTCTAACTTGTTTTGTTTTGTGCAGATATGGCTGCTGTTGGAGGTGCTGGTGGTGACGACGGTGATGATCAACGACAATTCTTTCCAGCCCATAACCAGTACATCACTTTAGATCCAGACGCACGAGGCGTAGAAGACTACAGGGAGATTATCACGTTTCTCCAGCGATCAAGAGTCTTTCATGCGATCACAAATACACTGCCCATTTCTCTGCCTAACATTGAAGACTTTTGGCAGACAGTGTACTATGATTGCAGGCCTGAGCCTCCGGTGATGCGAGCAACCGTAAATGGTCATGACATACAGTTTTCCTCGGAAGATATACGGTTGGCTCTGCAGTTCGGTGAAGAAACAAGAGATGACCCAACGGAGTTCGTAGCTCCTTTCCGTGATGGAGCTTATTTGAGGATGGGTTATTCGGGTCCGCTGGGGGACTCGCAGAGGAGGAAAGGGTTTTTGCTGGATCAATGGCGCTTCCTGATGCATGTATTGATTGTATGCATGTCCGGCAGGAAGGCAGGAACAGATGGGATGGGCGCGACGATGCAGTCAGCCATGATAGCGCTGACTTACAACCGCCGATATTCTTTTAGTCAGCTGATATTCTACGAGATCGATCGTCAGAGAAGGGCTGTGGCGCGCGAGCGATTCACTATGTATCCTCGTTTCTTACAGATGATTTTGAATCATGTCGCTCCGTCGCTACCGCAGAGACGCCCGATTAGATACGTCGAATGCGTGACGAAACGTATCTTTTTTCAGTGCCGCACTTCGAGCACTCGTAGCAAGCCTGAGCTGCGTCCCAGGCATACTCCATTATTCGGATATCTCATCAACCCGGAGTATGTTCCTGCAGGAGGGGACGAGTTCAGAGACCCGCAACCACATCAGGCGGCAGCACCACATGCTGTATCAGCTGCGCCTGTTGTATCTACTGTTGCCTCTGCTGCTGTGCCAGCTGCGGTATCTCCTGCTGTGTCTACTGCTGAAGACGTTGATCTTGATGCTGCCTTTGGCGGACATGGTTTGTTTGATATGGATGTCTCGGGTCCTCAGTTTATGGATGTTACTAGAGCAGTTACTTCGGTAGCTGACTCCGATCTAGACGAAATGTTTGCTGAAGCGAGACGACTTATGGTGTCTCGGGAGAGAACTACGGGAAAGAGGCCGAGAACCGTAGACGAGGATGAGGACGAAGTTGATGAAGAGGAGGCAGTGCAGATTGTGCTCAGACGTTCACGAAGAGAACGGACAGGTATGGGTTCCGGAGCTGGAGAATCTTCGAGGCTGGTACGTTTTGCTCCACCTGCCTTGTCTGGTATGTCTCTTATTCCTTCCACAGCACAGGTTACTGCTGTCGAGACGTCGGCCCCAGCAATTGTGTCTCTACCACCCCAACCGCTTAATCCACCGGTGGTAGTTGCACGATTTGTTGAGTCGACCATCACTACTACTGCAGGGTTACCAAGTGTACCACCTGCGGTCACTTCTGCTGCTGATGTCCCGCCAACTCCAACGCCTAGTTCAGATTCCGAGAGGATTACATCACTAGAGCGGATTGTTGCTAATCAGACAAAGACCATTCAAAGCCTAGTGGAATCCAATCAACTACAAGCAGCCCTCCTGGTTGAACACGGTAAAGTTATAGATGCCTTCAAGGCATTCTTGGCATCTCAGGGGGAGAAGACTTGTAGGGGAGATGAGTTGAGGACGAAACGGAGAGAAGATCATGACGATGATCCCAATGCACCGGAAGGTGCAGGTGGTGAGCTGCCAAGAACCTCTCAGGCTCTTGGGGCTTCCACAGCTGAGGGGGAGTCTACAAATGCAGCTGGTGACGACGTGGTAGCGGTTGATGATGATGCTGATGTTGAAGATGTTATCGACGCATTGAAAGAGTTGGATGAGGAGGATGATGAGTTTATGATTGAAGATGATGTGCTGCCAGTTGATGAGATCGAGAGGATTGGAGAGCAGATTACGGTTGAAAACGTGTTAGAGGAAGGGGAGATTGTTGATGACTCCGTGGAACACGAGATTCCGGAGGTTGAGAGACCAGAGTTGGGTGATGAGAACGCGGAGGAAGATGCTGAGTGGGAGGAACAACCGAAATGGAAGGAGGGTTGTGCCCACTGGTTCGTAAAGACGAAGAAGCCGGCGGTCCCTAAGATGTTCAGAAAAAGTTACAATATTAAGGGATACGCGGAAGCCAAGAAAGGTATTATCTGCTGGTTATACGACGAGCAGCTGCGGCTCTTCGTGATCAAGAGATACGATGGCATTCAGTACTTCCAGAGAAAGTTGAGATCTCTAAACACACTGCCAGAATGTGAAGTAAAAGATTTAGCCAGATTGGGATTGATAAACAGAAGTGAAGACAACATGGCTAGAATCATTGCGAAGATCGTGTGGAAAGAGTGCGTTAAAGAGAAAAAGTTTGAGCTATTGAAACCACAAAAGGGGAAACTTGTCGAAGACAAGGATAGAGGTCTGAGAGTTGATGGAAAACCTTGGATGGTCATGAAATACAAACCGATCCGGTGCCTTAAAGAAGTACCGATGAAGTTCATGCCCAAGGACGTGCTCAAAGATCTAAAATGGTGGTACGTGGATTGTGAGACAGCTGAGGCGGTAATGGAAGATGAGGATGAACAAGAAGTACTTCGGGTTTACGACCCGATGCATCTTGTTAATCTATCGCAGGCTGATCTGAAAGTGCTCAACGAGAAGAAGATCTTCTACATTCCTGCTTGGAAGGATCAAGCTAGGAAATATCAACGGGTGGTGTCGGTATGTGTTAGAGAAGGGGCGCATGCGTAGAGATGCAAGATTACAAGACTCAAGATTTGAAGATCAAGATATGAAGCTACTACCAAGGGGGAGTCTGTTGGTACATGTGTGTCAGTAGTTCATAGTCTAGCATTTGTAATCGAGTCTGTAATGCAATTATGTTTTGATTATGTTTATATTTGTAACACGCGAAGTTGTCAACAAGTTCGCTCTGGCGAACTTGTTGAATCAGCGAAGTTATTGACAACTTCGCTTATGGCGAAGTTGTCATGTTTATATACTGTTTCAGCCGAAACAGTTAGAGTTGATCGTTTAGGGTTTTCGTTTCAGCTGTTCACTTCGTGTGTTACGTGTCATTGTGTGTAATAGTGACCTCGGGTCACGTGTTTGTTATCAATATAACGTGTTTGGTTTATTGCTTGTGTGTTCGATCTCTACATACTCTACACTCGTATCTACCTACGCAGGGATTCCGCACCTGCGTTGTTAGCGACATCCCGTGTACGATCCGTCCAGGAACCTACAACATGTGTGTCAGTAGTTCATAGTCTAACGTTTGTAATCGAGTCTGTAATGTAATTATGTTTTTGATTATGTTTATGTTTTTGTAACAAGCGAAGTTGTCAACAAGTTCGCTCAGGCGAACTTGTTGAACAAGCGAAGTTAAAGACAACTTCGCCTGAGGCGAAGTTGTCGTGTCTATTTAAACTGTTCGCTGTAACAGTTTAAGGGGTTGGTTAGGGTTTCGTTTCAGCGGTTCAGTTCGAGTGTTACGTGTTTGCTAGTCAGTGTCTGTAATAGTGACCTCGAGTCACGTGTTCGGTTATCAATATAACGTGTTCGTTCATTGCTTGTGTGTTTGATTTACATATTCTGCACTCGTATCTAACTACGCAGGGATTCCGCACCTGCGCAGATAGCGACATCCCGTGTACGATCCGTCCAGGAGCCTACACTTATACTCTTATTTATAATGTTTTTAGAGACACGTAGCCTCATGTAAAGTTTTACACATAACACGTTTGTTTGTTTGAAAACAAGTTTGTAAAAGTAGAGTGTATTCACCTTTTCAATAGGATCGGCTTCCAACACCGTCGGTAGATCTCTTCTTGCTATCTCGCACCTATAGTACGAGTATAACATTTATTAGTTGGGTACACGACCCGGCTTTAAGACCTCTAGTCTTAATTATCTCGATGAACCTTTAGTTCATAATTTCTTTTTACTTTAAAACCTTTACTTGAAAAGTAATATTAATAAACCTTCAGTTTATTTATAAAAACCCGACGTTTCTTCTTCATTAAGAAACGTATTTCTTTCTTTATTATTTAAGTATACTCATTACACTTAAATAATATATTTTATAACAAAGAATATTTATACATATATATATATATATTTTATTTCTCTTTCTTTATTTTCTTTGTTATTCATTTCTTTGTTTATCGAGAATAATATCGACTCGTGTATTAAGCCGTTATAATATTTTATTATTATTTTGGTCGGGCATTATGCCTACCTTTGTCGGCTTAGAAATATCCTAGACACTTGGGCAGTACTCCGACGCTACTCGCTTTTCAACTTTCACTTGATCAACACTTCCTTCCACACTTGGCACGTTTCTCGAGGCACGAATGCTTGTTGGCACGTACTTCGAGGTAGTAGTCAGATTGTCGGGCAGCACCTTCTTCTAGTTTGGAACGTCGTCGGGACATGGCACGAATAACAAAGTACTAGGCACGGAAAACGGGGTTTCGGGGCACGGATTTCGAGGTGGATTGTGGGCAAGCTTTACGAGGTTTAGAAAGAGAGTAGTGAGAGAGTAATGTGTGTGTTTTTGGGATGAGATGGAATGAATCCGCAGCCCTCCTATTTATAGCCATTTTTGGACCCCATCGCGATACGCGATGGGTCACTTGGCAGGCCTATCGCGTACCGCGATATAGGCCTGCTGAATCAGGGTGGTTACCTGCCACGTGGCGACACGTGACAGGCGCCGAGCCACGTGGCGACACGTGGCGGACGTGTTGCCACGTGGTGACACGTGGCGGCAGGTGTTGCCACCGTGGGTGACGTGGCACACGTGTCATTATCTGTCAGACACCCCATCGCGGTATGCGATGGGGGTCTATCTTGACCTGTCGCGTAGCGCGAAAGGTCAAGAAAACAAATTTTTTACTTTTAGTCCCTGGAATTTGGAAAATGGCAGAATTGGTCCCTATACTTTGGAAATTGACATTTTTGGCCTGAAATTTACGTGATGTTACACTCCTTGATTGGTTTATTGGAGAGGAAAGCATACGAAGGATGAGGATTTGGTGGTAAATGTGTTGGACCTCCGGATGGGTAATATGGTGGAATTTCGGTTAGTTGATAAGTCGGGATCTCGGTAGGATGATATGTTGGGACCTCAGATGGTTGATACATCGGTAGACTTGTTGGATGATAGCTGGAATGTCTTGGTGCTTGGTACACTTGATGTGGAGTGTTATCTAGATGGTAAATTGGACTTGGATTGGGGTTTTGATTATGTTCTTCGTTGGAGTTGAAGAATGATTCGAAGTAATCTTTGCTCATAATGTCTCGTGGAAATTTGTAATACTTCCTTGCTCTTCTTACTTCATTATCATAATATTCCATTAACTTCTCGTAAGACATCTTGATAGGTGGTTTAGATTGAGGAGAGGTAAAGAAAAGGTTACCAACCAATCTTATCCCTATTCAAATAAACAAGTAATTATTTCCTATGCTTGGATCGAAGCTTGGGTATTGTTTTATGATATCCAATTCGCTAAGATCGATGACTCTGATACCAACCTGTCACACCTCTATTTCGGGCCTAGGCGTGTGATCACTAGTTGGTACCATGTTTGTAAATAAATCAGAGTTGCAGTTATTAGCGGAAGATTTTATAAAACATAAGGATCGATATTATAAATATTTACATTACAAAAGAGACAAGTGTTAGTGCACGGTTTTGCGTCTAGAGTCTTTGTATTTATCGTTAATGTTTATTTGATATTTAATGTAATATTTAAATGTTTATTCTTAACTAGTTCGTTAAGATTGAGTCTAGTTCGCTAGAGATGTTAGCGAACTAAGACTAGTTCGTTAAGGTTAAGTCTAGTTCGCTAGGGATGTTAGCGAACTAAGACATATGAATGTATTCCCACCTGATTCGTTAGGGGATGTTAAAGAATCAGGGGGTGGTTCGTTATGATAAATTATGTAACGAAGGGGAAGCTGGTTCGCTAGGGGATGTTAGCGAACCAGGTCGCCTTCTATATATAGTGAACAACTGTTCACTTGTAAGTTAAGTTTTGAGATATAAGTTTATAGAGAAAAGTTTTGTGCAATTACTCTCTCTCTCAAGCTTCACATTAACGTTATTGATAATATATACACATACATAACATTAAATCAAGGTAAATTATAAGCTAGATCTTTGATAGTGATAATCGGATATTCACAGATCTGAGATCTGTTTATTGTTATCGATTGACTGTTAATTCGGGATCCAACAACAAGACAAAAGTCTCGTTTAGTATTTACTTGTTTATATGTTTAACAAAAACATCATATTTTAATATCTAAACAAAATTATCCGAGCCATCGGATTCTTGAGCTTCTTCGTCCTTTAAGCTCTATTCCTGATTACCTGCAAAATGTTATAAAAATACGTCAGCAACGAATGCTGGTGAATATGCTGACGCTAAAAATATTTTCTTTACTTAATTACCCCTCGAGACCACGTAAGCCTCGGCCCATCTTGGCTTAGGAATAATCAAGTTAAATAATCATTATAAACTCGAGTCTCTACACTAGATCACCTCAGCAAAACACCGCAGCGTTTCGACGTACTTAGGTACCATAAATATACACAAGGTCATTCTCACTCGAACATACTTTGGTTCGGCCCATCGTGGCTGGAGGTCGTGACCAGGCGTGGTGCGATGTGCCCACCGCATACCACATATGTAAGGATTCAGACAAACGTATACCACAGCCTGAGGGCTAGGTTTATACTCTTATTTACAATGTTTTTAGAGACACGTAGCCTCATGTAAAGTTTTACACATAACACATTTTGTTTGTTTGAAAACAATTTTATAAAGTGGGGCGTATTCACCTTTCAAATGGGATCGGCTTCCAACACCGTCCGTTGAGTCTTTCTTGCTATCTCGCACCTATAGTACGAGTATAACTTTCATTAGTCGGCTACATGATCCGGCTTAAGACCTTTAGTCTTATTTATCTCGATGAACCTTTAGTTCAATATCTCATTTTACTTTAAAACCTTTAGTTAAAAAGTAATATTTATAAACCTTTAGTTTATTCATAAAACCCGACGTTTCTTCTTCTTTAAGAAATGTATTCCTTTCTTTATTATTTAAGTATACTCATTACATTTAAATAATATATTTCATGACAAAGAATAATCTTATATACTTATATATATATATATATTCGTATATATATATATATATATATATATATTTTATCTTTCTTTTCTTTATTTTCTTTGTTATATCTTTCCTTGTTTATCGAGAATAATATTGACTTGGGGTATTAAGCCTTTCCAATATTATTTTATTATTATTTTATTTGGGCATTATGCCTAACTTGCTTGGCTTAGAAATACCCTAGACACTTGGACAGCACTTCGTTGCCGCTTGATCAATAACCTTTTCCACACTTGGCACGCTTCTTGAAACACCAACACTTCTCGGCACGTACTTCGAGAAAATCGTCGAGACGTCGGGGTAGCACCTCCTCTTTACTTGGAACGTTGTCGGAAAGTGGTACGTATATCGATATGATGGCACGGAAAACGAGGTAACGGGGCACAGATTTCGAGAGGGATCGATGGAACGAACTTCGAGGTTTAGAGAGATGTTAGAGAGAGAGTAATGTGTGTATTTTGGTGTGAGGGAAGTGAAGACCCGAGGCTGCTATTTATAGACTTGATTTTGGTCCCATCGCGCTACGCGATGTAGGCTTGTCGAGTCACACCACGTGGCGACACGTGGCAGGAACCGCGCCATGTGGCGGCACGTGGTGACATGTGGCAGACGTGTTGCCACGTGGCGGCAACCGTTTCCACCGTGTGCCAAGTGGCACACGTGTCACAATCTGTCAGACACCCCATCGCGGTACGCGATGGGTGTCTCTCTTGACCTGTCGCGTAGCTCAATGGGTCAAGAAATCAGATTTTTCATTTAAGCCCCTGAAGTTTGGAAATTGGCAGAATTGGTCCCTATACTTTAGAAAATTGACACTTTTGGCCCGATATTTACGTGATGTTACATGGTAATTGTCTTCATCAACCTAAATTAACAAACAAACTTTTATAACACTAACAAATTAAATTAAATGAACAAAAAATATGAGAGTAAACAGACCGGCTACCAGTTGATATAATGAACTACTAGCGAAGTTCTCATCGTGAAATTGTGGTGAGACACGACTCACTTTATCAGCCTAAAATAGAAAACAAATTGTTATAATACAAACAAATCAAACTAAATTTAAAAAATATATATTAGAGTAAATCGGATGACCTTTTGTGAACATAAAGTTAAAGTGTTTGCGGTGTCATTGTCATTGTCATTTATTTGTGGCGAGTCGCTTTTATGACTCTGTGAAGACGAACACAACTCCACTCTCGAGGCACTAGGTGACCTGCTCGATGCCCTTTGGTTCACAAGCTACAATTTAACAAAAAAAATATTCTAGTAAATATTGATACACTAAAATATAATTGAACATATAAACAAAAATATACCCTTATCGATTTTCTTGGCCACTGAACGATTTGATGAACCAACTTCTTAACCTTATTAACTTCTGTTGTGTTTGTTACATCGTAGACAATAAGATCTTTATACGAATCAACAATGCCATCCATGGAAACCTTGACACAATCTGCCCTTATTGGCTTAAAATATAAAATCGCACCCATGGTCGGCCATGCCTTACCTTCAGCCACCTTCACTAGTGAGTCTCCCACATTTATTAGCAACTCACATCAGGTTTCTCTCTGCAAAACCATTCAAAGTTTTTAATACAGATATGCATATATAGATATAGCAAACTATAAATATATTACCATGATAGGTGGATAGTTGACCGGTCCATCAGAACATGTTTCCACTTGTTGTACCGAGTTTCTACCATAGTTCACATTTTTAAACAACCCTCCATGTATTTTAGTTGATGCTATTAATGTAACTCCACTATTTTGAATGACACTCTTTTTATCTCGATCACTAGTGTGTAAAACGTATAACCATTAATGGCGTACCCTTGATATGATTTAACTCTACAATCTAAACCATCTCCTAACCTTTTCACTGTTTCATCAACATCAATTTCTTTTACCTTATTTCTCACCACCTCGGTAACTCTTTGTTTTGAGTTTTTATGTATGATATGTGCGTGTGTGTGCTTTTAATTTATAATAGATTGGAGATTTAGCTTTTGCACAAGACCGTGTTTTAAATTTATAAAAGTGATTTCTACTAAGACTAAACACACACAAAATAGGCAAGTGTACCTATCGTATATGGTATTGGCAAGAACCAAGTATCAATCCGTGGACAAAAAGGTTTCTAATAATGAATCTTCATTTTAGTTAAATCAGAGAGTTTTAATCATTTTGAGGTTGATTTTTAATCTTTTAATAAAAATACTTATATATATATATGTGTGTGTGTGTGTGTGTGTGTGTGTGTGTGTGTGTGACAAGAAGAGAAATTCTAAATGAGTAATTCAATTATATGGAGGTTACCTTGATGATTATTAAATAAACATGTGATAAACTTGTCCAAATAATATATGATAGAATAGTCCCTCATTTCTAAGCGAACATATTCTATGACATAAAAGAAAGTAATATGTGTATCTTCAAGTCCATCCTTTTCTTAATATCATACTACCACGAGAATGTCAATTTAAGTAGACAAGTAGTTTGGTAAAGTAGAACGATTAGGATTGACTTCGATTTCTCAAATACCAACACTAACAACTTCGGGTGATTGTAGTTAACTCAAACAACCTTCCCTTGGTTGATTTAATTAGATTATAGTTACACATTCCATTAACATATGATTTCTTTAACTAACATGATAACCTAAGCAATCGCGTTAACAATGTTATTTTGGAATTATCAAGACTAGAGAAATAGATCATAACTTATATCTCATCATTTTTTAAGTACAATATAAGGACGAATGTTTTATCTTGAATAAGTTACCAAGGTATTCTTTTTACCATTTCTAGTCTCCAAGAACATGAGTGATCATGAATGATTTTTAGTCATCAACCTTGATGTATTAAGTTAAAGTGATAAAACATTTCTTCATCAAAGGATAATTGCAAAATAACCATGTACTTTACCAAACTAAATCACATGTTCAACATAATCATCAAGTAAAACAAAGCTTCTTCATAGATTTTAGATGGTAAATGGAGTTTAGCTCATGATGAGCATGGTTATGAACATTAAAAGAGATGATGATAACAAACACATGATTAAATTAGAACAATCTAACCAAATGTGGATGAATCTTCCTTCTTATTAATGAATATGATGATGATGATGACCTCCCAGCCTTCAAACTCTTCACAAGATCTTCAACATGAATGTAATGTGAGTGTTATAAGAGAAACCCGTATGGAACTTTTCTTCAAGCACACTTGATCAATGCAACATGCTCTTCTATTTATAGGCAGTCTTGAGAGGCAGGTACGGCCCCGTGCTACATGAGGCACGCCCTCGTGTCCAGTTGTCCTCTCGCATTTAATGCTCTGTCAGATCGTACATGCTGACACACCACAGGCGCGTGCTTCCTGAGGCACGGCCCCGTGTTTTTGGTGATCTGTTATATTTCTTTTTTCTTTTATGAAAGGTGACCACGGCCCCGTGCTTCTGTATCCAGTATTTTATCTTTTCTTGCAGATTTTAGTCTTTTTTTGCATCTAAAGGCGTGGGGGCGTGTCCAGGGGGCACGGGGGCGTGTTCAGGTGTTTTCTTGGGTTTTCTTTCGTTTTTCTTTGGATTTTCTCTAGTTTCTTTGTTTAAGGCTTGGGTTTACCTGAAAACACATTTTAATATGATAAGTAGCTATTTTATCTATATTATATGATAGAAGTTGTAGTTTTTAGAGATTATTTGATGCTAAAAAGATGTATAATTTTATATACATTAATGTACCATATATCATCCTTATTCGTGTTTGTTGACCGTAACATCTCCATGTGTTCATTAACATACAGAGCAAGACACACCATGTGTTTTAGGACCACTAAATGTGTTGTTTGTACGTCTTCGCGATTTGAGATGATTGTTATAGGACCTACTACCGTGTGACCCTCAAGTCGACCCGAATGACGAGTTTTAGGTTGTAACATCCCCAAAATTTCGATCCAAATTTGACAACTTAGGAAAGTTGGAGGATCAAAAATATTCTCAAAATAAGTAATGGAAAATTTAGATAAAAGAAATAAAATCATTTCATGTTAAGGAATTAAGGAAATGAAAATACAAATAAGGAAGTTCAATCTCATATTAAGAAAATGGGTAAAACAATCCATCCCACATGGAAAGATGGAAGAAAATGGAAGCATTCCACATGGGTATAAATAAGGAAAATAAAACTCATCCCACAAGGAAAGTAAGAAAGAAATGGAAGCTCTTTATGAGGAAGAGATTATCCATAGTAATATTCTTTTATGCCAAGCATGCACATAGTGGTCCTAGCAGAGGGTGCGGAGCACCCGACGCACACGCGCACGGGCGAGGACGAGGACAATGGCTACGGCAACGACGATGGGCGCAATGTGGCGCTATGATGGCGCATTTTGCGCTTTGCACGCTCGCATCGCCTCTTGAGAGCCGCCTTATTGTTTTTTGAAAGAGAAAGTTAGGACAAGAAATGGCAAGTTATCAAAGTTGAGGGACAAGAAGTGAAAAATTGTATCCAGGAACCCATCGTGATACGCGATGAGTCCAGGAATAAGGCCATCGCGATACGCAATGGTCTGTTATGACTCAGCGACACGTGTCACATCCGGGTGACACGTGGAAGACGCTAGGGCTGAGTCATCAGCCACGTGTCTTCTTACTGCCATCGCGACAGAAGGGAAATCTCTTGTAGGTCCTAAGTCCTTCAAACTTAAGGTATTACAATACATATTATTACATGATATTCTATATAGGAAATCTCTTGCAGGTCCATACTTGAGGTGTATCGAAGATCCTGAAATTCAGGAGGTGCTCAAAGACTTTCACGAAGGAGATTGTGGTAATCACACCGGAGGTAGAGCCCTATTCTCTAGAATTCTGAGAACAAGATTGGCCAACTATGAAGAGAGATGCTATGGAGTATTCAAAGAAGTGTGACTCATGTCTAAGACACGGCAACATTCTACACCAGCCA
This sequence comes from Bidens hawaiensis, assembly GCF_021521415.1. Classification (NCBI taxonomy): domain Eukaryota; kingdom Viridiplantae; phylum Streptophyta; class Magnoliopsida; order Asterales; family Asteraceae; genus Bidens; species Bidens hawaiensis. The sequence goes on along the minus strand of NW_027492360.1, from coordinate 30,444 downwards.
GCAGAGCCTATCTATCATATATCCTCATCATGGCCTTTCATGAAGTGGGGCATGGATATTGTAGGTAAGCTACCTAAAGCACCAAGAGGAAAAGCGTTTATGCTTTCCATGACTGATTACTTCTCGAAGTGGATAGAAGCTGAAGCTTTTGTACAAGTCCGCGAAAAAGAGGTGATATATTTCATTAAAGAAATATTATTACTAGATTTGGTATCCCTTCAGAAATTATTTGTGGCAATGGTTCCCAGTTTATCGGGAGAAGAACCACTAACTTTTGTGATAGTTGGGGGCATTAAGATGATTACCTCAACACCAATTCATCCTCAAGCTAATGGTCAAGCAGAATCAAGTAACAAGATTATCATCAACAACTTGAAGAAGAAACTAGGATCCAAGAAAGGCAAGTGGGTCGAGGAGCTACCATATGTTCTTTGGGCTAACAGGACAACACCAAAGAATGCAACAGGTCAAACACCTTTCTCATTGGTGTTTGGCTCAGAAGCTGTAATCCCTACGGAGATGGTGGTTCCTACTGCCAGAACAAGCATCTGTGATCCTCAAGATAATAATGAAACCCTTCTTGAAGACTTAGATACTGTTGAAGAGCTTAGAGATCTAGCCAAGATCAGGATGGCAGCGTATTAACAAAGGGTAGCTGGGGCATACAACAAGAATATCAGGATTCGAAGATTTCAAGAAGGAGATCTAGTTTTGAGGAAAGCCTTCCAAAACATAACTAATCCAGCAGATGGAAAGCTAGCACCTAAGTGGGAAGGCCCCTATTTGATCGAGTCAGAAGCTGGAAAGGGGGCATATCACCTGCTGACTATGGAAGACAACAGGTTACCAAGAGCATGGAATGCTATTCATCTCAAGAAATACTTTTTCTAATCAGGATCAAGTATCCTTAGAAGGATCAAGGATCCTGAAATTGGTAATATCTAACCGATCGCTTATTCATTTCAGATTCTTATTAATTTAAGGATAATATATTTTTAATGTTTGTCTTTTTCCAAGTTTTAAATAAACAATGCAGATTTCAATAAGAGGTTCAATGTCTAAGAGGTTGGCCACCTCTCTCTCACACTTAAGGTACTTTACTATTTCCCTTGGCCTAGCCCACGATTAAGGTATGACCCCCGATGGTCATATCTTTCAAGGTTTAAAGGTTTTCACCTTTCTTATAAATTAGAGTTTCTAGACTCTCTCCTGGAGTGCACGTTATCCAACGTATAGTCCGGGGCAGCGGGACCAGTACACGCTTAGTGGCTGACAATTTCGTTGTCTTTGGCTATATGGAGGATCCTACGATTTATGGTAGACGTACCTTACCTAAGGTTTTAGCGTTTTCACGTCACTCACGTTTGGGCTAAATCCCTGTTTGGGCGAGTCCCCAGTTAACATCCGTATATTTGGGCCAGTCCTCAGTTGAGGCTTGTCCCCAGGTTTTGGGCTTGTCCCCAGTTCACCGGCTTGTCCCCATTTTATTTTATGGGCTTGTCCCCAGTTTGTTGGGTTTAATCTCAGTTAATATCATAAGTTATTTGCATCAGGTATCCTAAATTCAATTGCGAGGATCACAAAAGGATCAATACTTATGGATTCAAGGTCCTTATTTCAGTTTAATAAGGATTGCAGAAGGATCAATACTTATGGGAGAAGGATATACAGCTGGAAGGGAAGTTCCGAAGGAAACTCCATTGATATTTGACAATCATATCCAGCTTGTCAAATCTCATCTGTTTTTACAGGAAGTTTGAATTCAAAGGAAAAATGACAGATGTGATCTTATCACAACCGCCATTTTGGGGGCAATTGTTAGTGCACGGAAATTTGACACGGTGGATATGTTATCCTGGCATATAATCTGGATCAAATATCCTTAGAATATGTTTCAGATCCTGTCAGGATCAATGATCCTCAATACTTATTATTTATTAACGATTTTCATTTGTTGTCTTGATATTTTTGGTAGGTACAACAGCTAGTGACTAAGTCCAACCTATAATCTCGCAATCAAGTCAACAAACCGCGTGGATAATGAAGGAAACAATTACAATGAAGGAATGGCTTGATTGGTGGCTAAAAAATAGGAGTTTTAGTTATTATTTTCCTATTTAAATGGGCTTACGATCAATTAGGCACACACAACACGTTCACTATCAATACTCAGAGCAAACTATAGCAGAACACACACACTTAGCAATCTTGTATTCATTAATCATAATCTCCAACCTTGTATTCTCATTTTCTTGATTAATAAAGTGGTGATAGACGATTTGTCATCACCCGGGGTTTTTTTTCCTTTGATCTAATCAAGATCAAGGGGTTCTTCCTCGCAACAAATCACGGTGTTCAACCTTATTTTGTTTATATAATCATTATTGATATCTTAGCACTAAACCTCACATAACAGATGTGGTTACTGGATCCTTCAGTGATTTTTGACCAAAACACTCATCTCATCGTCAACGTTACACGAATAGTTTATCCGTTTATACCTTGATGCACCGCACCGCACACAACACATTTATGTTTATTTTCATATTGGCTTCTATACAATATACAATTATTTGTACATGCATGTATTATTTCAACTTCTAATCCCATTGGACACATCAACTTCTTTGCTTGATATGTTGAAACTGGTAATTCATTGTCTCTCGGAAGCCTGTCATGCCAAAACACTAACAATTCTGTGAAACTTTTATCGCTCCATCCGTTTTTTAACTTTAAGTTAAGCAAGTTCAACAATGTATCAAGTTTCTTAAAATTAGAACCGGGATCTAACAGTTTTTCTGCATCTTCAAACAGGTGTTATAAATTTTCAATTTCGGCATCACCCAGTTAATCTCCATGTCATGTAACATTTCATTTACGTTTTCCTTGGGATCATTTGAATGGTTATCATCGTCTTTGGGGTAATTTGATTTTTCATCATCAGCGTTAAGGTTTAATGGGTCATTGTTATACGTGTTATCATTAGTGGTTGATGACGTGCTAAAATCAACTAGTGATTCTCCATAACTTGACCAACAATGGTGTGACATTCGTCAAATTTGAGTCTCGAGTTGTATTAGTTTTGTAAAGTTTTATTTTGTAAAACCGACTCAACATTTTTAGAACCTTACTAAATTATTACATAATATTATTATAGATCTCGATCATCAATAAACCGATGTTTATGATATTATAGTGACGCTAAGAAAAACATAAGGAGTTCAAAATGATTATCGTAAAGTCGTTATGAGTTTTACAAACCTTTAAACTCATATTAAACATTTATTGAAACCTACGGGGGGTGTTTTGAAAATATGTAACATATATATAAACAAAAAAAAACCCTAACCCTATCATAAACAACCCAACCCCATCTCTTTCTCCTTCCCATTTCCGACAGCCGCCTCCGGCAACCGGCGCAACGGTCCGGCGACCCCACCTCCTTCGGCCGTCCCTTTTCCCTCCCTCGCATTTCTTTTCCGACGAGCCCTGATCTGACAGCCCTCTCTCTCTCTACTCGTTTTTCTGGTGACCGGAAAACCGACCACCGGTGTATCACCGTGCTTCCTCTCTCTCTCTCTTTATCTCTCACTGGTAACTCTCTCTCTCTCTCTATTCCCTCTCTGTAGGTTCCCAGCCGGATCTACACGGAAATATCTCGTTCTACGTAGGTGCGGAATACCTACGTAAGACGATACGAGCGTAGAAGATGATACACGCTAAACACAAGCAAACACACGTTACAATACCCAAAAGACACGTTGTATTGCAACTAATAACACGTGATATGTCAATCACCGATTACACGTCTAAATCGTTAATTTGCAAAACAAGCCGTAGCTATACCTATATATCATTCGACAACTTCGCCTAACATGCTAGGCGAAGTTGTCACTAACTTCTCTTGTTCCACAAGTTCGCCTATATCAGGCGAAGTTGTGAGACAAGTTCGCTTAAACATTAATACAAAAACCAACTAACACAATTACAGACACTAGATACTGAACTACTGACATCATGTACCAACAGACTCCCCCTTGGCAGTAGCTTCATATCTCTATCTTCAAACACGTGTCTTGTAATCTCAAAAATCTCTTATCTCCCGTCTTCAAGCATGAACGCCTTCTCGTACACAAACTAAAACTACTCTTTGGTATTTCTTGGCTTCTTCTTTCCAAGCAGGAATGTAAAATATCTTTTTCTCGTCTAGCACCTGCAAATCTGCTTGAGACAAATTCACTAAGTGCATGGGATCATACACTCTTAGTAGTTCTTGTTCATCTTCATCCTCCATCACTGCCTCAGCCGTTTCACTATCAACGTACCACCATTTCAGATCCTTGAGCACATCCTTGGGCATTTGTTTCATCGGCACTTCTTTTAAGCACCGGATCGGCTTATACTTCATTATCATCCAAGGCTTGCCATCTGCTCTCATTCCTCTGTCTCTGTCTTCAACGAGCTTTCCTTTCTGTGGTTTCAACAGCTCGAACTTTTTCTCCTTTATGCTTTCCTTCCAGACTATCTTCCCAATGATCCTAGCCATGTTATCATCACTCCTGTTTATCAACCCAACCTGGCTAAGTCCTTCACCTCACACTCAGGCAACGTATTCAACGATCTCAACAACCTCTTGAAATACTGTACTCCATCATAACGTTTAATCACAAAAAGTTTCAACTGTTCATCATATAACCAGCATATTATCCCCTTTTTCGATTCAGCATACCCTTTGATGTTGTAACTTTTCTTGAACATAGTAGGGACCGCCGGTTTCTTAGTCTTTACAAACCACTGAGCGTAGCCTTCTTTCCATCTTGGTTGCTCTTCCCATTCTGTCTCATCACATCCCGTATCTTGACCCAGATCTGACTTTTCAACTGCCGGAATTTCATGCTCAATGTTCTCCTCCACAATCTCTCATTCTTCAACTTCATTGTCAATCACGATCTCAGCCCCTATCTTCTCGATCTCTTCTAACGGTAACACATCATCGTCACCTATAACATCATCATCCAATACCTCCTCAGCATCCACAACCACCACATCATCACCCCCCGAACCACCAGCTGCACTCGTTGACTCCCCCTGAGTTGTGGAAGTCCCAAGAGCTTGTTCAGTTCTTGGCAACTCTCCACCTGCATCTTTCGATGCATTGGGATCATCGTCTCGATCATTTCTCTTCTTCGTCCGCAGCTCGTCACCTTTACAGCTCGTCTCCCCCTGAGATGCCAAGAACTGTTTCAAGGCATCAAAAATTTTACCATGCTCGATCAGGAGGGACGACTGAATTTGATTCTCTGCAACGAGGCGCTGAATAGCATGAGTCTGGATCAGATTTACTCTTGACTGTTCTGCCACGACTCTTTCAAGAGCTGCTATTCTTTCCGAGTCGGATAGGGTTGCATCGAAATCAAACCTCATATGTGATATGTCTTGAGCGTACGGAGGAGGGATCCCCAAGGTAACCGGCACCTCAGAAACAGGTGGAAACGTAACCGCAGGTGGTATCGTAACCGACAACCCTGCAGTGGCAACAACCGTCGACTCAACAAACCTTGCAACGACCTCCGATGGAGTAAGAGTTGGAGGGGGCAAGGACACAATCTCCGGAGCCGGGAGTTGAAATGTAGTGGGTGGTATGCCAAAAGAGGATGAGGTAGTCACCACGGGAACATCCGCGGCGCTTGGCCCTGTAAATGGCAATGATGTAGGGACCATAGTCATACCAGACAGTGCGGGTGGAGAGAAACGAACCACCCTTGAGCTCTCACAAGCTCCCGAACCTACACCTGCTCTTTCCCTTCTCGCTCTACGAACCAACCGATGCAAATCTTCCTCAAAATCCGAATCACTGTCATCGGTGTCTCTTTTTCTCTTCCCGTGAATTCTTTCTTAAGTAATCAGAATCTGTCTTGCTTCAGTCACATCATCATTTGAAGAGTCAGAATCAGTTCTAGCGTATCAGCCACAGTCGTAGCTGCCATTGACACATCAACACTTGAAACCTGTGCAGCCGAGACCTGCACCTCCTCCGCTGGATCAACACGTTCCATATCGAAGAATCCTTGGCCGCCAAAAGAAGCTTCAAGATCAACGTGTTCCTCCGGTGCCACAACAGGTGCAGCAGGCAGTGATTGTTGTACCTCGGGCGGTGGTTGAGGTGCTCCTGCCTGTTGCGGTGCCGGATCCCAAAACTCGTCCCCACGAGCTGCAACATACTCCGGGTTGATCAAGTACCCAAATAATGGAGTATGTCGAGGTCGGAGCTCAGGTTTACTCCTCGCACTTGATGATCTACACTGAGCGAAGATTCTCTTGCTAGCACTTTCCACATACCGAATCGGACGGCGCTGAGGTAATGTGGGAGCCACGTGATTCAAGATCATTTGAAGGAATCTTGGATACATCAAGAACCTCTCACGCGCCACCGCTCGTCTTTGACGGTCTATCTCGTAGAGTACCATCTGACTAAAGCTATAACGCTTATTGTAAGTCAGTGCTGTCATCGCCGACTGCATCGTCGCGCCCATTCCATCCGTTCCTGCCTTTCTTCCCGACATACACATGATCATCACGTGCATAAGAAAGCGCCATTGGTCTAATAAAAACCCCTTGCGTCTCTGAGTATCCCCCAATGGACCAGAATAGCCAATTCTTAAAAACGCACCATCTCTGAATGGTGCCACGAAGTCTGTAGGGTCATCTCTCGTTTCATCCCCAAACTGCAAAGCAACCCGTATCTGTTCTGACGAGAACTGCACTATCTGATTGTTAACCGTTGCACGCATAACTGGGGGCTCGACTCGACAATCATATTCAACTGTCTCCCATAAATCTTCTATGTTTGGTAAGGAGATGGGCAGTGTTGTAGTAATAGCGTGGAAGATACGCGAGCGGATAAGAAACGTGATGATCTCGCGAAAATCATCAACACCGCTCGCATCCGGGTCCAAAGTTATGTACATGTTATGCCCCGGGAAAAACTGCCGATTGTTATCTCCTCCTTCGTCACCACCTGCACCACCTGCTCCCGCTACAGCTGCCATTTCTGCACTACAAACGGTCTAAGTTAGAGAATCGTCAAGTCAAATCACAAGTTCGCCTATTACCATGAGCGAAGTTATGATTTATACTGTATAGGCGAAGTTAGGGGTGAGGCAAAGTTGGGAACAACTTTGCCTTAACTTTAACTTCGCCTGATAACAATTAATTAAAAATAAATAAAGGGCCAGGCGAAGTTGATGATAACTTCGCCTAACCACAACTTCGCCTCTTATTCTTTTAAACAATTAAATCAACAGGCGAAGTTAAACCTTAGGCGAAGTTAAGGATAACTTCGCCTAAACTGTAACTTCGCCTGAATCTGAAGCGGCAACAGATTAGACGGCCAAACGAGGTGAATTTTATGAGTTTGATGATTGTAGACTCTATAAAACATGTTTTTGAGGAGATCACGACGATCAAGATGATTACGACCACGTGAAAATAAGTTTGAAAAGTGGGTGTTGAGGGTTTGAATGAACGGGGTCACTTATCGAACCAAAACGACTTCCGATTTACACTATTGACATAGATTATCATCTAGACAAAACCAACACACCTTTAACACGAGTTGAAATCGAGAAAAATAACACAGATTGATTCAAAAAGTAACTTCGCTTGAGGGTTACTATACTAACTTCGCCGGGTTTTGAAAAATAATACTGAGTTTGACAAGAAAATTCCTTTATATAGGGTCAATATTATACAGGCGAAGTTAGGGTTAACTTCGGTTACCTCTTAACTTCGCCTGTTTAACAAGTTCGCCTATATTTCACAACTTCGCTTGTTATGAAAGTTACACAACAAACCCTTTTAATTTGAACATTTTGCCATTTGGTTTTAAAACTTCCTTTAAAGCGTTAAGTGATACGATCAACGACCAAGTAACCATGTATTAAACCATAATACGACATAAGTAAAATAAAATTTTGAGATAGAATACTCGGGATCAAATTTCAGTCTTGACAGGGACTTACATGTTTTAGAAAAGATCCGAACAGGAATCATACTAATTAAGTGACTTTCACATAGATCCATGTTCAGCTGTATTATGACATAAAGAAACAGGTTGTAAGCAGGTAAACAAACTTAGTATGGTTTTCATCCTTTCTGTGATACGGATTAGGTTCAGTTAAGCTCAAAATATAAATGGACAACACATCAGAGATTGTGATGTCTCCTATCTATTCTCAAAGCTTATTTGGCTTTCCCCAAGTCACCCCGAGTTGACCTCGACCCGTAGTGTCTGATTAAGCTGTAAATACATCTCGATATTCATCTCGTTCTCGGTCTTGCCTCTTGATTGATAAGTATAGCATAATAGACTTCAGAAGGCTTAAATAATAATTTTTTTTTAAAAAAAGATTTCCATAGCCGTAAACAGTAGACTACTGCAAGTCCCGAATCTGGATCACTGCAGTTTCTTGACACACCATCTTCTCGGGAAACAGAACACTCACGGGCTCGTGTATGACTGGGTAATCGCTTTTCTGCCTATCATTCGGAAAGATATATATGAAGACACGCACAACTCTTAATGAGTTTCCACTTAAAATCGAGGAGAGTTAGTTAGTATCACTTCTACTTTTACGCACCATAAAAAGCTACCATAACATACAATGACTGTTCTAGAGTCTTTTAGGCCTAATAACTTCACTAGTTAAGCACACAGAAATAGTTTGTGTATCACTTTCCAAGGTTGGATCAATTTTCAAATAAACATTGTATAGACACTTCTTACGAAGTGGTAGACTTGAAAAATTATTTCATCTCCCAAAAAAATATTTTAAATTCTATCGCCCCAATCAAGTCAAAGTTTTCAGGTAAACGGCTATCCTGAGGGTCCAATGGAACAGCTGGACCGACCACATACAAGTATGTGTCCTTCTAACTAAGTATGAACGACTAATTTTCAGCGAAAGAATAAAAACACATCATAAACCGCCCCGGTCACTTTCAGTCATCTGGTTAATGGCTATCCTCATACTCTACAGGTAGAAATGAGGACCAAACATATCCGAAGATATGTCCTTCAAACTGAAGCAACCGACATAATTCTAAGTGATAGTGACGTTTTTTTTTAATTAAAAATGAGAAACACGGCTACTCGGGATTGATCATCCCATTTAGCTCAACAAGGTTTTGAAAACGATTTTTGTCAAACGCTTTAGTAAACAAATCAGCGAAATTATCTAACGAATCAACCTTTTCTAGCATTATTAATTTCTTCTCAGCACAATCCCGTATAAAATGATGACGGATGTCAGTGTGTTTAGTTTTGCTATGCTTTACGGGATTGTTAGTTACTGAGATAGCAGCAGTGTTATCTATGCAAATAGGAGTATGAGTGAACTTCAGACCGTAATCGCGCAATTGCTGTTGTATCCAAAGAACCTGGGAGCAGCAGTTCGATACTGCCATGTACTCTGCTTCATAGGTAGAGATAGCAACTGAGGTCTGCTTCTTGCACTGCCATGACACTAATCTGCTTCCAAGAAACTGGCATCCACCTGTTGTTGACTTTCGATTCTGATTGCATCCACCATAGTCAGAATCCGTGTAAGCGACCAGCTCCAAGTCTCCCCCTTTCGTGTACCACAACCCCAGCTTAGGCTTGCCCTTGAGATACCGCAATATCCTCTTCACACCCTTCATGTGAGATTCCTTTGGGTTTGCCTGAAAGCGAGCACAAAGACAAACTGCAAACAAAATATCAGGTCTAGAAGCAGTTAAATACATTAAAGAACCTATGATTGCCCGATATTGGGTGGGGTCCACGTCTGCATCACTGTCTGAATCAGCACCCAGTTTGTGGTTGACGCAAACTGGAGTATCGAATGGAGTGTTGTCCTCCATCTTGAAGCGTTTGAGAACGTCTTGGACATATTTAGTCTGATGAATGAACATCCCATCTTTCTTCTGATCAACCTGCAATCCTAAAAAGAAAGTTAGTTCACCCATAGCACTCATTTCAAACCTCTTTTTCATGACGGCTTCAAACTCCTGACACATGGCGACTTTTGATGCAGCAAAGATGATGTCGTCCACGTAGACTTGAACCAGAAGAAAGTCTCTTCCTTTTCTCTTAACGAACAGTGTGCTATCGATCTTTCCCCTTTCAAACCCATTCTCAAGCAAGTAATCGGATAGAGTTGCATACCAGGCACGAGGGGCCTGATGTAGCCCATATAGCGCTTTACTTAGCTTGTACACGTGATCAGGAAAGTCCGGGTCAGGAAAACCCGGAGGTTGCTCAACGTACACAACCTCATCGACTTTACCGTTAAGAAACGCACTTTTCACGTCTAACTAAAACACCTTTATCTCCTTGTGTGCCGCAAATGCCAAAAACAAACGAATCGCTTCCAATCTCGCCACAGGAGCAAACACTTCATTGTAGTCGATCCCTTCTTGCTGATTAAAACCTTTTTACAACCAGCCTCGCCTTGTTCCTGATGATTATCCCTTTTTCATCTCTCTTGCATTTGAAAACCCATTTTGTGCCAATCGCATGCACATTCTTCAGTTTTGCAACCAATTTCCAAACCTCCATCTTCTCGAACTGGGCTAACTCTTCTTGCATGGCTTCGACCCACGAGCTGTCCTTTAGAGCCATTTGATAGTTCTTTGGTTCAATCTGGCTAATGTAGCAGGTGTACAAGCACTCGTTAATGATACCTGTTTCTTTGATGCTTGCGTAAACACAGGTGTCCTCATTCAAGCTTCGTCTTGTTTGTACACCATCAGACAGATCACCTATCACGTTCTCCAAAGGGTGATATTTATGAACTCCAGTAGTCGGAACCGAACTGACTTGCAGATTGTCGTCCAGGTTCGAAGATAGTTCATCAATGGGCGATTGTTGTTGAGAGTGAAAAGGATTGAAGAATTCGTCTTCAGTAGAGGCAGCAGGGGTGTCGACAGCAGTTGACGAGGAAGGTTGACATTCATCGTACTGCGGTCGTTGCACAAATTTTCTTCCTCATCATAAAGAATCTGCGTAGCTATTCTCTCATCAACTTCTGCACAATCCAAGTAAGGCAAATTAAAAGATTTAAAAAGCTTATCATATTCGAAAGCTTCAACGGGTCCCGTGCTTGGTTTTAGTGGTTTGTAACTTGTGATGTCAGTGTTACACACCACCTCAACCTTGCTGGTCGATAGATTAAAGACTCGTCTGTTGGGTGTCCCAACAACATATCCGACTAAAATACCTTCGTCGGCCATCTCACCAAATTTTGAGTTCGTCTTTAATATTGAACATGGGGACCCGAATGGTTCAAGACCATTCAAGTTAGGCTTTCTACCATGCATAAGTTCATAACATGTTTTATTCAATCTTTTAACAGTTAAAACTCGATTAAGGATATAACAGGCTGTTGCAACAGCTTCAGCCCAGAACACCACAGGAAGTTTAGCATCAGCCAGCATTGTTCTGGCTCCTTCAATTAACGTCCTGTTCTTCCTCTCAGCCACCCCATTTTGTTGCGGAGTATACGGGCGCTGTACTGGTGGTCTATCCCTTTCTGTAAGCAGAACATCTCCATCTGGTAGTTTTTGAACTCTGTCCCATTGTCACTCCTGATGTATTTAACCTTTCTCCCCACGATGTTCTCAACCTTGGTAATCAAGTTAATTACCAACTGAACTGTTTCATCTTTTGTTTTCAGGAAATATACCCAAGAATATCGAGAGAAATCATCAGTTATCACCAAGCAGTACGATGTTCCACCTAGGCTTTTTACATTCACAGGACCGAAGAGATCCATGTGAAGTAGGTCTAGGGTACTGACTATTGAATTGATCTTCTTGGTGTGATGAGTTTTCTTGTGTTGTTTTCCATTTTTGCACGATAAGCATTGGTCTTCAAAGTTGAAATTTTTTAAGGGAACACCAAGCACCAGCCCATTCTTGACAATGTAGTTCATTTTTCGAAGATGTATATGCCCCATTCTTCGATGCCATAACTCGGACTCCAATTCAGTTGCTTTTGACAGAAGACATGATTCTTCTGTTGCCATCTCAGTTGACCTCATGTCCATTACATATGTATTCTTTTCCCTTGGAGCCTTCATCACTATCCATGCCTCTGGTATCTTGAAACCTGGATACAGTACAATCGCTTCATTTTTGGTAAAGTGCACAGTGTAATCTTTGTCACAGATCTGAGACACACTCAGCAAATTATGCTTCAGCTCTTCAACGAAATTCACCTTTTCTAACTTCACTTTACCATTAGTCACCGTCCCAATTCCAGTAATTCTACCACCACTCTCTCCAGCAAAACTTACTCTACCTCCCTGAACAGGTTTCCATTCGTGTAACAAATTATTGTTACCAGTCATGTGCCGGGAACAGCCGCTATCCACAACCCATAGATTGTTTGCAGCCCTGTTCAACTGTTCCTGCACGATTAACGCAAAAGATTAAAATCTGGGGACCCAAGACTTATTGGTCTTGGGTCGATTAAATCTGTTAAAAGGCATCTCGTACTTTGGCTGTCCAAAGTTAGTATGAGAATGATTTCTGTAAGTCCTAAAAGGATACCTTCTTGTAGATTGACTATGAGGCCAACCAAACCTTCGTGAATTAAATGAGTTATAACCAGTAGTTTGATTGTTAACAGAGAAAAACTGAGATTGACATCTCTGATTTCTTGGTTTATTCCAATGTCTGAACATTGGTGAATTAGCACTCTTACCATTATAATGATTACCGTTAGGCTTATTCTCAGTTTTAGGAGGCCTCATATCTCTGAATCTTTGATTTAGAGGGCAATTAGCAATCAGGTGTCCTATTTGATTACATCTGAAACAACTCCTGTGTTCAACTTTCTTCTCAACTGTTGTTTCTGATGTTGAGGTAGCATTAATACCCGTTTGCCTAACGTATGGAGGGGCATACGGGTTTAGAGGGGAATTCTTCTCAGTAGGCTTATATTCCTCCCCACGTCTTAGTAACACTACCTCTTCTTTTGTCTCACTAGATTCGGATGTCTGGTCCGAATTTGATGAGACAGAACTTGGAACAGAAATCTTAACACTCGAAACAGGCTTACTCGTTTCCTTTTTACTCGATTCAGGTTTTTTAATAGAAAATTTGACAGGAACTGTCTGACTAATCTCAATATCAACAGATTTCTGATTACTAGGATCATAAGTATAGTTATGATTATAAGGTGGTGGAACTTCAGAATATCCAATTCCTCCCCTTTTAACTGGGGAAAGTTGATCACTTACGAGGTGATCAAGTATTGCAGAGGAATTTCTAAACTGCTCAAGCTTTCTGTTTAGTTCCACCACTTTCACCTGGTAATCAGCTATCTGTTTATCCCTTTCAGCAATTAGTTTGGTTTTCTCTTCTAACACTTCATAGCTAAGATCAATTACTTGTATTTTTTCAGCAAGACTTGCTTTAAGACTTCTGATATCTTTTTCACTAGCCTTAATCTTTACTGAATAACTATTTTCTCTAGTTTTAGTGTAATGATGATCTTCTTTTAACGTTTTAAATTGAGAGTCCAAACTAACAAACTGATCAGTTAACGTTTTCAATTGTTCAGACAGATTTTCACATTTCATACAAGGGAGTTCAGAACTTACCTCAGAGAGCTGATCATTCACCTCTGCCATATAAGCTTGATCTTCTCTTGTCTCTCTGTCGTTTCCTTCAGTTTCGATGATAACCAAGTTGGCATGTTCGAACACTTCCTCAACCTCCAGATTCCAATTGTATCCCCCGTTCTGTCTGGATACCATCGCCCTATTCTCATTACTTCCCCCATTCGGTTGTGTTGGCCTGTTCTGACTACGTTCTACTCTTTCATTTGTGCATTCTTTAGCAAAGTGGCCATTCTGTTGACAGTTATAACACCGGACCTTTGACTTATCAAAACCTGGTCTTTCACCAACGAACTTTCTACCAGTTTTTTTCATAAACCTTTTAACTCTTCTTACTATCATCGCCATCTGCCACTGCAGATCCATCTCTTCCAGATCATCAGCATCGATCTGATCATAATCTTCGTCTAAAGTTACAGGGTCCACAATTTTACCTTTGATGTAATTTTCGTAAGAGGCAATGAAAGATGCATAGAGAGCAAACTGTTGTTCAGCAGATTTGACACTCATGGGCATCTGAGAGTAGCTGTTGTTCGGAACACTTGAGGAAAAATTACCAGTTGTTGCTTGAGGTTTAGAAGAATTTGTTCCACCAGCTACGAAACACACATCACCATCCGTGTTGGGAGTTACATGACCATCTTGAATTGAGTTAGCGCTTGAGTCTCCCTTTGAGTAGTAAGCAGATGATTCTGACTTTGAACTTGAACTTGACGTAACTTTCGCACCATACATTCCCGGATCCTGAACCTGATCAGTTGATGTCTCCTTTCGAACCATGTTAAGTTCAAAAGTTCGTAGTTTATTGACTGCTGTTTCCAAGTCGATGTTTGCAAACTCTTTATCTTCTCTCATCAAGACAGTGTACATTTCCCATTTCGGTGGGAGAGCATCAAGAAGTTTTTCTACGATCTCTTCTTCTTTATAGTCAATTGAATAATTTCTGAGTTCGGTCATCAAGTGGTAATACCTTGTGATGATGTCATCAAGTGACTCATTCTTCAAATACTTGAACACCGAAAACTGGGTTTTGAGAAGCTTAATCTTGGATGCACGTATCCCCACATTACCTTCATATCGGTTTTCAAGAGCTTCCCACAGCTCTTTGGCGGTTTTGTATTTCCTGAAGGTGTGAAGAATTTCTTGTGGAAGAGCCATTGTTATCGCAGCATGAGCTTTGCTTTCTGCCTCATACATCTTCTTTTCTTCCTCTTCCATCTTATTGTATTTCTTTATTTGTTCACGACCCTCAAACAGAGCTGTTGGTGGAATGTATCCATCTTGAATGCACACCCACATCTTAGCATCTTGATATTTAACATATTGTTCAAACCGATCCTTCCAAGCCACAAAATCGGTACCCTTCAGCATTTTCGGAGCCTTAGTAGCTGAACCTGCTTCCACCTCCATTTTCACCAGTTCCGTAATATTTATAGAAGTCATCTTTGGAAGAAATACGAACGATCACTCGAAGAAACAAAAAAAATATTAAATTATTCTGAACAGTACCAATAGGCGAAGTTAAACTTAACTTCGCTTAAGTCTTAACTTCGCTTGAATTCTTAACTTCGCTCATTCTCAATTTCGCCTGATTAGGCGAAGTTGTAGATAACTTCGCTTAAGTTAAGCGAAGTTGTGATGTAGGCGAAGTTGTTAATAACTTCGCTTAAACTTATATCTTCGCCTAAACCCTACAAACAGTGGCGGCAACTTCGCCTGATGAACACAACGTTTTTGCAGGTTTGATTTCTACGTTTTGCGAGGTATGCGAAGGTGTAATGGGTTGTTTTTGGTGGAGTGAGATGAGTAGGACACAATAACTCGGTATTCCAACGTAAACTCGTCCCGCGAATAGTCGAACGGAACGATTTCTACACCCGTGTGATAATCCCGAACCACACAATCACGAGCAAAAGCTCTTATACCAATTGTAGGTTCCCAGCCGGATCTACACGGAAATATCTCGTTCTACGTAGGTGCGGAATCCCTACGTAAGACGATACGAGCGTAGAAGACGATACACGCTAAACACAAGCAAACACATGTTACAATACCCAAAAGACACGTTGTATTGCAACTAATAACACGTGATATGTCAATCACCGATTACACGTACTAAATCGTTAATTTGCAAAACAAGCCGTAGCTATACCTATATATCATTCGACAACTTCGCCTAACATGCTAGGAGAAGTTGTCACTAACTTGGCTTGTTCCACAAGTTCGCCTATATCAGGCGAAGTTGTGAGACAAGTTCGCTTAAACATTAATACAAAAACCAACTAACACAATTACAGACACTAGATACTGAACTACTGACATCATGTACCAACACTCTCTCCGCCTCTCTCTCCCCGCCTCCCTCTCTCTCTATTCTCTCTCTGTTTTCGTTTTCCGGCGCGCCTCAGGCTACCGGAATGGGCTCCGGCAGCTTCTGTTTCTTCGTATCGACGGGTTCGGCTCGGTTCTTTCCCGGTGTAGAGCCACGACCTCTTGTACAACTAATAGGAAAATTAACAATTTTGGGTTCAATTATGAGTTTAATTAACAAATTGTTATCTTGGTTCGGTTGGTTGGTACGTTAGTTGTTGAACTAGAGGTCACGGGTCTCGAGTCTCATCCTTAATCGGTTTTGGTGTTATTTTTATACTTAACAAATTTCGGTTGCTAATAGTACTAATATTATTACATAAAAATTATTATTAGTATTAATATGTTAAACTTACTATTATATGTATTCATCATTACTATTATTATTAGTATCATTATTCTTATAAATATTAAAGTTGTTATTATTAGTAATAAAAATCATATTATCATTATTTATTAAAACCATATTTTTATCATTAATTATTAACAATAATATTGTTATATTTATTTTGTGAACTCGGTTAGAAGTCGAACCAACATCGAGTATAGTATCATTAGTACCATCAATATTATTTATTATTATTATTATTATTATCTTTATCAACACCATTTTAATTAATACTAAGATCTTTATTCTTTAACTGTTATTATTAGCATTATACTATATTAGTATTATTAATAATAATTATTGTTATTATTATTATCTATCATTATCTTATATATCTATCTATATATATATAACATATCTTTTTAGAATTATTATTATCATTACTATCATTATCATTAATAATATTATTATAAACTTTATTATCAATTCATTTTTATAAAACCGAACTCTTGATTTGAACTCGTCTTGTTTCTATTCAATATTGGGTTAGTTATTTAAAAGCCCAATAAAATAATATTATTTTATTTTAAATTACCAATTAAGTACGAGTCCATAATCGTTAACAAATTAACCGGTAACCCGATTAACAACCGAACCTTCTCGTCCAATGTTTCAAATGTAGTTTCAACTAAAGTTCAAGTTCATTAATATATTTTATTTATTCGTTTTCAATTAGCTTTCAAGTCAGATTCGTTCGTTTCGTTTACAAGCTTTCTATATGTCGATCACTTATTAGTTTCTCAATTCGTCAATCGAGGTGAGTACTTTCATACCCTGTTTTCCATCTTTTGTTTCGGGGTGACATTTCATACTTATCAAACTAAATGCTTTATTTACTTGAATCTTAAACCCACAAATGTGATTGTATACTTTACTTAAATAATTGCTCGATTTGGTGTTCTATGCTTACATGCTTATATGCTTATGTGTTTACCGCTTTTGGAAGGTTGATTCATAAATCCGTGAACTATCTGGTATTCTCTTATAGCACGGTGCCGTTAATATATTCTTATTAACGACCTCATATAAAAATCCTGAACCATCTGGTATTCTCTTATGGCAGGTGTCGCTAATGTGTTAGCGATCTCATATTATCCATATTGTTGCTTTTATTTATTGTTTCGTATACAAGTTTTGTGGCTTTTCTTACTATATACTATTGTTGCTCAAACTTATGAATTACTCACCAACCTTTGTGTTGACAAACTTTATTTTATGAAATGTTGCTGGTTTGACTTTTGTTGACTCGAGGACTTGACGAAAAACGTTACCAAGACCATTAAGGTATTAGTAAAATGAACAATATAAATGTTACTTGTATTCAATTTGTTTGTGTGAAAGAGATGTGTTGATTATCGATTTATGAAATAAATGAGTTGATTAAATATTATCACTTTAAATAGTGTCTTGTGTATTTTTCCAATCACGTTGCACCCCGGCATGTTCCGTCGCCTTTGGTCGCGGTGTGACAAATGATATCTAGGCTTAAAACCATTTTCAAACAAATGTGCCTCTATTTCATTGGTATCATTACAATACTTAAAGTTTTGACATTTGGAACAAGGACAACAAATCGACCTACTTTCTTTATTAGCGTGATGTGCTTCAGCAACCCTAAGAAAACTTTTAACACCTTCCGCGTAAATTTCGGATTGTCGCAAAGCTTTGTACATCCAATCATCATGATCCATCTGAAATTTAAGATAAACAAACAAGTGATATAAATGTATGTAAACCGGTGCTCTAAGGTAGTGGATCCTAAGCCACTTTTTAGATATTCTATCTCATACGTATACATTTTAACAAGCTAACTATTAAGAAAAAATTGACAGCATTTCCCCTTAACTCCTCAAGTACGCGTATAAAACGCAAACCCGATGGAGTAGGAGAAAAAGCTACCGTTTTTTCTTAAATAGTCAACACGTTAAAATGTATACACGTTTTAATGAGATAGAATATTCAAAAAGTAGTTCCAAAGGGGACAATCCAAAAGTTAACTCTATTAGATAAATTTTGGACATATATTCTCTAAAAGGTTATCTTAAATGCATATTTTAACAAGTATATTATGTATATAATATCTCTTAAAATTAAAACTTACCTTCAATTAAATGGCAAAATTTAAGATGAGAAAACTTGAGTTTTTTTTTGCTTGCTGTGAGAAAGAAGAGAGCAGTATTGAGTGTCCAAATTGAAAGAAGATAATACTTGAAATATAGCCGTTTGTTCATTCAAAAGGACTTGTAACCGCATCTTTTGTATATGAACCTATTTAAACTTTAATTTATTTCTTTGAACCGCACCTTCATCATTTACATTTATTAAAAGATTAAATTATGATGAACTTTGGCAAAAGGTGCGGTGGAGTCTTAGAACCGCACCTTTTGTATTTCAACCATCGCACCTTCTGCCCATTTGTGTACTACTGTTATTTATATTTTAGTATAAATTTCATTCAAAACCGATCCAGGTCAAATATAATATATTTTTAATTTTTGTTCACAATGTAAATACCTCGCTTCCTTCCTAGTACACCTAATAGACCCATACTCATTACGAATGTGTTCACCAGACATCTGACTTAGCAACCTTCTGCTTAGACCGGCAACGATAAGGAAGGAGATATTTGGATAATGGGATATAGAAGTCAGGTGCGACGGTCAGCTCAGTCAGAGCGGAAGCGGTCAGGTAAGGTTATCGTCAGACAATGTAGTGCAAGCGACGAGTAGCGCTTGCCTTATGAAGAAGGCGACTACAACGGGAGACGAAGGCGACGTGGGCTCGCCATATAGATGTAGCGCTAGCTAGGTTACGGTAGCGCTTGCCATAAAGAAGCTAGCCAGAAAGCAGGTAAGGCAGGCGAGTGATAGTA
This sequence comes from Bidens hawaiensis, assembly GCF_021521415.1. Classification (NCBI taxonomy): domain Eukaryota; kingdom Viridiplantae; phylum Streptophyta; class Magnoliopsida; order Asterales; family Asteraceae; genus Bidens; species Bidens hawaiensis. The sequence continues at coordinate 11,150 of NW_027492360.1, read as the reverse complement.
CAAGCAAGCTAACACGCGGGCGAGGTTGAAGGGGTCTTGCGCAACCTTCGGATTGTCGCAAGCGCAATGACCCCTTCGTCGACAACCTCTCATTTGTTCGACTACTCGTATGTTACTCTAAATTTGAATACAAACGACAATATTACTACGCATGCCTCGATATAAATATAAGTCAATACCGAGCTCACCAATGCGAGACCAAAACACGTGTCAAATATAATATCTTTTTTCTTCGAAACAACTTAGTTTTTTTTTACAAAGACAACCTTATTTATACCTATGTTTCAATATATATTTTATTAAAACCAAGTAACCGTAACGTACAAACAAACTTTATTAATTTTATGTTTTATCAACTTCTCCATCGTGACGAATAGATTAGTGTGCATTAACGCTACTGCCGCAACTCGCAAGGATGTGTACTAGTTATATTATATTATTTAAAAGTTAATAGTTGCTAGTGTCCCAAATATCCCGATTGTTGTCGGTCTAGCTTCTTGCTAGTCCGGCTTTGTTTTTATTTTTTTATTTTATGCTTGATTGGTCGTTTAAAAAAAAGTGTGATAACAACGACACAATACAAAAAAGGAATGAGTAAAAGTGGTATAATTTGAAGGCATCGTTGTCGTTTTAAATGGTGTGGGACTATATGATTTAATTATCGTGTCATGTCAATTTTCCAGGTTGGTTGGTTGGATACTTTGATAGAATACAGAAGCGATAGCGTACAAATGGTCTAGCATTTCTAGATTAGTTACCATACTAAAAATCTTAATATTAATACAATTTTATACAATATAGCTTTTGATTTACCTATTGTTTTATTGCTCCAGAATTTTATCAAACACTTCAATGGATATAACTATGATTTAATCGTGCCTTTTTAAAAAAAAAAATTGTTATTAATATTAAATTTCTTATTTATCACGAGTCGACGAGACATTTGCATGTATGTTATTTATTTGTATATAGAAGCAGATTAAAAGTGTGTATCCCGAAATGTAACTATATTTTGTCTTACCCACATCACCTGCTTATTTTTGTGTTTTGATACGTTTATGTGTATAGTGTGTTAGTGATCTTTTTAAGGTAGAGCGTATGCAGAAAAAAGACATGATTGTTTAGAAAAGTTGATAAACTTATGAATATTTGAAGAGGTAGGTCCCAGCAGAGCCCAGTTGGACCCGCAAGACTCACATCAAAGAGGGACGTCTGCGCAGTTGAACCCGCAAGACTCACCTTCAACAGGGACGTCTGCGCAAAGGCTAAACTCGCAATACATCTTGAAGAGAGACGTCTGCGCAGAAACCAACTGGATCCGCAGGACCCACCATGCTCAGAGACGTGACGTCCTTACGCGCAGTACGCAAGCTGTTCCCACAGGAAAAGCCTCCCAATGGTCGACGTACTCCGCCTGTTCCCGCAGCAACGGATACTAGCCATCAGGGAGGGCTACCCGCGCAGCAAGGCTACACGCACAAGGCACTTAACTCTTAAATAATTCAGTGTCACCTGAAGAAGGAGTGAGCAAGCCGGGAATACTCCCGCCCAAAGCCGGGAAAACTCCCGCCCAAATGAGCCAGTCCGTAAGCTACTGGAGGATCTTTTGTCCATACCTCGTCATCTTTTGTACTGTACCTGACGAGGTATGGACAAAAGATCTGACCAAAGCTGCGACAGCTCACTGACAACAGTACAACGAGCAGCATGCTCTATTACTTAATGTCACTATCAGCCGCTGCCTACTCACCAACCTGTCGTAGCACGTGCATAGCCTGCAGTTGGTGGAAAAGGAATAGTACACAGCCGGCCTGGTCACTATCAGCCGCTGCCTACCCACCAACCACCAGCATGGCATGTGCGTAGCCCACAGTTGGCAGAACATGAATACTATTGAGCCGGCTGTACCTTCTTGGAAACCTACCTTCGGCTATAAATACTCCAACACCTTGGAACGGTATCATCATCTTATCATATCTTATATCTTCATATATTATCTGATATCTGCTCTAGTCATTCTCTTAATATACACTTATATTCAAGAGCAATCTAGTCTGATTCTCACGCCGGAGGGTGGTCACAAGGAGGTACCCCCCCTTCTCAGTGACGAGCTCACGGTGTCTGTTTTGCAGGTCATCAGAAGAACCATCTTTGCCGGACCTAACCCACGTGGGAAACATCTACTTAACCCCCAGATTATCCGTAATCTGCCCGGGGTCACTTTGTGTTTCTTCATTGGCGCCATCCGTGCATAAAAGCTAGAACTAATTCATTTTCAGTTTTTTCAAACTTCTGGAAAGATGGTTAAGGTTACTCCGCTGCCAAAGCCAGCGAGTGACCAAGAAATCCCGGTAATCACAACCCCAGCTACTGGGAGGAACACCGGCGAGCACACAAATTTTACGAACACTACCACGGTTACTCAAGCCGGGGCAAGTGCAGTAAATTTTACGAACACTACCCCGGTTACCCGAGCCGGGGCAAGTGCAGTAAACAATCCTTCGCTGGGATTCACCAATACCCAGTTTGAGAGACAACTGACGAGGCTCCCCCGCCAAACACTCGATCAAGTTAGAGCGTGGGCCGAAGCACGTCAGAAGGAATTCCAAGCAGTGAGTGCGAGTACTCGGACGGTGATTCGGAGGAATCCGACACCGACGCAAACCCTCGCCATAGGGCGAAAGGGAAGCGTAAGGAAACGGACTTCCAACCGAGAAGGAATTTTGGAGAAACCTTCAAACCAAAAAACGCGGGTGGAAACCCTCGTGACTTCTCTAAAACCTTCAGACCAACCGCTGCAAATGCGGGAACCTCCAAGTTTGCAAGGGACATTGCGGAAGCAATCACCCCAAGAAGTGCCAAACAGATGTCCAACATCGGCACTTATGATGGTATATCCGACCCAGACGATCATTTGAACAGATTCATAGCGGGGGCAACCGTCAGCAACTGGACGGAACCCACGTGGTGTTATATGTTCCAGATGACGCTGGTTGGAGCAGCCAGAGCGTGGTTCGACCGTCTACCGGTCCACCACATCTACGATTGGGCAGACTTCCAACAGAAGTTCAGCCAACACTTCAGTCAACAAAGAAAGTACACTGAAGAGCAATGGACAATCCTCAACTGCATCCGAGAGGAAGATGAGTCTTTACTAGAATTCATCACGCGCTTCAATTCAAAGAAGCTAAGTCTGGGCAGTATTAGCGAAGATCTTGTTCGCGCTGCTTTTATCCAGGGCGCGAAAGACCCAGAGCTCATCCGCACCTTAACGGGTAAAGATGGCATGCCATCCACATGGGATGCCATCATGACAGCAGCTAAACGCTTCGCGGAAACGGAAAAGCAACTGGGTAGAGATCTTCCCCAAAGCACAAACCTCTACACCCAGAAAACAAGAGAAAGCAACGTCCTTACCGCCCGACTAAACAAAAAGAGGAAGCTAGGTATTTGGCAGTCAAGGGTAAACTTTGACACCTCATCCGGCTCGCACCCTCGGTTAGGCGGAAAGGACAAAATGCAGTTGTCGAACCGGAACTCCAGATGGACGCCACTCACCAAAAGCGTCACCGAGACATTCGCCACTGAGAGGCTCCCATGGCCAGAGGCTCCAATTATCCGACAGCGTCCAAACGCTGATCAAAGCAAATTCTGTGACTACCACAGGACAAGAGGCCACACCACCGAGGAATGCTTAGACTTGAAGGACATCGTCGAAGTATTTGTCAGAGATGGGACGCTCACGCACCTCGTGGCGTAATGAACGCTGAGCAGGCTAATGCGTGTTGAACCCCAGTTGGGAAAAACACGAAACTGGAGCTTCAATGTTGGAGACTACATACTGCGTAAACAACGAGATTTCGAACCAAGTGCATATCGGCTCGATGGCACTCCCATCCAAACATGGAAGGGAGCTCAATTACACAGTCTGCATATAGATCAATTCCAAACTTGTAAAAGAAAAGGCCCAGAGCCACTTCTAATGGAAATGATTCTCCTTATCACATTGACGTTGATGATCTTACATTTATACTTTGAACTTTCCACACTGATATGCCGGTCTTCACCGCATACATAAGAGGGAAGTAAGTCGTTGCGTGTGGAAGGCGGCAAAACCCGCATAAACACAAAAAACGGCCAACCGTCACGCAGGTCAGTTATAGGTAAAGTTGGGTCATCCCACTAAATGAAAGTGCCGGTCCTACCCGCACAAATCATGATAGAGGAAACCGAACTAACCTATTGACAACCGCACGTCGAACGGTTAATTTATTCAACACTGATGCCGGTTTTCACAGCATAAATAAGTGTGAAGAAATCGTTGCGTGTGGACGGCGGCAAAGCCCGCGTAAGCACAAAAAACAGATGAGGACAACCTTCACGTAGGTCAGTTATAGGTGAAGTTCAGTCATCCCACTAAATGAAAGTGTCGGTCCTAACCGCACAAATCATGATAGAGGAAACCGAACTAACCTATTGACAACCGCGCGTCGAATGGTTAACTTATTCAAATCACTGATATGCCGGTATTCACCGCATAAATAAGTGTGAAAAGTCGTTGCGTGGGGACGGCGGCAAAACCCGCATAAACACAAAAAACGGCAAACCTTCACGCAGGTCAGTTATAGGTGAAGATCGGTCATCCCACTAAATGAAAGTGACGGTCCTACCCGCACAATCATGATAGAGGAAACTGAACACTAACCTATTGACAACCGCGCGTCGAACGGTTAACTTCAAAACACTTGGAAAATTGCTAAGTTAAAGTATGCACGAGCGAATCATATATGGTTTATGCGGCAAAACAAGTGCCAAATTAAGCTATAATATGCATGAACAAGTCATATAACGTCTATAAAGCAAGTCATCCAGTGAAAGTGGCGGTCCTACCCGCACAAAGATTTATACATTCCATAAAAATTTAAGTATTACAAGAATGGTCGGGTATCTACCCGCCTACAAGAGTGTAAATCTATACAAAAACATAAACCTATCCTAACAGTGGGAAGGGATCTAAAGGTTCAAACTTCAGGACCACTCCCTCCAAACCCACTTGTACCCGCACCATCAGTTGGCTGTGGCGGTTCAAGGAAGGTCTTGAGAATGGTTAGCCCATCATCAGCAGCAGCAACTTCGTTCACCTTCTCCACCACCGGATGCGGGAAGGCAGCATACTGGCTCACTGCTTGGTCATACGCAGCTTCAGTATCTACATCATATAGAGGGAAGTTGGAAGGCGGGATGCCCTTCTCAACAAACCCTAGACCAAGCAAGAAGCCAGCCTTTTCCCCATCCTCATGAGAAGCGTTGAGGGCTGCACTCATGGCATCGTCGTAAGATGTGTCCGTGAAGATCCGATGCACAACCTACAAAAATACCAAGTACCAAAACCTTTTCTAAGTACAAAGAAAAGCGTAAAGACGTTATGAAGATAAGCTTACCTGCGACAACGCTTCTCGTAGAAGCCATTCCTTGGTAACCAGAGCCTCCTGGAGGGCAGCTTGAGCTTGGTTACGGGCGCGTTCGGCTTCACTTTTGTTAAGGTTGGCAAGCAACACTTCCTTAGCAGCAGCCTCTTCAACGCCCTTTAGCTTACGCTCAGTATGGTCAAGCATACCCCTCTGGTCCAAGATCTCTTGAAGCTTCTTGGCGTCTTCCATGGCCAAGGCGTCATGAGCCTGCTGGAGCCTCTCTAGTTTGGCTTTGAGCTCCTCATTCTCGGCGCGCAGAGGCTCCGCAACAGCTTCAGCCTTGGTGGCCCTCTCGGTTGCGTTCCGCACAGTTTCCTTAGCCAACCGAAGCTGTTCGTTAACAACTTGGGTAGCCTTGGAACGGGCCTCGAGACGGGCCTGAACTTCAACCTCAATGGCCTTGAAGGCCTTCTCCTTCTCCGCGAAACGGCGGAGAGTCTCCTGTTCTCCTCCCGGATAGCCCGCGACTGAGCTACTTCTTGGATACGAGCCGCCTTTAACTTGTCGTTTTCACGACAAAGCAGCTCGACGCGCGGCTGCATCCGGGCAAGGAGAATTCGAAGCTCGTTTGTCAGCCTACCCTCCTGGTAGCTTGACAGCTTCTCCCAGTGCACCACTGGGGGCCGCGTGACGCGCCCACTCGACGCAGTCCACAGCCGTCCGAAGGGTTGTTCCCCAACGGATGTTCCACCGCGGAACATACACCTCATTCGAATCCGACACTGCAAAAACAAAAAGGCAGTTAGGAAAAGATGATATAAAAATAAATAAATAAATAAATATATATATATAAAAAGGCCAAAATAACCCTACGCACCTGTAGGGTCGACAGTAGGCCGGTAGCCGCCAAACCCATCACCCGAACCTAACGGATATCCATCCAGGAGGTCAGGCAGATGGGAAGGAGGCAGAGATTGGCTAGAAGTCCCGAACATACCTGCTGAACCGGCCGGAGACGAGGTAGTCGCCGGTGCCGGAGGCACGGTTGAAGCCGCCGCGGTAGAGACCATCGGTGAACTCACTGGAGGTGAACTCACAACCGTGGCCGCCGCTGCGGAGGAACTCGCAGAAAAACTCACCGCCGGCTCAGTGAAGGACGCAGTGAATATGGCACTGACAGCCGGCGGAGACGTCACAATTGGAACAGTTGCCTCAACCGGGTGAGCAACTGAACCAACACTCGAAACAGGCGCGGCCGCCTGGGTCGTCGCCTCGGGTAGGTTGACCAAACCTACCGTCATGGGTCCAGAACTGCTCCTCCCCACATCACCTTGGAATGCAGTGACATCCACGCCTGCATGAAGACAAGATATTAAAAACAATGGCGGAAAGAATTGCGGGTAAGATAAACAGTACTTACGAGTTTTCTTAATCTTGAAGGATCTGACGGGCGGGGACGAACCCGATGGAACTGGCCTCTTCATGCCAGTCACCGTCGTGGAACTTGGTCGCGCGGAAGTGGCAGCTGTCTCAACCTCAGAGACAGTTGTCTCACCACCACCAGGGTTCCCCGCCGCCTCCTCGCTTTCGGTCTCTGAGTCTGACCAATTCACCGGATCGGCAGTAGAGGCAACCTTCGCCTTCCCCTTCCCGCCAGCAGCCTTCTTCCTCGCGAAGAAATGACCATCTGCGGATTCCTCATCAGAAGATGACAAAATTAGAGGAATTCCGTCAGAGGTTTGAGCATTGAGAGGGCGAGGGTTAAATAATCTTTTACCTGGCCGCGTGGCGCTCAGTATCTCGTGGCCTGGCGGGTAAACCTCCACAAACCGACCCGCCGTCTGCTCAAGGATGGGCAACTCGTTCTCATCAAGAGCACGAGTACCCAGCCAAGCGGGACCACCAGCCTCCCGCGGATGCAGGAGCGATTGTAAGTCATTCCCCTCTGAAATAAAAAGAGAAACAGTTAGAAGAAAAACCCTAAATCAGCAAAGAAGACGGAGCATACCGTAAGGGACAGAGTTCAAACCGTATTCGAGGACGATGGGAATTTGTGGCGCCTCCGCCCCAGCATCCTTCCACACCCGGCTCATCCCGAGCATCACCATCCCGGACTCCGCAAAGCGGTAAACCGGAGACTGGACCCGGGAAATCTTGGAGAACCATTCCGCCTCCTGGTAGTTGGAGGCGTGAAGGTTCGGGAGAGCTCTCCCGTTCTTGAACGTCATCGCTATGGGGACGACGCGAGCGGAGATATAGAAGAACTCCCGCTTCCAAGACCTAAGACTGCGCTCGGTAGCACAGATCTTCAAACCCTTGATCCGAGTGACCAAGGTATACCACCCCTGTATGCACCTCCAGGAATAGAAGGTCATCAGGCGGTCGACATGGGGCTCCACGCCCAGAATGAGGCACACCCATTCAAAATGGCGGATCTTTGCGATCGCCATTGGGTGTACCTCCGTCAGGTGCACACTGTGTCTCTCCAGAACACGGTATACAAACTTCGTCAATGGGAACCTGAGATTCCCATAGATGAAGAATGCAGCATACACCCCTATTTTGCCCTTGGGGTCATCGTACACCGTCTGGTGTGCCTCAGGAAACTCAGGCTCGAAAGGCTCGAGCATGAACTTCCTGACGATGTACTGATACTGGTCGACGGGAAGAGCACACTGGCACTCGCCAGCAGTACTCTTATCGTCCCTATCAGAAGTGGACGTCGGGTTCTCGGAATATACGTCCGACTCTTCAGCAGTAACTTCAAGATCATGAGAAGACATGTTGTGGAGGATGTAAAGAAGAACGATTTCAGGAGAATGCTCGACGGAAAAGTTAGAGTATTCGCCGGAAATCGCTTAGAAGAAGAAGAAAGTGAAACTGTGAGTTGAGATGCATCCTCTCCTCCCTTTATATACTCATCGCAATGAATGCGATGAATTTAATGCGGAAGAGAGAGGAAAACGCAGGTGCAATGAAACTATGACACGTGGAAAAAGCAAGCTGGCAACAGCTGTTGACAGGACGCGTGCCGTAAACTTCGCGGCCACGCGCCCGAAAATTCGCGCCCACGCGCCTGAAAAAGCGTCTGGAACGACCATATACTGTCACGTCGCCATAACTTCTTGCACGTCCTGAAACTGTCAGAAGAAACCGTCGGACTACGCAACCGTCCCTTCAACAGTTTGGACTGTTCTTATCCTTTCGAATTTCAAAAAGATTCAAAAGTAAGCGGGACTATACCCCTTACCTTGGCAACCAAGTAACTATAAGACAGGTGCGAGTACAGTGTTAAGGCAAAACCCTTCACATACTTAGCACCTGCAGGGAATTGAAGCCAAGAATACCTCGGCAACCAAGTAACTATAAGACGGGTGCGGGTACAGTGTCAAGGCAAAACCCTTCACATACTTAGCACCTGCAGGGAATTGAAGCCAGGAATACCTTGGAAGTAAAGTAACTATAAGACGAGTGCGGGTACAGTGTCAAGGCGAAACCCTTCACATACCTAGCACTCCGCAGGGAATTGAAACCAAGAAGGATCTTCTGGGCCATGCTTGCGGAAATGGGAATAACATCCCCGCATAGCGGGAACGTCGAGAACTAGATTGTTTGAACCTCCAAGATGGAATTGGTTGTTTAACATAATTGATCACTATGTTCAGAACTACCAAAACCTCATGGAGAATCTACACAAGTGGAACTCAACGCTCCTGACTTGCGAGGAGGTTACAGACCTACCCGCATCATACCCAAAGATCAAGCAGAAAAGTCGGGAATTTCTGCACGTGACATTAGGACTTCCGCGGGAAGAATCCCCATGGAAAACCTTAAAACTAAACCCTTTTCAAAACCCTTTGCTTAAGTCCAAAAGTTCACCTCACTTATTAACAATTCATGAGAAGAACATTGGACTGGGGGGACTTGAAGAGGTAGGTCCCAGCAGAGCCCAGTTGGACCCGCAAGACTCACCTCAAAGAGGGACGTCTGCGCAGTTGAACCCGCAAGACTCACCTTCAACAGGGACGTCTGCGCAAAGGCTAAACTCGCAAGACACCTTGAAGAGAGACGTCTGCGCAGAAACCAACTGGATCCGCAGGACCCACCATGCTCAGAGACGTGACGTCCTTACGCGCAGTACGCAAGCTGTTCCCGCAGGAAAAGCCTCCCAATGGTCGACGTACTCCGCCTGTTCCCGCAGCAACGGATACTAGCCATCAGGGAGGGCTACCCGCGCAGCAAGGCTACACGCACAATGCACTTAACTCTTAAATAATTCAGTGTCACCTGAAGAAGGAGTGAGCAAGCCGGGAATACTCCCGCCCAAAGCCGGGAAAACTCCCGCCCAAATGAGCCAGTTCGTACGCTACTGGAGGATCTTTTGTACTGTACCTGACGAGGTATGGACAAAAGATCTGACCAAAGCTGCGACAGCTCACTGACAACAGTACAACGAGCAGCATGCTCTATTACTTAATGTCACTATCAGCCGCTGCCTACTCACCAACCTGTCGTAGCACGTGCATAGCCTGCAGTTGGTGGAAAAGGAATAGTACACAGCCGGCCTGGTCACTATCAGCTGCTGCCTACCCACCAACCACCAGCATGGCATGTGCGTAGCCCACAGTTGGCAGAACAGGAATACTATTCAGCCGGCTGTACCTTCTTGGAAACCTACCTTCGGCTATAAATACTCCAACACCTTGGAACGGTATCATCATCTTATCATATCTTATATCTTCATATATTATCTGATATCTGCTCTAGTCATTCTCTTAATATACACTTATATTCAAGAGCAATCTAGTCTGATTCTCACGCCGGAGGGTGGTCACAAGGAGGTACGCCCCCCCCCCCCTTCTCAGTGACGAGCTCACGGTGTCTGTTTTGCAGGTCATCAGAAGAACCATCTTTGCCGGACCTAACCCTCGTGGGAAACATCTACTTAACCCCCAGATTATCCGTAATCTGCCCGGGATCACTTAATGTTTCTTCAATATTGAATAAATAAATCGTACATGGGTCTCTCTTTTATAGGGAAACTCTATCAGTTTGTTATCAAATTATCATATAAGAAATTAAATTTGACGATAAAGTAACAAAAAGAGGTCAAAGGTGATGCATGCTACAATGGTTTATCCGCATTTTTTCAACATTCACTCTAAAAGATCGAGGTCAAATGTTCAAACCTTGCTTCTTGCCTTTTGTATTCCTAATATTTTTTTATAGTTGTTACAGACTGTTATTATGAATAAATGAATAATATAACAGTGACATAAAATTTCAAACTATTTCATGACTTCTTACATGTGAGAGAATTAATCTATGTTTTAAAAATTCTTGCTAAAAAACACCAAGTTTTTTCATTCCTATTTAAAACTCACATGCTTTTACTTAAAAAAACAAATACGAAACCAAATAAAGAAGTTGTCCTGATATCGTTATAAACTATATACTACATTTATATAAACTAAAAGTCAATAACCCTCGTTTAGAAACTTACATTTGATTAATTCTATTGAGTTTTCAAAACAGTCAACCAGACCCAAAGTTGATAGAAGTTCAAGTATCGAAAAAAGGCGACATACATCAAAAGAAGTTAGCCAAGAGCACGAGTCTAAGTAATATTTAGAAAGAAATTAAGTGAAAAATGCATACATGATACATCCTCTACATTGCCTTGTTAAAAACTTATCTTATTACTACATGAACATAGTTTTGTGAATAACAGCATCGACA